>NC_056583.1:12809521-13183896 GCF_018340385.1 Cyprinus carpio
TTTTTCTGTGTTCTCCTGCCCAGCACCTGAACCTACCCATTTACAGTTATCCTGAGAGAGAATATTAAAGCTCAACCAAATCTAATAATGTTCATGTTTATGAGATGCATTTGGTGTTTTGGGTTTAATCCTAAATTAAAGCGAGACCTCATGGAGCCAGTTTCTCAAACCCAGGTCTGTTGGTTTGCCATAAACAAAGTAAACAAGGCTTGCTGGTCTAAAATAAAATGCTAGATCATACACACACACAAGTACATTGATTGATTTAAAAAAAATAAACAAATAAAAAATTAATGACATTTAATTTTGCTATATTTATCTAATTTAATAATGTCCACTTATTAATATCTACTTTATTATAAGCCTCTTATACAAAAACACAGTATATATACAGTATGGAAACATTACTATTTTTAATGTTTTTGAAAGAAGTCTCTTCTGCTCATCAAGCCTGCATTTATTTGATCAAAAATACAGAAAAAAACAGTAATATTGTGAAATATTATTACAACTTAAAATAATAGTTTTCTATTTGAATATACTTTAAAAAAATAATTTATTCCTGTGATGCAAAGCTGAATTTTCAGCATCATTACTCCAGCCTTCAGTGTCACATGTAACATCCAGTCTATCACATGATCATTTAGAAATCATTCTAATATTCTGATTTATTATGAGTGTTGGAAACAGTTCTGCTGTCTTAATATATCTGATGAATAAAAGGTTAAAAAGAACTGCATTTATTCAAAATAAAAATAAAAATCTAATAATATATATTCTAATAATATATTTTCTTTACTATCACTTTTTATCAATTTAACACATCCTTGCTGAATAAAAGTATTGATTTTTTATTTAAAAAAAAGAAAAAAAAAAATTAATGACCCCAAATTACTGACCAGTAGTGTATATTGTTATTACAAAATATTTATATTTTATATATATATATTATATATATATATATATATATATACACTAAAATGAAGACGGACACAGTTTTTGTTTTATCCAGCTGTATGTACAACTTATAACATCCACGTGAAAGATACATATAACAACAACATGTCAGAGAAAAAAACAAAAATCTGAATCACTGATTTGGAAAAAGGATCACCCCCTTATGTCAGTATTTTGTTGAACCACCTTTTGCTTTAATTACAGCCTTTAGAGTGTTGGGATATGTTTCTACTAACTTTGCACATCTAGACTTCCACATCTAAATTTGATGGTGAGCGTTTGTGGACTGCAGTCTTTTTTCAATGGGGTTTAAGTCTGGGCTCTGACTAGGCCATGCAAGAACATTCACCTATTTCTCCTTGGTCAGTTTTGCTGTGTGCTTTGGGTCATTGTCATGTTGGATAATACAAATAACATTTCTGACTCATTGGACAGTGAGACAGGGAGCATGTTTTCTCTGTCATGAGTTTGTAAATACCACAGACAGAATGTTAACATGCACCTGGAAAGTTCTCAGAAAGGACAGTTCTCAAAGACAACACGCTCAAATAATCACACACCTGCTCGAGGAAGAACAGCTGTTTAATTACTATGTTTGCGCTGCTGCTGTAACCTCTACTTCTCCCTGTCCTGTTCTGTGTGGAGGCAGAATCTGTGGCTGTATGACCACAACGCATGGAATTTTGACTCACTGACAGTCATTATGATGCTCACAACCTGCAAAAGAGAAAAAAATAACAGTACAAAATTATATTTGTTGACAAAAATGAGATGTTTGGCACAGAATAAATCTTTATTATTATTTTTTATTATTATTATTGTTGTTATTATTATTATTGTATAACAATAACTATAATAATTTTTTAATAAATTTTTTTTATTTTTTCATTTTAAAATGTATTATTGTTAATGTTTACCTCATTTATGTCTTCACTGACTTATCTGAGCTATCTTCTTGTGTTTTCAGAGAGCTTATCCATTTAATAACCAGTGACAAACACGGGCAGGTTAGAGTTTAATGTAAGTGCCAAACACACTTTGTAGTTTTTAAGTCCTGGGTGGAGTGTATGTGTGATTGTGAAGAAGAGGCCATTATTTACACAGTGTTTACATTTGCTGCAGGGAATTAACCCTCGGGATGCGGAGGAGACCTCTGGAGTAAATCTCAGACTGATATGATAGAAAGTCCTCTAGAAACACACACAACACCACCACCAAAACTAATCAGACATACAGGTGCATTTGTATTCCATATATGCTTCAACAAAATGAAGACAAACACGTTCAGACACCACATTCATTACAGAGCACTTCTACAATACATAAGTTATATGTACACAACTGTCCAAAAGCTTGGGGTCGGTAAGATTTTCTAATGTTTCTGAAAAAAGTCTTGTACACTCAATAAGGCTTCATTTATTTGATTAAAATGACATATATTAATATAATATATTATAATTTATTAAATAATATATTTTTAAACGTCATTTATTCCTATGATAAAAAGCTGAATTTTTAGCAGGCATTACTCCGGTCTTTAGTGTGACCTGATCCTTCAAAAACGATTGTAATTGGCTGATTTGGCGCTCAGGAAAAAAATATCTTATTATTATCAGTGTTGAAAAAGTTGTGCTGTTAATTTTTGGTGTAAACCACGAAACATTTATTTATTTTTAGGATTTTTTTTTATTTTTATTTTTATTTTTTTTGGATGAATAGAAAGTTCAAGAGATAAACAGTGTTTATTTGAGAGGGAATTTCTAACAAAGTAAGTATCTTTACTCTCACCTTTGATCAATTTAATGCACACACTAGCTGAATAAAATAATTAATTTCAAAAATAAAATAAATGAATAAGTATCTTATGGCAGTGTATTATATGCAAATACAGTTACAAAACACACACACACACACACACACACACACACACACACACACACACACACACACTGGTATTCCTATCATAATGGGGACATTCCATAGGCGTAATGTATTTTTCTACTGTACAAACTGTATTTTCTATCCCCTTACCCTACCAGTACACAGTTATGTGTATAAAATCTGTGTGTAGACTTTACACACAATAATTGTTTATATAAGAATTCTCAGTTTCTCTTTATATTAGCTGCAAATAGGCCTCAGGACATTTAGCCAAACATGCATAAACCAAACAGTGATTCTGATCATGGTAGCATATTGTATCCTGCGCTGGTTATGGAAGAAATTATTAGCTCACAGGCATATGTTGTGTGGGTATTAGCTGGGTTCAGCCATGTTTCAAAATCCACCTGTGTTTTAAATGTCATATTTTTCGGATGCCTGTGATTAAGATGTTACAGGAATGATTTTAAAGACCCAATATTCAGGGAGTAACATTAAATTGAAATGTCTATCATGCACATGTAACAATACAATAATGATAAAAAATATAAAAAAAAAAAAAAAATACTGAAATAACTAATTTGATTACAATTAAAATTTAACCTTAAAACATCGGCATGGTATTGACATGTTTCACCTACACTTGGATTTCCAAAAGCTAGGGAGACAATCAAGCAAATAATATCAAAAAGTATCAAAAAATGATGCATATGAAAAAGTCTCAGTTTTAAGTCACATATATATATTCACAGGATGTCCAGAGTGACTGGTACTGTGTCTGATAAAACAGATTATTTGCTAGGTCAAGTGCTCCACCCAGAAAACATATATACACACATACACACAGGTTGTGATGTGTGATAGTTTACATCGTCCCTTGAGCTCATTATCACTCTGGCTCTTCCTGTCTGGAGATAAGAAACTCTTCCATGCCAAAAATCCCCTCACCCTCCTCTGTCCATGCTTCTGCACCAATCTTATGCTCACCATAAAAATGTGCCCCTTTTCTCTCTTCTTGAACTGAACACTATCCTTTTTTCATCTCTGTCTTTTCTTTTTCTATCATTAAATAAACACAGTCTCATACACTCCCAGAAAAAAAGTACAGAATCTCACTGGGGTGGTAAAATCTTTCAAAAGGTACTAATATATACAATTTAGATATGTATATTTTAAACACCAATATATACCATTACGGCACCATTTAGGTGTAATTATAGGTCAAAGATGTACCTTTTGCAAAGGCACTGCCCCAGGACCAAGCTTTTTTACCTTTTTTTCTGAGCATGTAAAGAAACATCACTGCAGTCACTGTTATCCCGCACCACCAAAAAGCCTATCTACTACTGTATTCAAATAACTTTCAGACGTCTAGGAGTTGTTCTCTGACAGTCTTCTAATTCTAATGATATCGTTCTTCTGTGTTGTAATCATAGCTGTGGTGTGGACTTCAAAATTCTCATGAAATTAGAATGAACAAACCTCATTTTAGTTGAAGGACTACAATTAATGAAACCAAAATAAAAATAAAATAAAATAATAAAGCTAAATAGAAATGCACTTTTTTTTAAAACGAAAATTAATAAAAATAGCACAATATATAAAAAATATTAATAGATGCTACAATAGTAAATAACACCTGAACAAGTTCAAAGTTCAACTCATTTACTCAACTCATCAAAAGTTTGATCTAAATATAGGCCCATTTGAACCATATTCTGTATTTGTTTCCTTGTGTTTAAACTGCAACATCTTCTATGTTATATATAGTTTCCTGTATAACAGGCTATTCAGCAAGCGACAGACCAAACAAAACACTCTCAGACAAGACGGGCTCTGGAAAATAGAGAAAAGAATGTTTGCTCAGTGATATCAAAAGATTATCTCCCATCTCTCAAAAGGATAAAGCGGGAACATGAATTGGGCCTTTGGCTTCACGGGAATTCATGACATTATCTTCTCTATTAGGCCTATTTATCTGCTAAAGAAAATATTATGAAGACCCCTTAGACAGGAATATGGATTTTTGAGTATAAGCAAATGTCTAAAACCGTTTGGATGAAGTTTAAACTGAAACATCATATCCACAGAAAGCACAGACAATAGAGAAAACTGACCAGTCATTCTCTCAATAGCATTGAGGGCCAGTTCTGCTCCACTGACCTCTGTCTCACCTCTCTAATGTGTGTGTGTGTGTGTGCCTCAGAGAGAGAGCGTAATGAGATCATTACCACTAGTTAATTAAATGCGATGTGTCTTCTCAAAAGTTTTCTCGTTTCACATTGTGTCCTAACAATCGCCTCCCTTGTGGACCTCTGAGGATGAAAGAGGGGGAAGGCAAACGGAGGAGAGCGCCTATTGTCCTCCTCCTGAGAAAATATCCATCCCTCGCTTTTTCCTCTCTATAATCTCATTGTTTTTCTTTTTCTCTTTCTTTTTTCTTTTAAGTTTTTTTTCCATCCAGGATTGGACCAGAGATTGTGTGAGAAGATAGAAAGGATGGGCAGATCAGAAAATGAAAGAACGAGTGGATGGAAAAAGAGAGATTTAAAATATTTAAGAAGGATCTAGAATATAAGCCATAAAAGTTAACATAATCTCATAGTTTACAAATACATTTTAACTCATCCTCATGTGGTTCCAAAATGGTATTACTGACATTCTACCGTAGGAAGCAAAAGAAGATATTTAGTACAGTGTTCATGCTGCTCTTTTCCATGGTGACCAGAGCTCTAAACTGCAAAAACTGACCCAAATGCAGAGTAAAAGTACCATAAAGGTAGTGTACTTTTAACTTTTAGTCTATATTATGTCTTCTGAAGTCATATGATAGCTTTGTGTGTCTGAAAAAAAAACCTTAATTTTTCTCCTGAAAAGAACAGTTCACTCAAAATTTAAAATTCATTTTTTATTGACTCACCCTCATGTTGTTCCAAACCATCAGTTTTATAACAACATGAAGAATAGTAAAATATGTTTTTCTGTCAGTCCCAAGAATGGACATGATGTTCATTGAGAAAAATGCAGTGATAAGCAAATGAACATTGTTTCTCTTTTGTCTTTACTTTTTCCTGTCCTTGGATAACAGAGACTAACAGATGGTATGTACCGCAAACTTCTTAATCATATGTGTGTTGAATCCAAGAAAAATAAAACCCATCCAGACAAGTATGCAAAGATATCAGTTTGTCCAGTGCCATGCGTCTATCTCTAAAAAAAAAAAAAAAAAAAATACTGTCTGCAACCCTGTCCAAATGTGTGTGAGTCTGAAGACGGGACAATGTCTAATTTCAGAGGCTACAAGAATGAGGAGGACAAAATAATTTGTGTGAGTAAAAGATAAATGTTTTCCTGTTACAGAACTCAGTTTCCAAAAGTGCATGGCAACATTACAAGCAGAAATTTATAAGGCTTTCAAGTATAGCCATACAAATAATCTCCCCATCACACAAAATTCTCCTGTCAGTAGTTAAGCTTCTGATATGCTTCATAATTTCTTCAAAATTCACAATGAAGAGAAACACTGGACAGTTTAGTTATGAGATTTTAAGATGAATAAAACATGTGTTATGACATTTGCAGTCTTCACAGATAATGAATTACACTATGAGAGAGTTACAAAACCAAAACCAAAACAAATGGCCAGAGATGAAAATATATAATCAGGAAACCATCCTTTGGACTTTTTGAATCTGAACTAGATGTTATTTTTGTATTGCCTTTTTTCGCCATTAAAACCATTTCCATTCTTGAATCTCCATTTTGCCCTGCGTGGATTCATCCTGCCGCTCTGTATAATCACACACACACACACACACACACACACACAAAAAATAAGCAGCATCTCTGACTTTGTCATAACCGCTTTGAGCATGTTGGTTGATATTTTAAAGACTATCATTTCCACTCTCTTTGGGAACTTCCCAATGTGAAGAAGGCCTTTGAGATCCTTCCAGTGAATCTCATTAAAGAAATGTCATATAATTCAATTCAACCCCCCCCCCCCCTTTCTCTTACTAGGAAGCTTGGTCTGGTCATAGATCTCCGCTCCCTGGTTGGCGGAACATCTGGTTGTAATGTGCATTGATGCTGGGCACTCAGTTTTTATGTCTGTTTTTTAGGGCAGACTCACAGAAAAAAAAGCAGAGAGAAAACGCTCCAGAGACATAAATGTAAATCTCTCAAGCATGAACTCTGAGGCAATATCAGCTTCTCCACATTTCTATGTTTAGGACTTCTGTCAGAGAAAAAGCAATGATGCCTTTGTTCCACATCTAGAGGAGGCTAGAGGAGTCTTCATAACATTGCATAATAAGAATGCAAATGACAATATATTTATAACCCTTATGAATTAAGACTGAAGTGCCTTTTGACCAGTATGCACTTAAGATTTCAAAAGAATAGTTCATCTAAATATGAAATGCTGTCATAATTTAATGTTTCTGATGTTCCAAACATGCATGACTTATTTCTTCCATGGAAAATGTTTCTCTCTCTCTCTGTCTCTGTCTCTGTCTCTCTCACTCTCTCAATTCAGTTCAATTCAGTATGCGCTTTATTGGCATGACAGTTGTTACAATGTATTGCCAAAGCATAGTGTTTACATTGAATCTAAAACAGATATGTATTAAAAATATAAATAAATAAAATAATAATAATAATAAATAAATAATAAAAAATACATGCATGTATAAATAATTAAAATTGAACAAATCAACATTTATTATTCTATGAACAATTTAAAATTCAGTGGCGTGAAGTGTGTGATTGTGTGTGTAGGCCCATCACTGATTTGTTGACTCCTCCCTCTTTTTGTGATAGACATCAATGTATCTTGTAAGGGCAGATGAGGCTGTCTTTGGGCAGCCAGTGCTGTCGATATCTGCCCGTCTCTATAGTCAGAGTATGATTGCTCAGTCTGTACCTAGTCATTTGTCTTCTTAATTCACAGTCTTTCACTGTACTCTGATAATCTGCAGTTGTGTAATCTCTATTTAGGGCCAAATAACATTCAAGTTTACTTTGTTTACTTTTGGCCTAATTCTGCCCTGCATGCATTGTTCGTTGTGTTCCTCTCTGAGGACACTCTTACAGAACTCCACATGCAGGCTTCAGTCAGATTTTTGTCCCATTTTTAAAATTTGTGATTTAGGAGAGGACCCCACACTTCACTGCCATATAATGCAATAGGTTCTAGGACTGATTGGAATATTTTGAGCCAGATTCTAACTGGTATTTCAATTTGGATAGATTTTTTGATGGCATAAAAGGCCCTTCTTGCTTTTGCTTTCATTTCATTCACAGCCAAATTTAGCTTAGCAATTGCACTTATTTTCTGCCCAAGGTATGTGTAATTTGTGTCAATTTTGGTCATACCAAGGGTGAAGTTGTGTCTCTTTCCCTGAACTCTGGGTCTTTTCTGGAATGTTAGTACTTAAGTTTTGTTAGGATTAATAGTTAGGGCCCAGGTCTGACAGAACTTGTGCAGGATGTCTAGGTTCTGCTGTAGACCCTCTTCTGTTGGAGACAGAAGAAACAGATCATCTGCAAACAGCAAGAACTTTATGTTGGAGTCATGTAGTGTGAGGCCAGGTGCTGCTGATTGTTCTAGGAGTTTCACCAATTCATTAATGTAGATATTGAAGAGGGTCGGTGAAAGCGGGCAGCAGTTGCTTATGATTGTTCCTTGTGTTTTGAAAATTGGTTTTTTTAGGGGTGGTTGGTGAACATGACACTGTACCCTTTGGTGTGGATTATGCTGTCTTTGTGATTTCACAGTGTGATTCATTACGGACTTAGTAAGTGGAACAGAGCATTTAATGTATTTCACTCATATAAACAGATACAACGCACAAACCACTGGTTCTACTACCATATGGAGAAAAAGTAAACTGGTTTCTCTTTGGAATGTAAATAATCCAGGAAAATTTAAATTGACAGTTGTCCAGAGTTCAGCAGGTCAGTGTCACTGTTAAAAAATAACCTGTTTCCCAGAAAGCCAGAGTCTACCTGTCTGACTGCCTGAGAGAACACTGACAATACGGGTTATACTCCATCAGGGCTGTAATGAACAACATTTCTTTTCCATGTCTTTCACTCACAGTAATCATACAGCTACAGGCCATGAACCTAGAAATTATGACTTCATTGTAGGATAATTTTTCAATTAGGGGCTCCTTTGACTACTTGAAAACTATGTTTCATCTGTGTTATATATATATATATATATATATATATATATATATATATATATATATATATATAGAGAGAGAGAGAGAGAGAGAGAGAGAGAGAGAGAGAGAGAGAGAGAATATTAATTACTATAATTAATGAGAAACAATAAAAAGTTTAAAGCTATTATTTCCTTTACAGCTAGAGAGTACAACAACACTCACATTTACATTTAATCGTTTAGCAGATGCTTTTATCCAAAGCGACTTGCAATTGAGGAATGCAACAAACGATTCAAAATAACATTTACTTATTATTCTAGATTTCCCTAATTGTAGATTTAGCCATATTAGAAATCAGACACAGATAAACAAGGCTAGAAACAGCAAAAAAATAAAATAAAAAAAATAATGAGGAGATAAGCAACACAGACAGAGATGTAGAATGGAGAAGTTATCTCCTGATTCTGCCCAATCGTTGATGGTGAGGTAAACCAGTTTCACTGGAATGGCAGAGACACTGAGGCTACACGGTAATGTCCCTGGCTGGGGTAATGAGTGCCCTCAGGTCAGTCTAGAGCACTGGCACCATTGTACACACACACACACACACACACACACACACACACACACACACACACACACACACACACACACACACACACACACACACACAAATACGCACATATGTTTTTCTCCCCCTCTCGTGAGCTCAGGTAATAACCATAAGTAGTCAGGCTGTGATTATGTTGCAGAAAGACTCTAAATTAAAGGATAGGGCACAGCAGGCATTCATGACAGGCTCTTTTTATGTACTCCTACAGAGGACTGTCTTTACAGTTGCCCTTACACCACCTTCCATTAAAGCCTTTCTGATTACAATGATACAACTGGTGCCATTGGGCTCCTCTGACCTTCCAGACACATTTAGTAGACCAAAAGACAAAAAAAGCCATTCTTTGATAATTATTCTTATAACTCAGACATTTCCAGTACGGTCAGTGTAAAGGCTTTCAGAAATCAAAGTTGTATATCAACAGCATGACACAGGACTCTTACAAAGATTTGGTATAAAGATATATGGTCCAAATATTTTCTTTAAAGAAAAAAAAAGTGTATATTCAGTGATGTAAAATGAGTCAAATTATGATGCCATTGGTGTATTAAAGCCCTGTTTTAACCCATTGTAGTTGTCTTAATTAGTTTTTAATATTTTTTAATTATCGTTCATGTGAAAATATGAATTGTGAGTTATTTTTTCAATTTTTTTTTGTATTTGACACATTCAAATAAAGCCAACTTTATTACAATCTTAATATGCAAATATTAAGATATAAAGTGCTTTTAAGGGGTTGGGAAATACTTAAAAAAGCATATCAGTATTCCAGATATTGTATCAAACTGAAGAGAGTAGCAAGAAGGAGTAAGCTGTAATTTCTCTGCAACCTCAGTTTATGGAAAGGGGACATAAAAAAAAAAAAGTAGGGTGTGTCATTCGAAACCAGATTATGGCTGAGGAAGATTAAAGGCTCTTCTGAAGTAGACAGAAAGATGAGGCGAAAGAGAATGGAAACAAAAAAAGAGTGATAAAGAAAGACAATGAAGAGGGAAAAGTAAAAACACTGAACGTTTGTGTTTTTTGCCGAATGGGAAGGATTTTAAAAAGAATGTGAGTAATTAAACCATTGCTCACTGCTTGCTTATTCATGTTCAGCATTATTATCATGGCATGAGAGTTGACAGCATGATGAGAGGGATTTCCCCTCAAACACACACACACACACACACAGTGTGGGTAATAACAGGCAGACTACGCCTTATCCATGGGACAGTTTGACGCCTCTTTGTCTCTTGGTCATTGTTTTGATGAGCTCACTCGCACTTAGGTGACACAATGGCACAGAAATTTCACTCAAACAACCATGCACACACCTGCAGGCCTGTCTCATCCACATAATGGATATTTTTAGACAAGCCATTTACAGGCGTATTGTGCACAGGTACCGGCTTGATTCCATAGTGACAGTAATTTCCGTCCATCAAAGCCGGTTGCTGTCAAGAGCACACACTGCTGTCTTTTGTATTTTTTTTAAATCATATGGTTTTCGCCTTTATGAATGTGAGATAACATTTAAAACAAGAAATAAAGTTAATTTACATTTTGAATTAGTTTTAGAATTAGAATTGAGTTTCAGTTCAGAGATATTAAGTCAAATCCTGAAATATAGTCACAAATATGAGAAATAAAGTTTCAGTTTCTAAACATGAAGTTGCAAATGGCAGATATAAAATCACAATTACAAGACAAAGTCACAATTATTAGAAATCACAATGACTTTTTTATTTTATTCGCTGACAGAAATGGTTTTCCTTGTAGAAACAACACATTGAGAGACTGTCTTAGCAAGAAAGAATCAATCAATATGCAAATATTATGATGACATCATCATTTACATCTCGGTAAGTAGCCTAAATGGGAGTTTTTTTATTTATTTATTCAATTTACGGTAAAACTAAGATGAGATAGTTACACATTACTGTTTTTACCATAGTAATAACAGTAAATTATGCATAATTACAAGTAACTAACCCTAAACAAAAACCTAACTTTGACCCTACAGTAAGTATATGTAGTTAATTCAAATCACTCAGTACCTAATTTGTGTAATTTCACTGTAACAATTTCACCTTAAAATAAAGTGTTACCAAATTTAATCTTAAATATCTAAAAAATTATAACGTTTAGAAAAACCAAAAATAGCTAGGACACGAAATACTAAAATTATCTACAAAACTAGAATTTAAATGCTTAGGGTTAAGAGTTCCAAAAAACAAATAAACCCAAACAAGAAAGTTTAAGGAATATCAATAAGGAATATACCAAATCACCACTTATCATACAATTCTACCAGGTGGAGTTTTGGTATTTGTGGATGCATGTATCAAAGTAATTATTATACAGTCTAGTCTAGACTCTAGACTGTGATTCAGTAAAGCTTTGATCCAAACAGGAAGACACTGAACATAACATTTTTTCAGAAGTGAAATCAAAGGCATTTAGATGAGGTGATTTGACAGCTACATGATGCTAATGGCAGTTAAAAACATTGTTAAGCTGTTTTACTGTCATTTAGCAGTGAACTGTAAATGCTGGTTAAGATGGCTGTGACACTTTAACAGAGGTGAGAGAAGGAGGTTAAAAGCTTGAGGCTGACTGCTCGAGTAATTTATGAAGAAGTTGAGCACTTCCAGGCACAGTTACAGACACCTCTCTTCAGACCTGACCAGTGGCGTCTGAGCTGTCATGCGTACGGGGTTCTGAGGGTCACATGGGTACTGAACATCACTCAACGGACTAGAATTGGCAATATTACAAACAGAAAAAAGAAGAAGAAGAAATAAAAGCTCACCCAGGCTGGATTGATTTATCAAAACTACAGTAAAAAGTAACATTATTACAATTTAAAAATAAGTGTTTTCTATTTAATATGTAGTTTATTCCTGTGATGGCAAATCTTGTTTTCCAGCAACCATCACTTTTTTCAGAAATCATTTTAACATGCTGATTTGGTGCTTGCTATTATATTATAATATTCTTATTATCATCAAGGCTGAAAAAATCGTGCTGCATAATATGTTTTGTGGAAACTGTGATACATATATATATATATTTAAAATTCTTTAAAGAACATATATATTATATATATATATATATACTATGTTAAATATATATATATATATATATATATATAAATATAGTGTGTGTATGTGCGTGTGCATGAGAGAGAGTGAATGGCTGAATAAAGCAGGGTAATGTGAGCGGTCTAAGGTTTGAGTTAGACCAGATGTCCTGACCTTTGGTTATAAGATACAGCTCTACTCCCTACAGGAAGACAGAGATGGATAAGGCAAGCTCAGAGCCACACACAAACACACACTATTTTGGGGTTCCTACCATCACATATTCTTATGACTCTCTTTAGCAGTGATGCTGAGGGAAGAAAGGAGAATTCATTTTTTATCTCATATCAATCTTTAACGTCCTCACCAAAGTTCCTGGTAATGACTTTGATGTCTGTTTTCCATAGATCAGTGAGAATGATAGGCAGATAGACATGTTGTTTTAGTGGTATACTATTTATGGCGATTGTTTAAGATTTATCCACTGCTGCTTCAAACAAAGAACTCTATATTTAGCTCTTATGATCTGGACAGAGGTAGCTTGCTTTCCCAGCACACTAGCAAAGTTTAAACCTATCATTTGCTTATGATTACCTTGAAAGGTAACTATAATACAGAGTGGAACAGAGTGGGATGGAGGGGTTTGATGGACAAGGGCTCTAATCAAACACTGATTACACACTGATCACACTACAGTGTATGGTACGTGTACTACCAGTGGTCCACAGAGTTCCTCCATTTCTTGCTTTTGATACAGCTTTGTGCATCTAATCATTACAGTGTATTCCGAATGAAACTTCATAATTTTTATTCACCATTTGTATTTAAAATTAAATGGTTAAGAATAAACATGCCCATACATGACTTTCCCATAAAAAAGACAGCATAGAAAAGCACTTCTGAATCTAAGACTACATTTTATTGCAGTTCCAGTTGGCTTAAGGCATTTTTCTTAACAAGTTAACAATTAGCTGCAACCCAAGATCATTTCAAGTCAGTGTATATTGTGTAGTACATATTGTTAAAACTGGCCTGTCATTTTCAGTAAGTGTTTTTATAGCATCTTGCTGTGTCTAAGCCCCACAGCAAGTTTTGTAAAACTAAAGTCTCTCCATTTGTTATCATGCTAAAACATAAATGACAATATAAAAACTCTAATCTTTGCTACTCTGAATACAGTGTTTAGACTGCAGTGTTTATGGCAGGCCTATGTTTATGTAATTAGAATCCTTTATGTTTCAAATGACTGATGGGAGTATAATTGTGTACTAGTCCACTAGGGCCGATCTGATTAGAAATGAGGGTTTTGGGCTAACAGTCTATGTTGGTGTTTCTATGTGTTTGCGAATGTGTCCTATATTTTTGCTGTATTGCTATAGGCTGTTGTTAGCGTGCTTGTTATTACATAGAAATGTTACAAGATGCACCTAAGATCTCCCTAACATGAAAAAAAGAAACAAGAAAGTGAAAAATTCTGGCAAACAAGTTGGGATTGCAAGTTAGTAAATGTTACTGAATATAATATCTAAAAAATTTTTGGTAACACCTTGTCTACATCAAGTGTAGTCGTTGTTGCATAGCATCATCTCCGCTGCTAGACTACACTGAACGCATCAAAGCAAAAGTTCTAAATCCATTCGGACTGTTGTCAGAAGTAGGGAAATCTAGTGGTGTATGTCAAAAATAGAATATGGCATCAATTTACTGTTGTTGTTGTTTCTGTTGGTGTTTCGCCGATGACTTATTTTTGTAGGCCAAAACTCAGAAATTAGTTAACATTTTAGCACTTATGGCTCCATTGTCGTGAAGTCAATGGTTTTTGAATGGGTTTTTGTTTAAATTTAAAAAATAAGGTCTGTGGTTAAGACAGGCTCCAGACTTTTTAAAGGTGACATATTATGCCCCTTTTTACATTATGTAATATAAATCTCTGGTGTCCTCAGAATGTGTCTGTAAAGTTTCAGCTCAAAATACCCCACAGATCATTTATTATATCATTTTGAAAATGCCTATTTTGAGTGGAAGCAGAAACACGCTGTTTTCGTGCCTGCCTCTTTAAATGCAAACAAGCTGCTGCTCCCCTCCAGAATAGAGCTGCATCATTACAGCTCAGACCTGCTAAAAACATCTGTTTTGGTTCTGATTATCATGTTTATCATGCTGAAATCATTCGTTTTAAACCATATTAGTTTATGCTTCTGATATAGGGTTTTCTGAATGCACACATCTGAAGCACATGGACAGAAAGCGGCTGTCACAGCATGTGAGTATACTAAACTAAATTCTTATTCACACAAAAGTTTACGTTAAAAACACACGTGAGTTACAAAAACAGTCGGTTATGTCTGTGAAGGTTTTAGATCTGTGTGGCAGCAGCAAAATACAGTAAATAGATCAATAATTCCACTGCTTTTTTGTCTCCTCTGAGGCTGGGACTCTAAACAGTGTTCTGTTCTCGTCTGTGCAGCCAAAGACAGAACAGTTAGCATGTTTTGTTCAAACTTTTGCCATTACATTAGAACCGGTACACCATTGTCACTTGCAAAGTCAAAATGACAGCACCGTGGGTGGAAGCTTACAGATTAAGGGGTGGTGATATTATAATGAGATCCCTTTGCCATGTCACCAAAGGAGCGAAATCAGACGCACTCGTATTCTCAGACGCTTGCAGAAAAAGGCTTACCAAAACAAAGTTACTGGGTTTATCTTTTTCACATTTCCTTGGTTGGTAGATGCACCGGGGACCTGATTATAGAACTAAAAACCTGAAAAAATCAGATTTTCATGATATGTCACCTTTAAGCTGCACAAAATGCATCAAGTAAGCCTATCATGCAAATTCAGTCATCCTAAAGATGAACTAAATAAAGATCTGTTCAAATTGCATGTAATGGACTTACAAGAGGCTGTTTTAAATTGTTTTAAATTAAAGAAAAATAAATACTACTTAGATCTTTTAGGAAATGTGCCACAGGGATTATGTACAACTTGTTACATTATTGTATATTTAATGTGTTAGTAATCTGGTCTTCATTCTTGTGTTCATCATATCAATACAACATAAAAAAAGACAACCATAAAAGTAGACATGTGTAAACAAACACATTACGCAAACACATTATCTTGTTGCAAAGCTCTTAGGGTTTGCCTATTTCCGGTAATAATTCCTAACTGTTATCCATTCTGAACATTAGATTCCCACTCCTCCAGACCGTACACACCCCTCTTTCCTTCATCGCCTCATACCCCGTCCCCTCAGCCCTACATTCCAGCATTTCACAGGCATAAACAACTATCACGTTAATGGTTAAAAAAAAAAAAATCATTAAAAAGAGAACATCTGGGTAACACAGGCAACCAATCAGAAAGGCAGGGTGAGAGTGAAGCCCCAAATCGTGACCTGTGATTGGTCAGGCCTGGGTCTCACACCTTGTTAAGTCAGTTCCTCTCATGTGCATGGGCTTTATGGAGTATTTAGAGAGGGTAAGAACCAGCGGGACGCGGATGGAAGAAGGGGGAAATATGAGTGAGGGCTACAGGCCCTCTCAAACACACACGCACACACAGATACAGATGGTAACAGTTAGCTGTGTAGTGGTAGCAGCAGTCGGCTTCTCTGTTCTTCAGTTCTTTATGTTCTAAATCAGAAGCAGCCTGTAGCCTGACCCTTAATTTTGAGCTCGCTATAGTTTTAAGATGTCACTGGAAATTGAGGTGGAAAATCATTTAGAAAATGAACTGAGGGAATAGGCTGTGGTGGGGGTAGAGTTGCGTAATTAAAGGAGAAGAAGAGTCTGGCTTTTTTCAGTCAATGTCCTTCGTTCTCCCTCTCTTGCTCTATCCATGTTGCTTTCTATTCCTCTCCCTCCCCTCTTGTATTTGACTTTTCCAAATGTATGAATGTGGCTATTGAACAAGAGGGTTCGAGAGATAAAGCTGTAGAAAGCTTTCAGCTGAAATGAATCTTTAGAGCTCAACTGAATGAGTGTGTCTTACAGCTGGCATTCTTTTGGGCATAAAAGAAGATTCACTCAGGCATTAGTGTTGCTTCATGTGTCCAATTTAGTGCTGTTAACCTCAAGTGCATTTTGACACCTGTGGATATGCTTTAAAACCATTTCTTAAAGACAATGTAATAGTTTACCAGTACATTCACACATACACACTTTAAAATAATAATAATATTGTGACAAAGTTAGTTTAAAAAAGACCATTTCATGCCACTCCAACTATTATTATCTTGCTTAAATCCACTTATAATAGTCACATTAGTCGAGGGAAGAATTTCTTTTCCACCCAATACCTCGCCCTTAAAATTAAATGGCTTCTTTAATTAAATTTTTCTTGTGCTGCACCTTTTTTGCATCAGCGTTGTCAAACCTTGTGCAACACATCTAAAGAAGCTATTTTTATATTGAACTTTAGATAAATAAGCAATGGAGAAGGTTACTAATAAACGGCTTATATTGTGGCCTTGTTCCTTAAACAAACTAGTCAAAGAAGATTGGAAATATAGTGCACTTACTATAAGTATACTAATAGTATAATAAATGGACCACTTTTATGATTCTCTTATAGATTTTTTTTTCTTAATTCAATATAGCAGTATAAATTATCATCCTTTTTGAATGGAAAAGAGCAGCTCGGATATTCTAGTAACATCTTCCTACACAGAAGCGGACGTTCTAAAAATTCTCTGAAGGTGAAGAAAATTCCAAACCTTTACTGAACATTAGGGATGTTCCTAAAATGTCCTCTTTTGGTTATGAAAGTTCTGCAGTTCAAGGTTCCTTATATGACTTTATGGGGACGTTCTATTTTGGTTATTTTATGGTCACATAAGAATATTACAAAGAGAACATTTGGGACATTAACAAAAAATTTCCACATGGAAACGTTTCCGATATGACTTTAGGGGGACATTCCGTATTGATTATTCTATGGTCACATAGCAACGTTACAAAGAGGACATTTGGGACGTTAACATAATGTTCCCATACAGCTCCCTGTTAGTCAGATGGGGACATTTAATTCGGGACTGTGCTGCAACAAATCTTCCTGACCTATTTGGAAACATTGGTAAAGAAAAAGTGGAAAAATTGGCATTTTAAAACAGTCACAAAGTGTATCCACCTTATTTTTCAAAGCGGAAGTAAGCCTTTTTTGTGAATGTGCAAGACTACTGGTTCATTAGCCACTGTAGCGACATAGCAAGGAGAATAAAATAAATACTGCAAAGCGTAAAACTGTTTGCACTACAAATCACTATGTTCATAATTAAGCTAATACGTTAAAATAATATAGTTTCTAAAGATTTGGATTACAGCGCACAAATAAAATTGATTCCTTTTGTAATTATGTTGCATTTTTAGTGTGTTTTAGGGTTTTGTTGTCAGTGACAGCATGTTGGAGAAAACACCTTTTGTGTCCCTCGGCAAACAGAGTAAATATTACATGATAAGTAATGAAAATCAATGAAAAATTCATTTTAAGGGTTTAAAGTGTAGTCTTGTTTAACATTAAGTATTCTTCGAAACAAGTTGTAAACGTGATGGAAGGACCTAAATAGGACCAAAAAATAACATTCTAGGTTGGTCCCCTAAAGGTCCTGCAAATGTTACGGTAATGTAGTTTAGAGATAGAGGGAACATCCTTTAGTAAGGGTCCCCTAAACATTCCCAGAAAGTCCTGAATGCTCCCTGAAGGTCCTCCAAATAATGTATTACAACCCTTAAAAGAACTTGACATCATGTTCAACGTCTCGGAACGTTCTGGGAATGTTACCAGGCGACGTCCTTAACACTGGTGGGGACATACTAAGAACATTCTGGGAACATAGAATTTCTAAATAAAATATGGTCCCCTGAAAATTCAGAGAATGTCTTGAATGTTCCGTGAAGGTCCGCCAAATAACGTTTCCCAACACTTTAAAGAATGTTACTAGGCGACGGGTGATGTCCTTGACACCAGCGGGGACATTCTGAAAACGTTCTGGAACTGTACAATTTCTTGCGGGGTTATAGTAACATCTTATTTTGGCTTTCAAGTTAGAAGGAAAGTACTGTATTAAGTAAGGATCATGAATACAAGTAAATAATGACAACATTGTCATAATTGTGAACTGTATTTTGATGCTTTAGCCATGTAAATATTTGTGTGTAAATGCGTTTGTGTATATGTTTGCATTATACATGGTAGGGTAAAATATTTTTTTATAATTAAAGAGCTGCTGGTGAAATGTTGAATCACAGGATGAAAAACATTTAAGACTGCTTCAATCATCATTATCTCTCCTGCCATAACTATTTTTTGAAAAATGAAATGCACAGGTCTTCATTTATGTAAGGCATTCTATACACTACAGTAATAGGTGTATAATACCTATAACTGTATACACACTGTGTGTACAGTATAATGTGTGTAAAACAGTGAATGAAGCCCACTCACCTCCTCAGTAACTGGATGAAAGTTTGGTGGGCTTTGTGTTCATAGCTGAATGGAACCTATGCTGCCAGGAGAAATTATTGGTAATTGGTGACACAATGAAGTGATGACAGCTGTGGGGCTACACACACACTCACGTACACACATACACACACTAGTGTGAAAAAGCAAAGGGCAGAATTGAATACTGAGTTCCTTTTACCACAGAGAGTCACTTAGGGGACATAATAATTCATAATAATAATGTGTGTATTCTCGAACCTTTACCAGCAAACCTATACATAAAATGAATGTGCTTCATTAGATACTTCTCAAACGTACAAGGATACTTCACCTAAAAATGAAGATCCGGTCATCATTTACTCACCCTCAAGTTGTTGCAAATCTATATGACTTTGAAGAATGCTTGTAACTAAACTTGTATTAACATGATAGTCAATTAGTCGATGATGACTTTTCCTTTAAAGCAGCATTATGTAACTTTTTTTAATTTTTAAAAATGACCAAAAACTGATTATGGAGCAAGTATCAGTGACATCAGTGTCTCCCTACCTTACCTTGATTTGCTATGGTAAACTTATTATAATGATTTATAATTTTTGGTGTTGGGTCCAGAATGACAGAAATTTATGTCATTTGTTACTTTGACATCATTCACCTTTGCGTGGTTGTGTTATGTCCAGAAATAGAAAGAAGAAAACCCGGCTACTATATGAAGTGCATGGGTGGAGCATTTGTAGCTTGTTCTTACAACACTTGCTTAGAATTTAAACTTGTCATCTCAATGGCCATTTTTAATCAGTAAAGTTCTAAATGACAGTCATTGTTCCAATGTGGAAAATCACCTGTTTTCAAAACCTAGAGACCTCTAACTGCAGAGATCCTGCAGAAAAAAAATAGAAAGTGATAGAGCCTGAAGGGATTTGATGCAGAGATATTGTATTTTTCTTCTTGATGTTTCAGTTAACATTTCAATACATTTCAGTTGCTTAATAGTTAGCTAGCTATCATTAAAGCACTGTTCGCTTGACTCAGATATCGAGGTATTGACTAGGGTTGCCACCTTCAGTGTGGCAAAATAAGGGACATCCATTCACATTTGCATTTTACTTAGTCAGAACAAAAGTGGCAGATATGTTACTTGTTCATGCCATATTTCGCACAGAAGCAGTGCCAAAGCACAACCCAGGTATGATAAATAAATATCTCAGCAAGTAACTTGCAATTTTATGCTGCAAGCAGAGATGGTGAAAGAGAGGCAAAGTTACGTACAGCGGCTTTTTTGTGATATTTTGCTCTGTTGTGCTTTTTTTCTTTTTTGCCTTGATGCTTTTAATAATCCCACTGAATTAAAATGTTAATCTGACAGCCCTAATTAACAGTTTATTGTACTTTAACTGGTCTCTTTCCAAAACTGTCCTGAGGTTCCAGTGTGTTCCTCTGATGGTTGAAAGAATGTAACAGACCATATATTCCCAAAAATACAGACATGTTTTGAATCCCTTTAGAAATGTGAATGAACTCAACCATCTTGATAAGCCAGGAGACTTTTCAACACAAACTTTGAACACACGCACACTTTTGACGTCAGGCATGGTTGGTTCAGAGTTATCGGTGTCTGTCTGAATTCAATGTTCAAAGATGTCTGTGGGAGAAAGACAGTGGTTGATGTGGAAATGACAAAAACAAAGTTCTTTCTGGATCAGTTAATAAAACAGTGGGGCTGGTTTCCATTAAGCAGACTATTATTTTCAGATAAACAGACTATTAAGATTTTCAGATAAATCTAAACAGTAAAAAGTAGACCACAAAAGAATTCATGAAACAGCAAACAATTTAACATGTAGCATACAAAGATTAAATCATTATTTAATTTGTTTATTTTATATACCTATTACCCGCCAGGCTCTGAGATCAACCAATCATAGGGCTCACCCGACTACTAACCAGCCACACCTGCACCACATCTGGATTACTCATCAGCACTGCCAAATAAGCACACACCTAGTCTCACCTCATCGTCCGGTCTTGTTTGTTTAAAGTGGTCTGCTTACCTGTTCCCCCGATCTCCAGCGTTTTTTTGTTCAGCGTGTATTTTCATCACTCATTCTGACCACTCACTGAACTACTTACTTGCCAATACCTGCATTGCTCAAACTGTGATTAAAACTATTTTTTTACTTCTAGTTTACTACTTCAGTCCGTGTCCACATTCCATAACATTACCCCTACAACCATTATTCTCATTATCTATTTATTATTACTGTAATTACTATCTTAGGTTTAAAATTTTATTGTTGTAAAGCACATTGTCCATCTTATGTTTATTTTGTAATGGTGCTTTAAAAATAAATCTGACATGTCATCCCAATATATATGTGACAACTTGCCCTGGAGCGAACTCTTGTCTGTCAATCTATCTGCGTTAAATAGATGGCCACAGCTGTTTTGTCTTAATTTATGTACTATATATATATATATATATATATATATATATATATATATATATATATATATATATATATATATATATAAAATTAAAGGGGTTTTAAGCCAACATGCAAAAAACACTGTTAGAGAACAAGCATTTGTGCCAAAAAAAAGTCTAGACCAGACTCAGCATCTAGCGTTTTGCTCTACAAGTGCTTTCACAACTCTTGTATAAAGAGCAAATACAAGCACTGAGCAAATGTGGATAAGGGGGAGAGAAAGGGAAGAAAGATGGAGAGAGAGAAAGACAAAAAAGAAAAAGAGGCCAGTGCTTGTCTTTCGAATCTTTGCACTCAACAATCATCCAATTGTTCTGGAGAGCACAGTAACAAAACAGCCATAATTAGCAAGCCATAACAGTCAGAAATGCCACATGCTGTTAATGTAGATGAGAGGAGACAGGGAGCGAATGAGGAAGAGAGAGAGAGGAAAAGCTGAGAGAGGAAGAGGAAAAAGAGTAATGCATCATCCTCTTCTACTTCCCTTCTTTGTTTCTCTTTAATTGTATCTCTATATCTCTTACGTGCAAGTATGTGTGTTTACGAATGTTCATTAATGACAGAACACATACGCACATACAGTAGTACACACACAGCTGCTCAGCTTTCTTGTGTGTGTCCTGGTTCACACGGCTGAATGAGCAGTGCGTTAACCATCTAATGGGGCCAAAGGACGTGTCCACTGAACTACAATGAATACACACACACACACACACACACACACACACACACACACTCCACACTCACACTACACCTGAATGAGCACTGAGTTAACCATCTAATGAGGCCAAAGGACGTGCCTACTGAACTGAACACTTACACACACACACTGGCCCATTCTCTCTTGACATGCTCCTCCTCATACATAAAGCATCTGCTTATCCCTTTCAGACTTTAAGGGCATAGATTTGACATGCATTTATATCTCTCATTGTCTTTTTTTTAAAAGTTTTCTAAAGCAAGAATTTTGAGGCATACATTTTCTGAGGCAGACAATAATTCCTGTAGAGCTTACTTATAATGCATTACAAAAATATTGTTAATGCATTAAAGGGATAGTTCACCCCAAAATTTAAATTCTTTATTTACTCACCCTCAAGTCTTTTCAAACCTATAACACTTTGATTAATCTTCAAAACAGAAATTAAGATATTTTTAACGAAATCTACATTGTCCCTACATTGAAAGTTCAGGTATCCAAAACTTGAAGGCTATAAAGGTTGTTGTAAAAAATTTATCCATATGAATCAAGTGGTTTAATCCAAGTTTTGTGATCGCTTTATATGATAAATTGATTTAATTTAATGTGTGTGTGATGTTCGAGAACCAATGAGGTTTGTTCTAGCATGTGATGCAAGCTTCCATGGTTATAATATATGATGCACTTATATGGATTCATTTTATGACACCTCTGTATGTTCTCTTTAATAATTTCTCAATAGTCCACTGCACCCTACTTGAGTTTTTAAAATTGAAACATAGAAACTGAATAGGATATTTCAAGGCCCATTTTTCCTAAAAATTCTAAAACCATATTTGGATTAACTTGATTAAAACCTTCTAAAAGGTATCAACAGAATAAAATAATTTATTTTCTCAGAATAGAAATATAAATGTAAAAATGTAAATGTAAAAAAAAAAAAAATGGCAAGAGTTTTGTGATTTTTGCCTGAAGAAGCCTTTTTCAAACTAAACAGTGTCAAATACAATTTTATATCCAGTCATTTTTCTCAATTTACCTGCTACTGGCAAAATTTATTATAAATTTGATTATACTTACACTAACATTATACTGTATAATGGGCTTTTACAGTGCATTATAACACATTACGGATACCTTTATGGTGCATTACCTACAAGCTACATCGAATGTTTCCATTTACTAAGCAGATTTAATCTGTCATTTGTAAATGCCAGTATGGGATGTGTTGCTATGGTGTATGTATAGATAAAGCCTAAAGATGAAGATGAGGCACCTGAGAGAGACTGCATCTTCTGAATGAGAGGCCATGAGCGGGGAGGAGATGAACCACTCAGATTAGGTTCATATGCACAGAGGCCACTGCTGAAAGGCTCTGATCAGACTGCCCCCAGACTTCAGACAGACGCAGAGACCTGGGCTTGACTAACCTGAATGGCACAGACAGACAGAGGAGGGAGAGAACGAGATAACAAAAGTGGAATGGAGGGATGGTTGTTGAGGGATGGACCAGCATGTGTTGCACACAGAATATATTTGAGCTGAGCTCTTTTCCTTTAACTTGAATTAAATGACTGAACCTTAATCACAATGAACCCAATCAGTCCTGCTGATTAAACTACTGTGAGGAAATGAAACACTACCAAATGTTGTTTGGCACATTAAATGCCCAAACAATTCACAGGATCTACTTTAATGTGGATTCTCTGTTGTAATTTTCACTGTGATTAAAATTTATTTGATACTTCTAGCATTGAGGTTTAACCCTGATGTAAACACACAAAGTGTGCTTATGTAAGTGTGTGTGTGTGTGTGTGTGTGTGTGTGTGTGTGTGTTTAATAGCATGAATATGGCAGGAGATCGGTGCTGGCAATAAAGTATCTCATTAAAGCTGTCAGGGCTACAGTTCAAATCAACTACAGCTGTGCTGTGTCTGCCTGCTGAACTGCCTAACTGATCACTTCCCCAACAAACACACACACACACACACACACACACACACACACACACACACACACACACACACACACACACACACACACACACACACACACACACACACACACACACACACACACAGAGAGAGAGAGAGAGAGAGAGAGAGAGGTGCTTGACAGTTCAGTGTTTATCTGAAAGAATATATTGACATTATTGCGTGTTATAGAATGTGTAAGTACTCATATGTGTGTCTTTTCACAGATAGTGGCATTCAGGCCAACAGTAGGATTGCAACTGTGACTGCTTTAATAAAACAATTCAATAAACAATTGTCATGTGACCTACCAGCAGCAATTGTGTCTCTTCACTCTCTTTACCGCCTGATTACAGTTCCTACAAAATCATTAGGGTTTGAACTTTATAAATACCATTAATGTCTTTTATTAGGTTATGTACCAGCATAAATTAGCCTGACAGATTAGTTTATACACTACACAAATTATATGCATATTGTAAAATAACATTGTTTGTGTATACTTGGTACAACTATTAACCGATAGTTGATGAAAACCTGATGTTGATTGAGGGACCGATTTGTCATGACGTTAACACACTGTGTGTCCAAATTCGTTCACTTATTTTCATTCACCCTTTTAGTGGACCATATTGGTGGAGTAATGTTGGGAATAGTGAATGAGGGTATAGGGAGTGTTTTCTCATCCAGTCACCGATAGCAGAGTAGAACAAAATATGCAACACTTTAGAGATATACCACTTTAATTAAGCAACAAATCTGTCAGTTGTTTAGTTAATTGTCACTAAAACTTTCCTTCAGTCACTCCATAGCAATTCTTTTTGCCCTACCCACACCCTTTATGCTGTGCTAACACCTTGTGGGCCACAGAGCATTTAGGAAAGAGCTGAGGATCATGGATGTTTAATGCCTCCCCTTTGACCTTAACCTGTAGAGCAAAATGGGAGAAATGCTTCATACTTCTCATCCTTACAAAGAGCCGTTGCTCATATCAGCACAATAGCGATGGAGAAGAAAAGAGAGGAAGGGGGAATGAAGTGTTTTGTTCTTTGTTACATTCTGAAGCTGATTGCAAACTGGAGGGTGTCACATGACTTGAGTGATTCGCTCTCTCCTAACCACCATGGCCCCCCTTCCCATCACCCCACCGTGGCCCTCATCAGGTCATGTCAGCTCGAGTTTGTTGCTCCTGTAGTTTTTAATTCTGTCTGATAGCTGGACAAAAGCAAAGTGGAGGAACAGAGGGGGAAAGAGGGGAATGATGGTGCATTCTAGGTAATAAAAAGAATGTAGCAGGGAAAAATGGGGAACAAAAGCATTTTGTTATATATATATAAAACCCTCCATTACTGTATTCTCTTTTCTCAGTTTCTTTCTATCTTTCTTCTATCCTCTTTCTTTTCGTGACTGAATGTATGTTGGTCCATGTGATTTTATTTTTTTCTTGCTACCCATTCATGCAGAAGACAAATGATGTTCTCCCAAAATCCAGAAACTAGTAAGATCAGATTTCTTGACTCTGGATTCTCTCCAGTTCCTGCTAATAGCAAAATAGCACTTAGTTTTGACCTAAGGCCCTCTATGAATGACAGAAGCAAATGAAAAAAGAGAGGTGGGAGGGGAAAAAGCGACCACACCAGCCTAAAGCGGGACCATTATGTTTGATGAATCTGGTCACCGGTCATTTTGAAGTGTTCTGAAGGGGATGCATGCTTTAAATATTAAGCGTGAGGTTGGCCAAAAGTAGCTTGGAGCCCAAGGAGCTTTGTGAATTGTGATGAGGGAATCTCTCTCTCTCTTTCTCTCTCTCTCTGTCTCTCTCTTTCACACACAAGATTGAAAGAGCTCCCCCTGCTGAGTTAACAAGAGCTATGTCTAACTGTCTCTCTTTCTCTTTGTGACAGTCTACTCTGGGGCTAGTTGTCACAAGGGCATTAGTGACCGAAAAGTCTAGTTGCACCAATGTTTGTTTTATAATTACAAATGTTATGCCTTTTTAAGATGTAATAATCTCATTATTTGTTGACTAAAACAATGGTCTGATGACTATTTTTTGCATTTTGTGCTGATTGATTAACTGATTGCTTGATTTTAATAATTGCTTTACTTTTTACATTTTTGCAAAATAGCCTGTAAAAGACAAATTACTTTGTAACTTACCCTTTGTACCTTTTTTTTTAGTCAAGGTTCTACGGCAGTAGTTCCCAACCAGGGGACTGGGGCCCACTAGGGAAGTGGTTTTCAAAACCTTGGGTCACGACCACTTTAATAATGGGTTGCCAGGATGATTTAATGAAAATGTACATATGTATGTAATAAAGACTCAGGGAAGAAGGAAGCGGGAACTAGCAAATATCTTTAATAACAACATAAACAACAAAATGAAAGTAAGCGGCAGCCACCTCATGGCAGACTCCAGTGTGTATCTGTCTCTCTATGTTTGCATTCTGGAGAGCTTCAAAGGATTCTAATCACAACGTGTATTTAAATCGTTAAACATTGTAGCCAATCACAGACATATCTGCTGATTTCTTGAAAGCAGGGGCCAATCAGATGTGTTTCAGTTAGTCAGTAACCACTTACCGCTCAAAACGACAGAGTGTTGGTTCAGTCCTGAAATCTGCAAGCTAATCCTCTCATTGTGATGCAAATAAAAAGATTTGTTGTGGAGTGTAGAGAGAGTCATTGATTATAATAGAATTTTCAGAGATAGCAATAAACTTAAATGAGTGACAGCTCAGTGATTATTAAGGAAGCACTCTTTGCGCTTATGAGTGGCATCAATTTAAAAAGAAAAAAATTGAGTCGCTTTTAAAAAAAGTTAAACTACACTAGTGGGCCAAAGCAAACTTCCAGTGGGGGTTCAAGATGACTTAGAAAGGTTAAAAATTAGACTAAACTGGAGCATAAAAATAAGCCACAACAGCTACAAAATCAAGATATTGATTGATATTGAACTAATAGAGATTTAACAGAATTCCCAATATCTTGAAATCACTGAATATATGGCATAGCCTAATTTTAAAAGCATGGTTTATAGACATGGAGAATACACATTAAAATTAAAATCTTATAAATCCATGGATATTTTTATAATTAATATTTTTCTATTTGCCAAGCTCTAAAATATTTGGGGTAGATTTTAAAATTCTTATCCTTAATACTTAGTAAATCACAAACAACTGGAGAAGTCATTGGGCCTTTTAATATTGTTGAGGACGATAGGGGGCCTTTGAGTCAAAAAGGATATCCACTGCTCTAAGGTATACACCTATACAGAAATTAACTTCCAAAAATGAACCCTCCCTGAGAAATACACTCCAGTGTTCACTGCAGTCAGAAAGTTTCAAATGCCTCCTGGAGCTAAGAAAAGGGCCAAAACTATTTTCTGTCACACCTCCATCAGATTTAAGTCTGAGAGGAAAATGGATGCTTGGATTAACAAGGGATTTTGACACAAAGGCTTTGTCATAATGAACCCAGAACACCTCAGCCTCAGGCATCCTTAGACAGTCTCACAGTTAAGAGGTCAGGACCCCCAAACCCCTCTAAAAATAACCTTTCTTTTAGTCTGAGCTGCAAAAATTTGACTATTTTTTATTTTTTTTTGAGTTGGACTAAAGTGTTTACATGACATATATAAAAAAGACTTATTGATTTAGTACAACTAAAATCAAATTTTAAAGTGCATGTGAACGCACCTAATGTCTGTCCCCCAATGCCAGAGATCTAGCAAGTAGTTTCATGGCTGTGAAGTAACAAAAGCCTATAATGGCTGTTTGACTCCTGTTCTGTTTCAGTAGTAAAACCATCAATACATGAAAGAAAACTGCACTTGTTGAGTAATTTCATAGGACTTTAACCCTTTAAGTGTAACACACATCGGCATTAATCAGACGCCAAGTAGTCTCTCTGAATGAATGAGTAGAGGGTGTTCTGTTCCCTCAGCCCCTGCACAGCTTCTTCATGAAACTCACAGCTAGAGAACAGAGGTGGAAAAGCTAAACCGCAGAGACATTTTCATGATATGTGGTTTGCTACTGCTACCGCGGCTGGCCAGTAACCAAACTTAACCTGTGCAATTAGAGCATGTTACACTGTCTGAGGAGCCGCTTTGAAGCTGTCGGCACCAGACATAGATAATGAAGGGCTATGCTTTGAACTGGTCAGATGAGGACTACCTAAATTAAAACTGTCATGCCTTAACATTTTGTGTCCCATGACATTAAGTGGTTGGTCACTTCTATAATTTGTGTTTTTGTCAGACAGTGAGAGCAAGGACTCACCAGTGCAAAATGAATCTAAGTGTCATTGAATAGACATTACAAAAAATACTCCAGGAGTCAGTGTATTAAAGCAAGTAACCTCAGACAATTTTTTTTTAAATCACTGGTCAATTGAACTTTTTCATATACTTTTTCTTTATGTTTTTGACATTCTAATGATTAATCAAAAATGATATCTCTCTGGTGACACATGCTGGACTTCCAATCATTTAATATTCAATTTTGACTGCAATGCACACATCTCAAAACGTCCCTGTCCTACATTTTTTTTCTTTTGCAATTAACCACTCCATTGAGATATAAGTCACAATACTGAACAAAAGATCTGTTACTACCTCAATTAAGCTTAATCAACAGCATTTCTGGCATAATGTTGATTACCACAAAAGCACTTACAATCTTGTGAAAGCACAGTAATTCTTCTGTTAAAATGTTAACAAGTTTATATATATATATATATATATATATATATATATAATGTATGTGCATTTATAACACTATTACATCATTACTTTGCATCATATTACAAAAAAAATAAAATAAAATAGTTACAGTAGTATTAAGCTTTTAGTGTTTATGGCTTTGCTTTGTCATGACAACAAAGTACAATTACATATAACTTTTTACAGAAAATATTAAATTACTAAAATCCTAAAAATGCTAACATGCATATTGTTTATGACGCTGCTATACTTTACTAATATTCCTTAAAAAAAGCACATTTCAGTCAAAGCTAAACTGCCATCTCTCCTCTCTCTTTCTCCCACATAGTGCTGTTCACACAATCCTCCCCTCCAGGACATCTTCTGGTCTCATTGATCAGGTCGGGGTCAGTCGAGCCAGTATCTTATCAATAATTACTGTAGGATGTGAACATGGGAAAGCTTTGTCATATAAACCCCCACGACCACAGACACACACACCTGCCGCGGTCTAATAAAAATGGGGCTACTGAAGAGATGGAGACACAGACATTGACTCATGGATAAAACTCCCTATACCTCCATCGACTTGGGAACCTGTATGTGTGTATAATTGATTTGGGCAGGAGGTCTAGAGAGGAAACAGCACCGAAATCTATACCTAAAAACCTGACTCTGTTTAGAGGATCAGGAATCTCAATATCACTGTTTCTTGATTCACAGCGAGAGACTGTCTCCATCTGCTTGGCTTCCTATAATGTTTGATTTCAGCATCTTGGTCATTATTTGAAGATGCTAACGCTAGCAGTGATGAAACCCACTCAAGTGCTGCAAAAAAATCATTTTCTTAATCAGTGATCTAAAATACTTGATTTCAATGAATTTAGTAAATGCTTTTTACCACACTGAAAAATAGTTGTTGTTTTTTTTTTTAAAATTTTTTGTTTTTCATAAACCTCACTATAATTAGTTTAATTTATGTGAAAAACTCTTGTGTTTTATATTTTTAAAATTTTGTATTTTATATAATATATTACATTTTTAATAAGGATGTTTATTTTACTGCAAAACAAGACAAAAATACTAAAAAGGTTGTATATATTGTATATATATATATATATTGTATATTGTAAATACAGTGCCATGTGTACCTGTCATTATTCAGTGTGGATGATGAATAGAGCAGCATATGGCATTGACTGATGTTGGCGCGTCGATACGGTGCGCTCGCTTGCTGATATGTAACCAGTCAGATAAAGTCATGTGTGGAGATACCTTATCTCTCACTGTGGACCAAATCAATAGACTGTCTCTCCCTCTTCGCCTCTTTGTCCCTCATTTTCCTATGTTCCTCTCCCCACAACACATTTTCTCTCTCTGCTTGTTTTTTTTTTATGTTTTTCCTGGTTTATTGAACGTGCCTTGCTAAGAAATGCAGAATCATTATATTTGCCATTTTTTCTGCAACCACATACAGTATACCTTGATATTTGTGAGGGTATCAGTTTACTTATTTACAGCGGAAAAACTTTTTCAAAGCTCTATAGTTCCCATGTCATCTGACTCTCTCCATTCTAAGGCCATTTCATGCCCTTTGAGTAAAGTGAGATGACTTGCTGAAATTATGAGGAAAAGTTATATTATAATTACCCCTCAATATTATAAAAGATTATTTCTCTCTCTCTAAAAAAACTGACTTGCAGCAGTTGGCTTCTTTGTTTCACATTTGTGGGATCCATATCATATACTCTTTTGTGCCGCCCCTATAAAGTAATGAAGCATGTGATGAGTGACACTTCATTACTGTGTAAAAAAAACCCAGTGATCATTTCTTTTGTCCGGCATGAAAACAGAGCACTTTCCCTTCAGTTGAACTCTCTGTCAATGGATGGAAGTGTTTGCTGTTGACCAACCAACCTATTTCATCTGGGGTCGCCGTGATTTTGCCAAGTAAGACATGTTCCAGGATCAACATCTTTTGTTGATCCTTGATCAACATTACTGTCCAAAAATATAGACTAAACTCAATCTCTACCCTTAAACCTAACCCTACCCATAATTTATTCCTAAAATCAGTGTGAAATAATAGCTGATTAACAAGGGTGTAGAAGCACCTGACCCTGATCGTAAACCTAAAACAGATATTTCCTGAAAAGTTATCCCTCAATTCTGATTGGTTAATTGGAATGTTGATCCAGGAACATGTTGTACTTGGTCAAATCACAGTCACCTTGATCTGAAGGGAGACTAAGTTAGCTTGAAAAGGTGATGATGGCGGACGAAAAATACATGAGACAGTTTTAAATAGGTTCAGTAAGGCATCTTTAGTTGTAGTTGCTTTTAACAATGGTTTATTCAATTCTTATCTTAGACTGACAGTGCTTTAGTATGAAGTAAATTTTACATTGGATTTGTTTTGTCACTCTAATAGTGGTTTGGGTTTTGCATTTCACTATTTTCAGTATATCCCACCATTCATTATCTTCACCTGCTGTGGTCAAGTCATTTGAAACATGCAGCAGATGCCACAATCTTCCAGATTATGTTTTGTGTTTGTGTCTTTATCTGTATTTTATAGCTCTGTGTATCTCTTCTCCCTTGCCCGTAATCGATTGATAACTCTTGAAAATTCCTGCTGTGTGATTGCAGGAAGACAAACAAGGGTGTGTGTCTTCAAGCTAAACAATAAAACATTCTTCTGCTGCTTGTTCCTCAATCACATCTAACATCAGGTTCAAAACGAGGATTTTACAGAATTTTTAGAAAAAGGGATCATATTAAAAATGTTAGAATTAGAAATTTGTAGTCAAACTTATTTTTTTACACTTTCATTTAAGAAAAAGTGCTAGTCAAACACTCCAAAAAAAAATAAAAAATCAGTGTATTACTTGCCTTTTATTGTAGTCATTTGTGAAATTTACCAGTGAAAAAGAGTGAAAAACAAGATAAATATTTTCCATACAAAACATATATTATAATACAATTATATTATATTATAAAATTATTATTTTTCTACACCACACATACAGTGGGTATAAAAAAGAATCACCCACTGTGTTGTTTCAACCCAACTTTGGTTCACACGTGGACTTACATTTTTAAATTACATTTTAAATTTTAAAGTTGGGTTAGTCCATATTTGTCCCAAGTTAGAAAAAAAAAACAATGTTTTATTATTATTATTATTATTATTATAATTTTCTGACATGTTGGTGTTATGTCTTTCACTTGGATGTTACAAGTAGCACTGAGTAAATGCAGCTGAATAAAACAAAAACTGTGTCCGTCTTAATTTAGGCTGCAAAGCAACAAAATGTGATTATTTTAAAGGAGGGTGATCATATTAAAATTTTGATATTAAAATCTTTATGTAAGTATAAGTCTTTTCAACATGCAATGACAAGTTATAGGACAACACAAAAAGCAACAGGGACTCAGCAGCTAAAACTTATTTTTAAATGGATTAAATGAATTACATTGGGCAGCAGTTGTAATTCCTGTGTGACTCCCACCTCATTTCTAAAAGTGCTTTGGACAGCGTATTTAAGTCTAGCTGGCCTGATTTTTTCTGTAATGGCTGGAAAGCAAAGGTGAAAGAAGAGGGGCTATTGACAGGCTTTTGTTAAGTGCTGGCTCCAGGCATATTAGATTAAGACAGACAGACTGTGATAGAGCAGTCAGTACAATATGATCAACCAGTGACCAGTGCTGGCCCATGAAACTGTGCTAAAGATAAAGAGACGCATCGACGAGATGTCTCAAATCCTTTAAAAATCAGTTTGACCTACATGTAACATGGGTAAATATTACACGTGTATATGAGTCAAAAGTAAACAGATTCAATCTGAGATAAAACTACTCCAAACAATGACTCAAATATTAAGCCAGGAAGGATACACGATTTGTTTGTTCAAAAAGTTGTTTAAAAGTCAACTCAAATCTTTTGTTCGATGCATACATAACCAATGTTAGCGTAATAGTCAGTCACAATCTGATAACATGTTTATGTAGCAAGTGAGCTGTACGTAAGCAGTGTGAGAAGTTACCTGTGGGTGTGAGAAAGTTTGAACAGCATTATAGAAAGCAAGATGGCATGTCTTGATTTCATTCAGTGCTGCATGAGTTGGAAAAGAAACTGATGGCAAGTAGCACACAATTATTCATGCCCTCAACACACAAACACTTCCACTAAGCCAGACTGACTCCTCTCCAGAAAAATCCTGGCTCCTTTTCAATAATCAAAGTCTATAAATTAATTCTTATTGTTGGGGAGTAGCTCTCTCCAGCTCACTTTTACTCCCTCTTTCTCTCTCACTCACTAATGTGTTTCATGCACTCGCTCAGCTGTTGTCCACATGGAAGCATAGATTTTCCAACAACCTACTGTACTTTCCCAGTGATCATATTTCTTTTTTATAACTGACCAATCAGATGAGAGTATGCCAACCGCCTTCTTCCATCTTAAATCTGCTTAAATTCAATGTTCAATTTCACCGGAATATGGACAAAAAGAGCTTATGGTTAATTGTTCATGATTATGCATTGTTTGGTAAGCATATCTTGCATATCTTGCATATCTTTCATTTTGATGAAAGTTTTAGGGTGATGAATGTGATATTAAAGAAGGTCTATGAACGTTTAGGTCTTGAATTGCACATGCATAAATTGTATACTGAATGCAATTTAAAGACAGTTGACAGCTGTGCAAAGGGTGGCCTCACAAAATAGCCTTTTACAAAAGCAAAGGCAAAGAATGTGTGTGTGTGCGCGCGCATGTGTGTGCATATGTAAAAAAATATATATATATAAAAAAAGAGCACTTAGCTTTAAGTGCTTTTCCGTACAAATGGATGGACATTTTGTGTGGTTTAAGGAAAAGCTTCCATTTCGACTAATGAACCCGGGTCATGTAAATATTTAGACATCAATCCAAACAATATTCAGACATGTATAGTGCCCCCAAAAGCCCAGAGTATCACACATGCACACAGTCCTGCCCTGCCTCCTCCAACAGCAGCAGACATACGCAATGTATACTACATCCCTCATACTTACAATACAATATTCAAAAAGTTAACTGTTTAAATATAATGACTTTTAAAATATTTTTCAAACAGAACACATTAACAAACTGCACATATAGCATAGCAGATGAGCTGTTAATGTACATTCAAGACAATTATTTCTCTTTAAGTAATGAACACTCAAGCATTATATAATGTAATGACTTTTTTTTCAAATGGTGCTTAAACTTTGTCAAACTCATGAGGTTAAATTAAATACTATATGGGCTGTTTTATTTTGTTATTTATTTTTTTTTATTTTTTTTTTTGTAAGCCAAAATTGAGTATTTTTACAAGAAAATGCTATTTCACCTTTTTATGTCATCTTGAATTGTGAAATTAGCCATTTCTGAGTAAAAATAGTTTCTACATTTTTTAATATTGATATGTTCATTAACTCAGTATGTGCTGCCAAGTTTGGGACGTAATTTTGGTTTGTAGTTTGAGGAAATAAGAAATATGTTTGTCGTAAATGTGGGAAATGACTAAACACGTTTTTGGTAGTTAAAATGAGTTAATAATTGAAAACAAAACTACATGAATATAATTGGTGTAAGGTTAAATATAATTTAGCTGGATATCACATATTTGTCCCAATAATGATCTTTTTAAAAAGACAGGACATGTGTACTTTAATAGAAAGTGGCTAAAAATATTTGTCAATATTAATAAAAGTTAATATAAAGTGTTATCAAATATTCTCATTAATTAGACTTTGACGTGTATTGACGTGTATGTGAGAGCATGAGTGTACATGTGTGAGATTCAGTGTGTTATCAGGAGATCGAATAGCAGAGAGTGGTTTAGTGAGTGTGTAACAGAAGGTCTCTGTTGGTCTGAGGTTCCTGTCGCCTAAGTCTTGTGTCTCCAAACGCTCTGGGGGAAACAAGAATCTCCTGCAACTGCTGCTTCTAATCTAGTCAGTAACCACACAATATACACACACATACTTACGTACTGCATGTCAGGGCTGGTCCGGTCGCCCAGTAGCCAGAGAGCTTCCTCATGCCTTATCTACTTTATCAGCCCTCTCTTCAAAGCTGCTCCTGCTCTAGAAATGCTGGATCCACCAAAGAGAAAGAGGGAGGGGAACTTTAGATGATTGTCGAGCATCATAGTGCTGAGCTCAATATACACACGCACGCATGAATGAACGTCATGATACACTGCTAAAAGAATTGCTCTATTATTCAAAAGTTTGGGGTGGGTTGTTTTTTATTTTTATTTATTTATTTTTTTGTGAAAGAAATGACTACTTTTATTCAGCAAGGATACAATAAATTGATCAAAAGTGACAGTAAAGACATTTATGTCACAAAAGATTTCTTTTTCAAATAAATGATGCTCTTTTGAAATTGCTATTCATCAAAACATCCTGAAAAAATGTAGTAGTTTCCAGAAAAATATTAAGCAGAACACCTATTTTCAAATATTTAAGTTTTAATTAATTCTCATTAGATGTGTATATATATATATATATATATATATATATATATATATACATACACAGGCCAAAAAGGTCTCATTTTAACAAAGGGAATATTGTTGTGAGTGTTGTGAACTTCATCTCTTGACATAAATGCAGTGTGCTGTATATCAGAACTGGTTGCTGAGTATTTGATGGTGTGCAGTGTGTGCGCGTGCATGTTTCTATGTGAAGCAAAAAGATAAGACAGAATGGAGCCATAGATTAGATACACGTGGCAAATAGTAAAATGGGCAGAATACTCAGACATGCAGGAGGTTCTGCTATCATGATGGACAAAAACAAGATCAGCTCTGGAATGTGTGTGTGTGTGTTCCATGTGTGTATTCCAAAAAAGAATTTATCAGGATGTATAGTCTATGAGGGAATCTTTTAGATATTTCTGGTGACTTTTGAAAGTACTCAGTTGAAATAATTACCATGTTTACATGCACTTGGCTTGTTCCAGGTTGTTTGGAAAAAGAGACTGTATATTTCACTGCCTGTTCACATATAACTCCTGTCAAATTGAAGTTATTTTGTGACATCATTGCACTGTTCCAAAAACTTCTGTGCTCCCAGTGTAAACATCACACAGTAGGTAGGTGTAATACCCACATGAAGGGAACTTTATTAAGTATCATATGTTTCTTTAACATAGACAACAATCCCAGAATGCACTGCAGACAAGCTCAGTACTAAATAAATAAATAATCCAAGATGGATGAGTCAAGAAAAATTAGTAAAAGTATCAATAATAATTGTTTAGTCTAATGGAAAAATGATAGTCTTTGCTGCATTAGTGTTCTGGTGATCTGCTTCACCTGTTTCTTCAGAGAACTTTCTCTGAAGCTCTTATGCTTTAAATCTGAACAGATGACTAAAACATTGCTGGAGAAAAGGTTTGTGGTAGAGGTAGTTTAGTGTTCTCGTGTTAGCTCGATTTAATAAAACAGGGCTTTGTTGGCTGACTTTTACTGTATTTAGTGCAGGAACAATTTTAATTGCACAATTTAAGCTTTTTGGAGGTTGAATGTACAAGGAATGACATGAAATAGATTAGAAGACAAGAACATAAGTCTGGGCATCATCTATTGGGTGTGTGTATGTGTGAGTGTGCGTGCGTGTGTGTGTGTGTGTGTGTGTGTGTGTGTGTGTGTGTGTGTGTGTGTGTGTCTTTGTGTATTGAGTCTGTGGGTGCACTATTTAATGAGTCACACACTTTCATAACAGAACGTTACTTCCATTAAATGTCATTTTCTTTCTTCAAGCACTCTTTATGAGATCATTGCAAATATGAAAATTGGCTCATAAAAACCAAAACAGTTTCAAAAGGAACTGAAACATTTTCTCCGTAAATTTTATAATTAACAAGACAATGACAACATTTGATCAGAACAGCAAAGGAAAGACGAAGCTCATGTTTATTGTCAATATCTGTTCTGTGTATAAGGATCAGATGTTTGTTATTTGACGTCCCAAGGCTGTGAGTCAGAGGATGATGACCACGTTTATCGTCTGATGGCCTCACTGTCTGCAGTTTTGACCATTTTATTCCACCCACAAGCAGTTGGGATACACATAACACAGACACGCACACATCCATGCGCATATTCATATTTATTCCTGTAACTTCCTATTCACTTTTCTTCAACCTCCCTCTCTTACATATGTGCAACAAGAAGTTAAACTCCCTTATGTATATGGCATATATTAAATATTGTTCTCTGGATATTTAACACATAGGTGTGTTAATGTGCCTCTATATCCTACATAAACTTCTCTTCCAAAAATTGGGGTCGGGAAGGTTTTCCAATGTTTTTGAAAGAAGTCTCTAAATCTCATCAAGGCTGCATTTGTTTAATGTAAAATACAGTAAAAACAGTAATGTTGTCCAATATTACTTTCCAATTTTCTATTTTTAATATTGTTTAAAAAGTAATTTATTCCTGTGATTACAAAGCTGTCTTTTCAGAACACCATTTATTTTGACTGCCAATTCTGATGCATCCTTTCTGAAGAAAATATTAATTTCTTTCTTTCAAAAAAAAAAAATATATAATATAAAAAAAAAATTAAAATAAAAAAAATCAGTATACTGATTAAATTGTGCTGGAATTATTTTTACTGTCATCAGGTTGAGATACACAGCTTCAGACTTTTTCCACACGGTTTGGATTTAAATATGGTAAAATTTACTGTATAATATAAATAGAACTACAAGTACTAGACACATAGTAGCTTAAGGCATACTTCATAAACCAAAATAATTATTTTAAGAACATGTCGTGGGTGGGTGATGTATACTACGACAGGTGTTCCAATTCTGTGGAAATCTGTGGAGTTTCCCTGGAATTCTGAAGGCACAAAGATAGTTTGTATGTGTAAACCAATGAGTCAGTCTGGCCTTTGATCAACATAACCAGATTTGCCATTTTTCTGTTTTAGATGAAATGAGTAGGGACATAATACAGGGACATGAACAATTATACAGGGATAAAACTGAAATAAGATAGGACGTTTATGACTGACTATTTATTCACCCATATATCTTTCTACACTGAGAAAGTCTGTAGGCAAGACAATATTTTCGAAAAATGTTTTTTTTTTTATATATGTATATATATACAATGAACAGTCAATGAAAGTCAAGTGGTCCATTGACTTTCATTATACAGACAAAAACAGTTCGAAAACAGTTACAGGTTTGGAATGACATGAGGGTGAGTAAAATGTTGACAGAATTAAATTTTTCTGTGAACTGTCTCTTTAAGAAACTGTTTCTTCTTTGCTCTCATTTTTTCTCTGTCTTTTTTTTCTATCAGTTTTTCATTTAACTTGATCTTGATTTCCTTTTCTGTTTACGTCTACTCAATTGAATTTCTCAGCGGTTCCATCTCTCCCCGTGGCTGTTGCTGTCTGTCTTTAGTGTGCTGATTACTGCTGACACTGATGTCCTCATTAGATTAAGAGACAGGGGGCCATGATCTCATTGCTACTGCAATAATTACAGCTCTCTCCCGCAGTCCAATAACCCCTGAACCCCTGAGGAATTTTCACACACACTCACGCAGCAGAACAGTCGTTAGCCATTGTGGCGAGGCGTGTTGGCACCAGAATTAGGGTGGAGACAGGGGGCATTTCTAGGCTGACTTAGCATGCTGCCTAAATAGAGACCAGTCATGCCATCTTCTCCCTTTTTTTCCCTTTACGTCTTCCTCTCTGAATGATGTGCAGGCAGAGGAAGTTTGTGGTGGTAAATAGCCGTGTTCCTCCCAGACGCACAGACGTCAGCGTGGCTTGGACGCTCACTCTGGAATGCTGGGAATTATAGCCTGTGTGGTGCTCTCTTGCTCTCAGAGCACAGCAGTTCCTTGCAATGTGTGTGTGTGATTTGACTGCTTGGCATATGGTTTTGTGTTTAAGTTTCCGTTCATAGCCAGTCTCCTGCTTTTATGAATGAAGTTTATTCTGGGAAATAGGAAAGGCCAGGCTTTCATGTCCACACAGTAGATTTTCATTGATTTAATTGGTGCTGTTCATTTATAACACACACAGATATACACATGCCACATAAGCGCACCAACAGTGGCATATTGGTGACACATAATTATTTGCAATTCATTTCTTCTGTAATATTTTTATACGCATTGTATAATACCTGACAATTTGTGTCTCTCTGTTTATATACTGTACACTACCATACAAAAGTTTGGGGTGTTCTTTTTTTAAATAAATATTTTTTATAATTTTTAATTATTGTTTACTATTGTACTATACTATTACTATTTGAAGGAAATCAGTAACTTTATTCAGCAAGAATGAAGCATATTAGAATGGTTTCCAAAGGATCATGTGACACTGAAGACTAGAGCAATGGCTTCTGAAAATTAAACATTGCCATCAAAAGAATCAATTATATTTTAAAATACTGTATATTAAAATAGAAAGTTATAAGTGTAATAATATTTGACAGTATCACTGTTTTTAAATCAAATTAATGAAGCACTTGTGAGAATAAGACTTTCATAAAAAATAAAAAATCTTACTGAACCAATTTTTAAACACTAGTTTGTGTGTGTGTGTGTGTGTGTGTGTGTGTGTATATATACACACACACACACACACACACACACACACACACACTCTGCTAAAAACACACAAAAATCACTTATGTCAGAAACAACTTGATTAAAAATGCACAAAAGGTATTACATTACTAAATCAATGCTAATTTCCAAGAATTGTGTTATCTTAAAAATTACAAAAACAATAGCTTGTTTAAATAAAATCTTACCTGACTTTTGTGCACACATTCGTGCATCATGGTTTATTAATTCTGCATAAAACTATACACTTGTATGTTTCATTTTTGATCCTATTAGTCCTTTTTTTCACCAGGCCCATTCAATTATTCACCATTGGTCCATCAGTTGACTGCTTAATTCTGCTTAATGAGTGTAGGTGTTTACTTCCTCTTGCCCTGCTGAGTCAAACAGTGAAAATATGGCCTTCATGGTACACTTAGTTTTTGGTGTCACTGCTGTAGCGCCAAGGCTTCAGGCCAAAACCCCCACTCCCATGATGCAGAGTAAAAAAACTTCCTAAGCAATTAAATGTCACCCTGGAGGTTTCTCCTGGACCACTGTCTTCTTTATAGTTAGTGAAGGTTTGACGAGATTAATCACACATGCATTTTCACATAACAGTTTGCGAAAAAACTATTCCAGATTATCCTTCCTCTCTCTTGCCAATTAGACCACATAAAGACCACACAAAGTTCTGAGTCTCATCTCATGTTTCATTGTCAGAAATCCATAGCCTGCACAAAGCCATGTGTTTTTAATCATAGCATCATCCCATCAAGTTCATACAAATTATTTGATTATATATTGATTATAAACGTTTTGCTGAAGAAAACTGTTACACATACCAAATACATATTTGTGAGATGAGTTCATAGAGACTGGGTTCTGAGATGTTTGGAAAGAACAGAAAAGCAAGAGAAGCAGGGCAAAGAAATAAGTGTGAAAGACTGGAGGGAAAGGAGACAAAAGAGTAGAAAAAACAGATAAAAAAAGAACAAGGATGTAGCTTTTATCGTGAGGAATGAGCTTGATACAGCAGAACTGTTCTATCTACAGCCTTGGAGACAAATGAGCCCCGAAATCCACTATCTGAGGAAATGTTATAACTGTGCCTGGATCACTGTGCCAAACACTGCATCTGGCAGGTGTGGTATCGTAATGTTTTCTGATAGTACACTAAACAGCCTTGCCTAGCATAGAGCCAAGATACATGTGCGACATCACCATCAGTGTCTCTACACACACAATGTGCTCACACATGTACACATACAACATGACTTCTCTTGTATAATTCCAGCGTTACAGGAGGATACAATTCTTGGAGAAGGGTGATGAGAGACAGGTCTGGGTCACTCTGGCATGTTCCCAGTATGTAGGCAGTGTGATGATTTGAGATAAAAAAAAAAAGAAGCAAAAAAAGAAAAAATGAAAAACTGAGTAGTGACACATAGTCCTCTTGTCCTGCTATGACTGAAATTTGTTTCCTTAGCCTGTTACTGGTAATCAAAGAAAATTACTTGACTTTTTTCTCTGGGGTCCAAGAAAAGCAGTAAGGGCAATTTAAGTTTGGGGTTAGAGGGTTTACCTTGAAAGGTCCTAATAAACTAAGAAAACAGTATACATAGCTAAAATGTTGTTTTGCTCACTCAGAATAATTTCCATTTGGCTTGATTCAAGAGTAATTAAACAATGCATTTATTCATTCAAGTGTTTTGTGCTGTTTTGGCAGCTGCAACTTTGAGACTGTAAACCCTAAAGAGCTCCAGGTTTTCATGCGTTTTAATGTGAATTGAGGAAAGTTAATGGTAATGATTTTTTAAATTTTGGAAAATTAGCAAAGCTAATGCATATGGTTGTTCCTTATGGCTGTACTGCACAAAAACAAAGCCATTTTAGTTAATAAGCCAAAAAAAGACAAATTTCCTTACCTACTCATTTAAAAATGTCATTAAAATACACAAACATGTATTTTAATATAATTACAGACTACATGAGTACTGCAGATTGCATGAATCTTGACCTGAAATGTACCAGTCCAAAAGGCGAAAGCTCAACTAGAGGCAACACTGAAAGCATTGACCTCGGTTTGTTGGTCTTAGTTTAGATACAGATCTTTGCGGTCTTGGGCCTGACATGGATCCGTCTCGGTCCCAGATTCCGGAGGGTTAGTGAGTTTTAGCCAGTGTGGCCAGACTACTGATTTTAGCCTGAAGATGAGATGTGAGGATAGCTTACATGTCTGTACATTAACCAGCTACTTTCTTTTTCAGCTCTGTCACTGTGTCAACACACAGGGTCTTAAGAAGTGTACTGATAGGCCTGCATCAGTAATTGGGTTTAGGCTGGTATTCCACTACCATTAGCATGCTTTCTGTTTAGCATGAAGCTAATTACTGTTTTAAAAGAGATGCAGATGGAGGCTGGTCCATTACACTTGACCATTTTAATTTGGGCTCCACGCTGAGAGAATATGACTTGCAGACAGCAGCCTTCAAATTGAAACCAGGTCAAAGTACATTGAATTACAGGGTACTGTGCATGCCTTAATGTTAGGTTGAAAAAGAAATTTTGATGTTCAGCTCAACTCTGGAACCATTTTGGGAGGCCCATATGGCCCTTCAGTGCATACAAGAACTGACACTTAAGTATACACACATATAAACGCTCACTGCATCTATTCTCAGCTCCTGAGTGTAGCAGACACAATAAAAAAGCATTGATACTTGAAGCACCCAACACAACCATTTCATCTTAAATGGATTCAGACGCAGTTGGTAGTGGGAGCGGGGGCCCAATCATAGGCTGTAATTTCAGCACATTTATCTCATTTCCTGCACGCTTTGTCTTTTTCGCAATAATGGGGTAAGTAATTGGAATAGACTCCAGATAATGGGGAATTCTGACCCTGCCATTCCATTGCAAGACTGCAAGGATGCTTTGTGGCGACAAGGGAGAAAACTTGGGCAGATTGTGGTTTCTTACACAAGCACTTGGAGTCGGTAAATGGGGTAATATTGTATTCTGTTCTCTGCATGTGCTCTGATTGCATTTGAAATAGTGCTGGATCAGGCTAAGCATGGTTTCATCTCATGGGAAATCAGACCAATGAGGACATGTCTAATAGGAGATTAATGTACTTCTGACAAAGATAATATAAGAATACATAAATTGTGTGCACTTTGTTTTCCAGCAATTACAATTTACAAATTTACAAGTTTCTTCTGAGGTATGGATATTACACAGATGAAATAATGAGACAAAAAGCCTGATCAGTATAAAGTGCTTTCTGCAAAACGTGTGCAAATGACAAAAATTTTTCAGATTTCACTTTTTTTCATCTTTTTTAATCTAATCTTGCAAGTAAATATACTTCTGTTCAAAAGTTTGGGTCAGTTAAAAATTGTTTTGAAAGTAATTAAAGCTTTTATTGAGCAAGGATGCATTAAATGTATTCAAAGTGGCAATAAACATTCTATTAATTTCTGTAATGCGGTTTCAACAAACATATTATGCGGTAGAACGGTTTTCAACATTGATTATAATAAGAAATGTTTCCTACTGAATATTTTATATTTTTTTTGAAGGATCACATGACACTGAAGACTAATGGCTGCTGACAATTCAGCTTCTCCATCACTAGAATAAATAACATTATTTTTGTTAAGAATAGTTGATTTTTTCTACTTCTATCATTGTTGCAGCAATTGATTGACACTATTCATGGATGTCAAAAATTTAATATTTGGTACATAGCTAAAAATTCTATTTAGATTTAATATTTAATATTTTACATTTATGAAGCACGCCATATTCCCATGCCACAAATGTGTAAAAACTGGCTCTTATGGGCAATCGTATCTAGCATAGAGCATAGCTCAGGCAGGCCACGTCAGTCAAGCTCGCATCAGCTGATAATCAGCTGTTCCTGACGTGTACCAATCCAGTTTTGACTCTTATCATAATTCCCCTTCTCCCAGCAACTCTGTCTAATCTGATTTTTTTTCTCTTTCTTCTTCGTATACAGTTCACTATTGCAAGCATTCTCTATCATGTATTTTTGTATTTCTACAACTCTTAATTATGTATGCATATACTGGATCTGTTCTGTACCCTAGGGGGGTTTGACTTGCTGCTCTCAAGCATGGCTGCATGGAGAAACATGGGGAGTTTTGCCCAGAACAGAACCATACCGCCAACACTAAGCTATAATTGTAATAAATATACTTTGACGAAGTGAACCTGACTGAAGTGTATTTGATGTATTCAAATAAGTGCACTGTTGAGCATTTTAAAGGCCCCATTAGATCTTTTTTTACTGCAATGAAAATAAGCAAACACATCTCCGAGCTCCACTGCTGTCTGGGAAATTAGGATTTTATACAGCTACAGTATTTCCACTCAGTTTCACTCTTTCCAAACTTTAAACAAACTCTTAGGAAAGATTTCTAAATTTCTTATCATTCATTTGAGATGACAAACTGAATCATAAAGCATTATCTCTGAAATAAATTTTGCTTGTTAAAAAACCCAAGTTTCCTCCTAAACTTCCCGAGACTCAGAGATCCAGTTTCAGTCTTGTTATTGTGTGGATGAGGCCATCTTTCCGTATATAGCCCATAAACATCACATTCAGACGCAAACATTTCCGCCCACTGTATTTAATGAGAGTTGAGTTTGGAAATGGTTTGGTTGATGGGAAACACAACCATGCAATTACAGCGCACAGGCTGAAATGAGTGTAACCTAACCTCGGCTGTAGTGTGTCATACAGCAATGAGCACAGGCCGGAGTGACTGCATGCATTTACAGACTGAGAGGTAAATTTTAGCCATTTGATTGTGTGATGTCAGAAATTATTACTAAAACATCAATATGTATAGTGTCTGCTGTTAATGGTTGTCTTTAAACAAGCTGTCAGTGTGCTGCTGTCGTTTTGTCATCCTCCCCCTGTTAAAAGCCATATGTTATTTTTGGATGAATGGCCCCAAACTCTGCCAGTCCTCTAACACAATGGAAATGCCAGAATCCTCTTAATCCTTTAAGAATCCCAGTGATTTCAACTAATCCATCTCTATGCTGGGCAATTTACCTTCTCCCATAGCATGACAGCTTCTAAAAAAGAAACTGTAACTCTGTATCTCTTCACTTTTATCTGCACCTTTTTTTTTCTTTTTTTCAAGACACCACCACACCACTTCAGTGAAGGTGCTGGGTGTTCAAATATGTCATGATGACCAGACATCAGCAGGAGAGATCTCTTTAAGGATGAAACAGATAATAATGTTTCTGTCTGTCTCTGCTCTTCCATGGTGGTTGTGGCTGTCCATGACACGTGAAGGGCAGACCTTTAGCTTGACAGGGAGGTGGGGACCATGCAGATGTGTCCTGGAGATGAAATGAAATATCATGTAGGTCCTTGTATACTTTTTTTTTCCTCTCATTTTTTTATTTTATTTACTTTTATTTTATTTTATTTTATTTTATTTATTTATTTTTTTACCTTTGCAGAAATTAATATTACTTTTGAAATTTTAAATCATGTGCAATAGCATTCTAAAGTTTGGGGTCAGTAAGATTTAAGAAAGAAAGAAAAAAATTTAGCAAGAATGCATTCAATTTATCAAAAAGTAAAGACATTTATAATCTTGCAGAAGGTTATTTAAAACAAATGCTGTTGAAATGCTTTTGAATTTTATATTCATGAAAGAAATCCAAAAAAAAAAAAAAAACCACACAACAAAATGTTGTTTAAAAATGTTAAATATTAAGCACCACAACTGTTTTCAACACTGATAATAAATGTTTCTTGAGCACCAATCAGCATTAAAATGATTTCTGTAGGATCATGTGACCCTGAAGACTGGAGTAATGTCTACTGAATTTAGCTTTGCCACCACAGGAATAAAGTACATTTTAAAATATATTAAAAAATATAAAACGTAACACTCTATAAGTTGATATATAATATAATATTATAAATAATATGTCTTTAAATGTAACATAAGCAAATAAAAGCTGTTTAAGGTTGCCTCATGGGTATGGGCCACTATTTTGTGATGACCAGCTAATTCCTACTAGTTTTATCCCATTAACCCCAGTTATTGGACATTTACAAAATAAATGAATGTCTGACTGTGATTTCTAGAATAACATCAGACACTTGGAACCACTACATTTGCATAATGCTACATCCACACCACTTGGTGTCAGTATAAGAAACATGGTTGACCAATGAAACTGTCAAACGAGTTCAGAAATCCAATTCAGTGTTTTCTTGCGTGATTTCAGAGTATCACAGCTCTATCAATGGCCTCAAACAGGAGCTTGCGGATTCCATCATGTACTCCGTCAGAGGACACCCTTTAAGTAAGTGACCATTTAAAACATTAACTTGAGAGGACATCATATCTAATTCCATCTGCTGACTTCACACAGGCAGGTCTAGACCTGTTCTCTCTCTTCCTCGCAGTCTGTCTCTCTGCTCTTCATTGTTCCCTGTCCTACACTCTGTAGTGTGCTTGACTAAAACTGAAACCATAGAACATAAAATAAATAAACATTTTTGTAACTGGAAATAAAAAACTGAAATAAAACTTTAAAAACTATACTTATTTTATTTCAGCTAGTTGCCAAGGCAACATTTATCATTTTCATTTAGTTTAACTTGATATACTAAAATAACTAAAACAAAAAGAAAAATAAGAAAGGAACAGTTTAATAAGAACTAAAACACTGGTGCCTGACAGAGAGCTGTTTGAGGGTGTTCTTGGCACAAACAGGAGGAGGAAGTAGATGATTTGCTGGGGGGGTTGGAGTAGGTAGAGCAACTTTGTCTTTCCAAACTAATTACCCTGAAAACAAACAGCAGTAAAAGTAGACCAGTTGTACTCACTGCAGGAAGACGTTTGGCTCAGCATTTGTATGTGAATCTAAACTCCTGGCTTTTTGTGTTTGTTTATTTATAAGACTTTTGTCTTTGCTGGCTCAGTTTTAATCTGATTTGTATGTCCAGGACTAAGATTTTGGTCACTGTTGTTCGTTTTAGGCATTTGTTTTGTATAATTTTCCCCAGAAGACTGTGCATAGTTTGAGAGACAAAGTCTCCACCCCCTACCCACCACAACAATCTTTCGCTTTCTCTGTCTCTCTTCTATCTCTTTCTCTCTCTCATTCTCTCTTTCTAGGATAAGTATTACAGTTAATCAGATTATCACTGTCTTCTCTGAAAGAACCCAGTAGTCAGGCAGATGAAAGGGCAACCCAGAGTCCCCAGGGGTCCTGATAGACAGGGATCAAAGGAGCAGCTGATTAGCCAAAGCAATGTCGCTTTGATACCAGAAAGAAAGCGAGATAGAAAGAGTGAGCAACAGAATGAGACAGACAGAGAGAGAGAATTCAGATGGATGACAGTGTTTCATCCCATGTTTCAGCAGATGTCTTGGTTTACCTGCTACAGAGTCATCTCTTTGTCCTCTCTGTGGTAGGTCATACCTTGCTTTTATTCTTTCCTACAGCAGCAGGAAAAGACACTCTTGATCTTCCTTCTATTCAGCATTCAATTAAAAATGAATGTGCGTTTGTGGGAAGTTTTGTACATACGATAGGCTAAGTGTCTGTTATGAACCTCACCCTGTCCCGAGTCTTGTTTAGGCTTTACAGGTCAAAGTTCATCTTGCTCTGATAAACTTCATTCCATTAGTCTGATTGTGACCAACTGGAAAAGCTTGGCAGGAAGCAGTGGATAAAGTCCAGAGTGAAAATGTAATCCTCTCTCATACACGCTTTTAAGCTTACATAAATCTTACATAAAGTTCATGACAGCGCTGAGGTGATCTTTGTGCCACCCACAGGTTCAAGAAAGTTAGTGCACTTGATTTTAGAAGCTACAAGACACCCACTAGCCACATACACTGAAGGACAAGCTGTTTTTTTATATATATATATTTATTGTGTCTTCATTAGCCGCATGAGTATATGTGTGCTTAAAACTTGTCACACAAATTCATGATATTGTATGGCTTGAAGATACTTGGAGAATTTTTATGTTTGGATAGTTATACTGTACATATGTATTACATTAGGAGTGTTTTTGGTATGTTTATTTCTTTTGGGAGCTTTATGTTGTCACTGAACTGTCGTGGTATGAAAATTGTCAAACCACTTTGGAACAACATAAGAATGGGTTAATAATGGCTGATTTTTTGAACAATTAAAAAATAGTTGAAACTGAAGAATGCATGTGTGTGATTTGGGCCAGACAAAATGGGGCCAAATGAAAGTTTTTTTTTTGGTGGTTCAAAACCACTCTTTATAGTACATTATATATGATCAGATGATTTCTTAACTGCTTTTTTTCATACTGCAGCATTGGAATGTTTAAAAACCACATATCATTGCATAGTTTCACCTCTGGGCAAGGAGCAAAAAAAGAACTTCGCCATGAGTACAACGTGGACTTTACTGGTTTGTTTTTAATTAAAAAACTGTGATATCAGGTTTATATAACCAGTTCATTAGAAGTTGTGCACCAACATCCATCTAGCATGCTGAAAAAATGTTTATATGTTTATCTTTGTGATCAACTGCGTGTTAGACAAAAGTCTGTTTTCTGGCTTTGTCTATCAGTTATTGGGTCTGTGAGGCAGATGCTACAGTCTCTAATATGATCACATCGGCTCTGAATGCATGACCATCTGCCTTCATAGTAACCGCACACACATTTATTTCAATGATGTCAAGTCAAGTCACCTTTATTAATATAGCGCTTTTAACAATACAGATTGTGTCAAATCAACTTTACAGTATTAAATAGGAAAATAGTCTGTCAATAGTGCAAAATGACAATAGTAAACTCTCAATTTTCAGTTAAAGGCAGTTTATCATTGAATTCAGTGATGTCATCATGCAGCTCAGTTCAGTTTAGTATCTGTGCAATTAAGTCAACGATATCGCTGGATATTAAGTGTCTCCATCTAAGCAAGCCAGAGGCGATAGAGGCAAGGAACCAAAACTACATTGTTGACAGAATGGAGAAAAAACCTTGGGAGAAACCAGGCTCAGTCGGGGGGCCAGTTCTCCTCTGCCCAGACGAAACCAGCAGTTCAATTCCAGGCTGCAGCAAAGTCAGATTGTGCAGAGGACTCATCTGGTTCCTGTGGTCTTGTCTCTGTGAACATCTTGGGGACAAGGTCTTCACTGGGGATCCGTCTCTGGGGCTCATCTAGTTGTCCTGGTCTCTTCTAATATTCAGGGCTGTAGAGGTCATCTCTAGGTGCGGATCCATCATCTGGGCTGGATATGTACTGGATCATGGGTGACTTCAGTGACCATCTGATGTGGATACAGACTGGATCTGGTGGCTACGGTGACCTCGGAATAAGAAACTAATATCATTAATATGACTAATATCAGCGTAGATGCCATTCTTCTAACAATGTAACAAGTAGATTGGGTGTTATGGGAAGTGTTCCCGGTTCCGGCTGTACTAATTAAAGCAGCCAAAAAATCCTTTAACGGATTTGAATATTAGAAATGTGTTAGTGTGTTATGTGTAAGCCAGGTTAAAGAGATGGGTCTTTAAACTAGATTTAAACTGACAGAGTGTGTCTGCCTCCCAAACAATGTTAGGTAGGTTATTCCAGAGTTTGGGCGCTAAACAGGAAAAGGATCTGCCGCCCACAGTTGATTTTGATATTCTAGACATTAACAAATTGCCAGAGTTTTGAGAATGCATCGGACATGGAGGACTATAATGCAATAAGAGCTTGTTCAAATACTGAGGTGCTAAACCATTCAGGGCTTTATAAATAATAAGCAAGATTTTAAAATCTATACAATGTTTAATAGGCTGCCAGTTCAGTGTTGTCAGAACCGGGCTAATATGATCATACTTCCTGGTTCTAGTAAGAACTCTAGCTGCTGCATTTTGGACCAGCTGGAGTTTGTTTATTAAGCCCGCACAACAACCACCCAATAAAACATTACAATAATCTAACTTTGAGGTCATGAATGCATCAATTAACGTTTCTGCATTTGACATTGAGAGCATAGGTCGTAATTAAGGTATATTTTTGAGATGGAAAAATGCAGTTTTACAAGTTTTGATGTCACATGCATCCACCCATATGCAGACACATTGCTGTCTGTACTTCTGTGCTATCTATTAGTGAGCAGATGCAGCAGAGCTGGAGAGTGTGTGGCTGAGATAGGAGCATCTTTTCTGGGCTTTTAGAGACTGACCTCATACCATCTGCCTGGAGCTACTGAGTGAGATTGAGATACAGTTCAAACTGAAGCACACCTCTTTACTTTGTCACATACTTGACCACCAGTAGTGTAATGGAAGGAAAGACAGACAGATAGAGTAAGTGTATTGTGTGTATATTTGTTTGCCTTGTATATTCTATCAATAAAGCTAAACTGCTCTTTAGTCATGCATTTGTAGTCATAAATCTGATTGTTTAAAATAAATTAATGGTTTTATTTGACAAGGACACATTAAACTGATCAAAAGTGACAGCAAAGGCATTAATAATGTCACAAAATATTTCTATTTCAAATGAAAGATTTTGCTCTTTCTGTGTGTCAGAGAATCCCGAAAAAGGTATTTTTTTTCACAAGAAAAGTACATTTTAAAACTGTGTGTGTGTTCAACTAAAATAATAATAATAATAATAATAATAATAAAGAGGGATGCATCGAAACAAATTTCTTCATATCTCTCAAATGCTCACTTGAGATACCAAGACCTTCTCTGGCAACTGCAGCTACAAATGTCCTTGTCTCTAAAACTCTTTTCTTCTCTGTCTAGGAATGTTGTCTTGTGCCCTTCTCCTCCGTAATGGTTCCATCTCACTAAGAATTGAACAGACTACTATCTAGTTAGGGGGAATGCTAGTGGACTGCATGCGTGGAATTCAAGACACAGTTAATCTATGGAAGTTTTGCCCTCATTTCACCCTTGTGTTGTTTCAAAAATGTATGACTGTCTTGACTGTCTATCATGCTTGGAACGCAAAAAGAGAAGTTTTGAAGAGGGTTCATGCTGCTCAATTCCATAAAGTGGATAGTGATCAGTGGCTGTCAAGCTCCAAAAAGGATTAAAAAAAAAATATATAAATAAAATACAAAAACCTTCATATGTAATCCATGCAACTTGTACCATTATAACACATATTCGGAAGTCATGCAATAGCTTGATTGAGAAACAAGGTGAAATTTAAATTTAAAATTGTGGTGAACTTTTGCTTTAAGCATATAGTTATGCAGTTCCAGCCAAAACACATATTGAACATGACCACCAGGTTGCTATGACACATATGCCTTCAGAAACACACACATACAAACATCACTGAAAGCCTTAATAAGTTGCAGAAGGCATGCATTACATAACGCCTGAGACTCTAAGAAACATAAACCTCACACAAAGATGGTTAAACAAACACGTGCACTTACTCAAACACTGACCCTTAGAAAGCTTTTAGGACATTATGAGCACTCTCCCAAGATTACATGCTTATGACACACCTTTTAGAGACATGTTCCCTGAAAGTTTCAAGAATGAACTCTGGCATACACATGCAAACCAAAGCACAGGCCAAGCAGAGAGTATACAACCCGACTGTCCTTGAGCGTTTGTTTGTGGCAGCTTTTAAAGCGCTGACATTTATTGGGTCAGTTTTTCTTTCATTGGGCTTTTAGCAGCATTTGAATCAGGCATTGGACCCTTTAATCTCTTTTAGAGTTTGTTAATAGGACACTCTGTTGTCCACACTTGTCTCGGATGAAAGTATTATATTTCAAAAAACGCATTATTTTCCATATAATTTACATTATTGCTTCTCCTCTATGCCCTGCCTTTCTAAAACGTGTCGATTTTTACAAAGCTCATCGTTCTGAAAAAGCGAGGTGTACTCTGATTGGCCAGCTATCCAGTGCATTGTGATTGGCCGAATGCCTCAAGCGTGTGAGGGAATTGTTACGCCCCTTAACATACTATGCCGTCTCCTAGGACAGCAGCACGAGACTCAGTCCAGCTGCTCTGCTAGTGCACATCCCATCATCGGTTCTCTTTTAGCAGTTCAATCAATGTAATGTTGGAGTAACTGAATGAGGAATATTGATTTATTTTGCATCAGAGGGAGTGTAAGGCACGTTTATAAACCAAATAACTTAAGTAATTTGTGGATTAGTACGTATTAGACACGCGAACCGTTTCAAACGATTCAGTTCGATTTGGTGAACTGGTTCGACTGTTCACTAAGAAGATCCGGTTAAACAGAAAGATTTGTTCGCGATCCGGACATCACTAGACAAGACAAAACCAATAAAACCCATTACAAACGAGGCATATGCTGCAACCAGTGGGGACATAATTACTGATTATAATGACTTATACTGTCGTTTTACGCATTGCATTGCATATGGCACTGTGTAAACATAAAACCATGTCTGCATTTGTGATCTGAGAAACAACTAAAAGCAAGCCTACTCTTCTGATCAAAACTCTCGTCTGAATCATCAGTGGCAAATTATTTAAATATGAAAAACATACTTACAGGCTGTGAGTCAGAAGCGCCAGACTGTCCTTGCAAAATTTGAATTGCCCAACTTTATAGTAACAGCCATTGTGCCACAGATGCATTGCAGGCTACTGGTTCAGGAAACAGTCCTCATCCTCCATAAAATGCGCTGCACACATCTGAATATTTGGGTTGGACTGTTCTGGAACAGTGTTGAAATAAAACTTAACCACTGATTTCTAGTCATGTCCTCTTTTGGAAGTCCAAACAATGTAGTTTCACTTTCACAAGGAAACACACAGCAACTCCACAACATGGTGACGGTGGCAACAGCGAGAATCAAAGTTACGCCTTCTTTCTTTTCATGAACATTTGGGTGTCGTTATGCAAATCTTCCCACATAGTGACGTAGAGATGTGGGGGCGTGTTAGAACAAGCCATTTTAGGGGGGTGTGGTTGACTCTTAACTTTTATAAAGAATAACTCTTTGGATTTGAGACTTTAGTCTTTGCAACTTTACATATCTTGTTTATGCACAAAGAGCTTGTAACACTCCAAAGAGAAAGGAAAAACTAAAATTGCATCATATGACCCTTTAATAATTTTGTGGAAACTGTGATACACAGCTATTCAAAAGTATGGGGTAAAATCAATCAATAAGTCAATCAATAGATTTCTGTTTGAAATTAATGCTGTTCATTGAACTTTCTGTTCATCAAAAAAATGTTGAAAAAAAAGAAATTTATCACAGCCCCCCCCCCCCAAAAAAAAAAAAACAGTGACAAGCGCATTGATAGTTAATAATTGAGCACCAGTAATAATTGATAATAACTAAGCACCAGTTTAGCATATTAGAAATTTTGCCAACACAGAAATAATAACATTTTAAAATACATTAAAATAGAAAAGTTATTTTAAATAGAAAAAATATTTCACAATATTTCTTTTTTTTTATTGTATTTTTTAATCAAATAAATGTAGCCTAGGTGTATAATGGACTTCTTTCAAAAACATTAAATAATAATTATTCCAAAGTTTCGACTGGTAGTGAATATGTACAGATGTTCCTGTTGCACAGCAAATTACAACCAGATTTTAATACTTAATAATAAAATGCATGTGTGTAATGTGTGTGGGCGTTTTTGTGTTTTTATGTATGTTGGTGTTAGGCTTGTAGTTTGTGTGTGTCGGTATGTGTGTTTGTATGTTTTGTCTTGTACTCTTTTGAGGCCTGCAGTTCTGACCTCTGACCTCTGTCCTTTGTTCCCTCTCTCCAGTGGCAGAATGAAAGCGAGGAGTGCATCTCTCCTGCCGATTATCTCCATCTCTCCAACTGTGCCAAAGTCACTGTGTAGATTTGTGTTCTTTTGTGAGATTAACAAAACATTGTTTAACGTAATCACATGCAGCTCAAAGTGGTCATTGGGCCTGTGAATATACATAGAAATAATTTTAAATATTTATATTTTTGTATTTAATTTCTGAAATGTATTTAAATTAAAGCTGTATGATATCTGTATGATTTCCTTTCTTCCACAGACCATAAAATGAGATGTGTAGCAAGACTTTCAAGCTGTCTTTATACTATGAAAGTGAACAGTAAGCTCTAAAATGACCAAAAATCATCATAAAAGTGACTCTTGTGCTACATTTGAAGTCTTCTGAAGTCATATAATAGTTTTAACTGGAGTAAATACAACTGAATAGCAACTAACAATGAAATTTAGGCCCTTTCCTTGTGTAAATCTATTGTGTGGGTCAGTGTCATTTAGTATTATTTATATACTAATATAGTATTTATTAAACATTTTAATATTTTCAGTTTACATTTAAATTTGTGTTTTAGTTATTTTCATAATTTGCTTGTCATTGTATTAGTTTTTCATTGTAGTATTTCTAGTTAGCATTAATATATTTTAATTTCAGTTTTAACACTGGGCTTTTTTTAGGTTTCAGGTTTAGACCAACATAGGTTGAGTACATGATGTCAAAATTCTTATTTTGGGGTGAACTACTGCTCTAAAAACAGATCAATAAGTCTTTTTCGAAATGTTTTATAAATTCACAAGTTAAACTCTGTTACAGTTCCATGTGTACCTAACAAGACCCATTCAATGACCTTTGACCTGAGCTGAGTAATCGAAGCCCAAACATGTCTCCTCCTGTGCCAACAAGCCTGGTTTGAGTTACACTTTTAATAGGCAGGTTTAAAGAGGGCAGAGGGAGGTGGAGTGTGGAACAGATCAAAAGTTCTTTCCTAAATGTCCTTTGTCGTGACTTTGCTGTGTTTGATGTCTACGCTGTTGACTCTCTCACTTTCTCTGCTTCGCTTTCTCTCTCTCTCTCTCATTTCAAAGAGAGGGAAGAGTCATCTGCCTCCCGTGGTCTTCCAACGCACAGACCACCAGGGGAAGTGAGGGAGCGAAAAAGAAAGCAAGAGAAAGATAACTGAGGAGATTGGACAGTCGGGAGCTTTTGAAGAGAAGACAGACCAAATTCTGTCCTCAAGAACAGCGATAACGGACGTGGGGTCCCACTGGGGGATGGGACAGAGAAGTATATATGAAATATGAAAGAAGATGTGAGAGATTTGAAAGTGATAGAAAGCTTTTGAACTTACATTTTGGTGAACACCCGTTTAAACTGCTTAATAAATGCTATTACTTTCTGTTTACACTGGCAGGACAGTTTTATCTGTTTGCAGAACATGTGGACAGTGTGGACTGTTGTCCTTTCACCTGGAGCCAAGACTCATGAACTACATGGTTGAGAGTGTTGGGAAATATGCATCCTGTTTTACGGTCGGCAAACTTCTGTTGACTGAATACAATAGTTAAAAATCGGAGGCTTTTTCAGGCCATTCATGGAGGTTCTTTGTATGAAAAAGGTCAAATAAAGGGTGTTTTGACAATATTTTGGTGGCATGTGCACCAGTGAGGTGAGCATATTGAGTTCAAAACAGAAATGAGAGAGCATCGGAGGAAAAGATCAATAGATGGATGAATGAATGGGTGAAGTGAGTCAGTATACAGCTATTCACTGTCCCTGTGCCCCTTTTGTCCTTTCTGTGCTATTTGGTTAAAATCTCTTTTATCTCTGCTGGTGCCAGCCTCTGATGCATAAACACTCCAGACTGACTCCTTTTGCTTTGATAGAGGGACAGAAAATGAAAGGAAGCAAAAACCGCATTAGCGTTTCAGCATCAGTAAGAATATCCCGTATCCGGCCTGTCATTCATTTCATTTTACACTTCTTCATTTCTTTTACACGGTACATTTCCTCCTTGACCTGTACTGAAGTCATCCATGATACTGTTCTTATATAAGAATATATTGTATCCTGTTGATTTAAGTATTCTGGTCAAGGATTTTTTCATCAAAGTATGTGGGTTAATTTAGTTTTCAAATTAAATTAAAATATATGATAATGTGTATGGAATTGTCAGACTTATGGGTCCCAGGAGATAATTTTTATGGACATTTTAGAGCCATTTTTACTGGCTCAGTAATTACAGTAACATTTTTATATATTTTAAATATATAAGATTTCAATATAATTACATTTTTAGAGAATACATTTAAATTCAAAAGTCTGGGGTCGGTAAGATTGTTTAATGTTTCTGAAAGAAGCATCTTATGGTTACCAAGGCTGCAGTTATTTAATCAAAAATACAGCAAAACGGTAATACTGTAAAATGTCAGTACATTTTAAAATAACTCTTCTATTCAAAATGTCTTTTATTCCTGTGGTGGTAAAGCATTTTTTTTTTTTTTTTGTCAGAATTCTGTGGTAAATATAAAGTTTAAAAGAACTGTATTGATTTGAAATATAAATTGTTGCTTTTGATCAATTTAATGCAATATGGATGCAATCTTTATTTCTTTTTGAATTTTAGTTTTTAATGTTTCTGACCCCAAACTTTTAAATGGTAGTGTATCTTGAATGGAATTTATTCTTAAAACAAGAAAAAACTTCTTACCAGTGGCAAAACAAGCTTAATTGAAGACATGCTGCTGGTCCTGCTGGAAAGCGCAGGCATTGTAAGACTGTTTCAGTTTGTTGTCACATTTATTTTCAGGTGACTTTAAACTGCTTTAGGTATATGAACATGTCACCTGCCATCACATCAAACTGTGTGTTTTTCCTCCTGTGTGTTTATAGTCATTTCCTCTCCACACACTCGTGTCTTCAAACACAAGCATGTGTGTGTGTATTTTGTTATCTGCAGCACTGGAACCAGATACTTTATGATACAACTTTGAAGACTTTTCATCTCTTTCGCACACTCACACACTCTGTCGTTGTCTCACTCGGCAGGGTGGGCTTTAATCTATTTTCACCCATGGTTTCTTAAGAAAGTAGATCTAATAAGTCAACTTCCTGCTGCGAGAGTCACTCCTGACTAAACTTTGTGTGTGTGAATGTGTCCCATACAGGAATAGTTAGTTTCTTAAAACTTTCCCATCTCTCATTTAAGTTTGATTTAAAACCTGTATGACTGAATTTCTTCTGCAGAGCACAAATGAAAATATGTTTAAGAATGTCGATAAACCAAACAGTTTCGGTGACCCCTGACTGTGTACTTAAAAAAAAAAAAACAACAACAAAAATAAAACACTACACACATTCTCAAATGATGTTCTTTTATGTTCCACAGTAGAAAGATAGAAAGTCTTACAGGTTTGGAACGACACGCGAGGTTGAGTTGAAAATTTTCGTTTTTCGGTGACTATCCCTTTAAAGAGGATAACCTACTCCAGCTAATATATATCGGGAAGACAAAACTGATCTTTTAGTACATTAGTAATAATAATAATAACATGTGACACTCATTATGTGTTGCTCATGCTGTAACCACTCTGTGAACAGAACAGTGAAGGCAAATCATCTCTGCTCAACTTCTCATTTCTTCTCAAACCCGAATAAGCGAGAGGAAGTAAAAAAAAAAAAAAAAAAAAAAAACGATCGTCCTGAGAAGTGGGTATAAAACTCCCTCTGTTCTGCATTAAACAAGTCTCTTAGAGACTCTCATCCTGTTTCCATCCTGCCGCTCCTAAAACTCATTACCGTCCCCCCATTCCTCTTTCTTTATTCCCCTCTTCCCTTTCTCTTCCCACTCACTCTTCCACTCTATTATCCTCTGTGCCCCATCTGCCCTTCCTGTTACCATGGTTATCAGCAGAACAAAATGGCAGGTGTTGGCAGATCCCATGTTGCTCTTCATAACTTTGGGTTGGGCTGGAATTGTCAGGCTGGAATGGCTCTTTCTATGCTTTAGATGTTTATAGATATAATTGTATGCACACCCTTTTCAAATATACTCATGTTGATGGCTTAGAGAGCAAGACACAGGGCATATATTGGATAAACCAAAGATGTAATGTTTCTGTGGAGGAAATGTTGGCTTATAAATATTTTATGATGGTCAGTCACATTTACGGATCCCATGTTGCAAAATTGTCTGTGACTTCTCCTATAAAACAGTAATATCTCTGATAGTACACTTCAAATATAGCTCACTCTTCAATGAATATGTCATGGCAAACATGTTGAAGATTACCAGAGAGGCAGTCCATTTTATCTTTTTCCACATAAAAGTAGTTTATTCAGTGTTCCATTGCATCTCCTCTATTGACTTACATTTAGAGAGAACAGTCTCTCTTCTTCTTGACAGAATTCCAGCGTGTTATGCATTTTAAGCTACTCTTGAAAGTTTGGAGCTCTGATGACGCTGCAGTGATGTTCTGTACTCCACACCAAAACTTTTGACTCCCCTGCACACCTGTGTCAAGAGATGTGATGCCAAATGTGGTTTGATTTGATTTGTCCCCTTGAGGTTATACAGTCACACAGCGGGCATCTTGGGGTAGCAAGTACAGATCATAGTTTGGGATCAGTACGATTTTTTTGTTTTTGTTTTTGAAAGAAGTCTCTTATGCTCATAAAAGCAGCATTCATTTGATCAAAAATATAGTAAAACACATATATTGTGAAACAAGTTTTACAATTTAAAATAACTTTTTTATTTTAATATAAATTTTTTAAATGTCATTTTTCTGCTGATGGCAAAGCTGAATTTTCAGCAGCACCGGCTCCAGTTTTTGGTGTCGTATGAGCCATCAGAAATTATTCTAATATGCTGATGATTTGGTACTCAGAAACATTTCTTATTATTATCAATGTTGAAAACAGTGCTACTTAATGTTTTTTTGTGGAAACAGTGATACTTTTTTTTAGGATTCTTTAATGAATATAAAGTTTAAAAGAACAGCATTTAATTTAAATAGAAATATTTTGTGACATTATAAATGTCTTTACTGTCATCTTTGACTGATTTAATGTATTCTTGCTAGATAAAAGTATCGGTCTCTTTTAAAAAGAAACATTTGTCCCAAACTTTCAAATGTTAATGTATATTGTTATTTTAAAAATTACACAGTTGTGTATGTTTGCTTAGCAACATGCTTACATCATGCATGTCTCTTGAAATAGGAAGCACCTGCCTGTGCTAAGCTTTCCAAATCAGTCACTTGTGAGTTTCCATGGTGTTACCTTACAAAAGACAGCTTACCAAGATTCGGTTAATCATTTTCGATTCATGACATAAACCAAATACGTCATGCATTAGAGTGTTGTTAAGGAGGAAATAACTTCTCATAACTTCACTCACATATCCTTTTCCCATTGCATGCTATGGACTCACGTGCTTCAATTCTGCGACTATTTGCCGGACTCCTACTTAAAGGTAACATTTCTAGAAAAGTTTCTCAGTGCAGTGTGGACTGACATCCGTGGAATAATTTTTTTTCTGTAAAAACATCCCGGAGGTTTTCGAAACGCTGTCCCCTGATCAGAACAAACATTAATACACCATGTTTGTCAGTGTTCAACGCCTGATTTTATCACTGTGTGGCAATGAGGGCTCTGTTTGAAAAAGATGTGTTTGTGGGGTCCAGTGGGTTAAATTACTAAACCTTAGGATTCACCACATGATGTGTAGCAAATGTTTCAGTGAACTTGTGAAAACACCAGCTAACCCATGTAAGAAAGTGTTTTCGAGGACATGTGTAACTGGCCGATCTGTGGAATCACAGTGTAAATGAAGTGTTTTTCACACAGTAAATCAAACAGATGAATGGTGTCTCTGTCCATTTGTCTCAAAACATTCAGACAGGGACTCCTCAGCGATGAATAACACTCACAGATTTTTTAGCATTTTCATTTCTCAGAGAAAGGCTGTTTGTGTGTGTACGGGTGCATGTGCGTGACTGCGTGTGTGCGTGTGGTTTTTTTGGTCAGGGAATAAATGAAGAAGAAGACAGGCGCCACTGTTTATTGTGTTTGTGTATGCATGTGGGCCGGTGTATTTGAGGAGTGTCTGCTCTACAGGAAAGCCTGAAAAGAAACTGAGGGCCTGGGAGACACACATGGAGACTGAGTGCTGAGCAGTGTGTACCATCTAAACAAAGAACAGCTCTGTTTGCTGAAAATACTAAATGCATATGTATCTTTGCTGCTGGGGTTGCTGTCAGAATGACGTTCTCAATATAATATTCTGTGGTGTCTGCATTTCCTATTACACTTGATGCAGGGTAAACTTCCCCGGGTCTGCATTTAATATTAAAATCAAAATGTCTAGGAAAATACAACCTTTCTAAATGTATTTAGATGTTTAAATGGTCTCAGAAATTAAAATTCAAACACACAATTGCTACATGCTCTTGCAATTCCTGTTGAAGGACATGCCTTTTCTGTAAATATCTGGAGGTCTTAACAGACATCAGAAATGTCATGTCTGCAGCATTTTATTTGCTCCGCAAGTATAGCGTTAGTGGTTTTCTGATGTCTTCCGGTCGGTAGACTGGCCCGACGTCTCAGGGCACTGAGTGTTTGTTGTGCCAGACTCTTGGCTGAACTTCTCTCCTTCTGTCAGCACTCTGTTTTAATTATCGTCCTAATTTACCCCCCTTATTTTTCTAGGGTTGCTCCACTTCAGTCACTTTCCCAGGTAGAGCGGCATCCGGAACGCTATCTGTTCTGGCACCAAACTACCATGCTGTCTTTCCAGAACTTTCTCCTGTGTCCTCTCCTTCTTTCTCCTGTTTGTATCCAAACAGCAGGATGCTATGCCTCTTTTTTTCCTGTGAATCAGAGTCTGATCATAATCAACACCTGAATAAGAAATATCAATAGTGTATGTGTGTATTCCACTACAGTGTGACTTATAAACCTAGACATGCACACAGTTGTGTATGGGTGTTCCTTCAACTTTTGACATTTTTTTGTCCTAGGAAGAGATTTTATTCAAAAATGTACTTTTCCCCCCAACTTATATGCTTTTGGCAGCACTCTGACATATGGTACAATATATGAGAATATAAATATGAAGGTCACATTAAAACTTTCATGCTTTTAATTCATTTTGAGTACAGTCCTAAAGCATGATAATTTGCTTGAAAAATATAACACAACATTTATAACAAAAATACAGCATTTTTAAACATCTGATAATAGAGTAATTTCAGTAATTCTGTGAATATGACTGATATAAATTAAAAAAAGACTGTTCCTCACACTTGTTATTTACACCACAGCCAACATTTCTACAGTAACACTGTTTTTTTATATTGTACTTTGTTTGCTAAATAGACAACAGTGTCTGTGAAATGCATGTTACATGTGATGAAAATAAAGAAAACTAAAGAAAATGTATTTAATTCGTTTACAGTTCATAAAATACCAGCCATAAAAATTAGCCTTAGAAAGACCAGTAGAGAATTTGTATTTTTTTAAGTATTTTTAAATAAAATGAGTTTATTAATTTTATAAAAAAAAATTTAAGTGTAGTTTTTTAAATACAAATTAAATACACTAGTGAAAGATTATTTTTGTCTACACTTCCAAATATACCCATAGTAAAATAAATAAATAAATAAATAAACATCTGTATGTACACTACTTTTATTCAGAAGGGATACATTAAATTAATTAATCCTGAAAAAAGTATCACTGAAAAAAAAAAAAAAAAAAACTTGCAGCTTACTTGTTTTGATAGTATTGATAATAATAAGAAAAATTTCTTGAGTAACAAATCAGCATATTAGAATGATTTCTGAAGGATCATGTGACACTGAAGACTGGAGTATTGACTGCTGAAAATTTAGCTTTACCATCACAGGTTTAAATTACATATTAAAATGTATTAAAATAGAAAACAGTTATTTTAAACTGTAAAATTATTTTTAAAAATTACAATATATAATATTAATCCTTGGTGAACATAACTGCCAAAATTCAAAAAGTTACAGACCCCAAACTTTTGAATGATAATGTCAAAAAATTATAATAATGACATAAAAACATGCTAGTGACTGTTATGTAAACTAAAGGTAATTTTTTTTGTTTTTTGCTTCAATAGGAAATATGCCAGCATAGGAAATACAACTGCGCTCGTCAAGCCATTTCATGTGGCTTTTAAGGATGCAGTCAATTTAAGAGCATGATGAATCATGAGTGTGGTAAATAAATGAGGTAAAGAAGTAGAAAGAAAGGAGGTGCTCTTCATTAATAACAGTAAGCCGTGCTGGTGTGGCTGTTTATGCTGGGGGACTAGCAGCAGTGCAGAGTGCAACTGTAATCTGCCCCTCTCAGTAAACAGTCTGTCATAGTAATGGCTCTGAAAACAAACCATCAGCTCGATTCTGGGGCCCCACCAAAAAACTTTAACACACATACACCCTCTGGAATCTCTTTTACCAGGGGCCTACTTTCAAGTGAGGTGGAGGACAACTTCCTGCATCCCGTTCCTAGTCTCTGAGGAGTGTGAGTGTGTATGTATTTGTGTGAGAATGAATGTTTGTGTGTGCCTTGAGAGCAGCAGCGGACACCAGAGAGACATAGATTCGGGATCTCCATGGCGATAAGGAAGTCAGCAGGAAGGAGACATCCCAGGCCCCTTCTAGCACCCAGACTGACAGACTCCCCTCAAACTCACACACACACACACATGCTTGCACAAACCAATGTTCGACAAAAACCCCGTATAAACACACACGTACGCATTCCATCTCTCTGCTTCCTTAAATGACAGAGGCACTATTCATGTTTCATAAAAAAGAGGAGAAAAATAACATCAGCTATATCCGATGGCTTGATAAGTGAGATGAAGAGCTTCAAATGGCAGCCATGACTAAATTAGGATTTGCTCTCATTTTCCCATAGAGAACCCCACTGTTTCTAATTGCTACAGTATTCTTGTTTGTATGGCTTCACCAATGTTTGTAATTTTTGATGCGTACTTAGGCAGAGAGTATTTAAAGATCTATTTCATTAACATCTGCCACAGTTACTCATTGTTTATTGTGTTACAGATAGCGGTTGATGTTCATTTAGTTTAAACACAAATGAAAATTACTCACCTTCATGTTGATCCAAATGTGGGTGACCTTCTTTATTCTCTGGAACACAAAGCAAGATGCTTTTTTCCATAGAGTGTAAGTCAGTGGGGTCTAGTTTCCACTGTATAGACAGAACGATTGAAACATTCTTCAAACTATCTTCTCTTTTGTTCCACATACTGCTTTGAAATGACATGAGGATGAGTAAATGATGATGTAATTTTAATGCGTTAATGCAACTGCGTTTGAAAATAGCACCTACACTAAAACCTAAATGGTCATTGTTAATAAAAGCAAGTTAAACACACTATGCCATTTTAGCTTGAGTCATTGAACTCTTTTATTATGATGTGTTTTAATGGACTCTTACAATGTTGTACCGGGTGAGCTACTGAGCAAGTTTACTGCATCAGAAAAACCATACATACAGTATGGAGCTGATAATGTGATGCATACATGAACATGTTTAGAAAGTTTACAAATCATGCACTATGGTAAAGGTTGCAAATTTTGCAAGAAACTGAATGAGAATAATAATTTATAAACCAATAATCTGCTCCGTAATTGTAAATAGTGTGAAAAGGAGTAAAACTTGTTGGTGTTTCACTGCCAATACTGTTCAGTTCATTTCAGTTTGAAACTGCAGACTTGAATTTTATGTACTGTATATGTATGTTTTTGAAGTTTTCAGTGAGCTTATGTTAGAACATTACTAAAACTAGCCTTTAATTAAGGAATGAAGTTCTAATCTGCATTTGATGCTTGATATTTGCTTGTACTGTGGTGACTTTTGGGAGATTATCCCACAGATGCTATTTTAAACAATGTATTTAAAGCTGTCGCCACATATGTAAACATATCCATCTCCTTTCTCTTGCTTCTGTGAAAAAAACAGAAGCCCCTTGGACAATAGACGATAAACAGAGGCCGTGCTTATGCGTGTTTGCACTGTGGCTTTTCACATTAGTGTTCCTCACATATTTTTGTGTTTGTGTGTGCGAGCGTGCACATATTCATTTATCATTCGGTCATTAGCCATTAGTGGCAGTGTTGTGTGTCAGCGGGAGCAAATGGACCTAGAAAGAATGGACAGGTTAGAGTGAGATAAACAGCTCTACTATCTTCAAACTGAAACGCAGTCATAAGCAAACATTGTGAGGAAAATGAGAGGTCAAAACATTCACTGGGGCAGTACATCTATGCCAAACTTGACCTTTATTCTTCATTGTATGATTTGAATTTCTTTTCTCTTCTTTATGTATGTTAATTGTTAATTAAAACATAATTTCTCAAAACTCAGCTGTTTCATCTATGTTAAACATATCACACATCCAGTTGTAAAGATTTTGATCAACTTTCAAATGGCGTTTAGTATAATGTTACAACCAGTTTGGTAAGAGATTCTCAGGTCAAGTAGTAAAAAAGAAAACATCAATCATTTCTGATCTTTTTAGTTGTCCCTCTGCTGTTCTGTCAAGATGTGTTTACCTATCACTTCCATTATAACCAATAGTTTTGGAAATATTGACAGTAATGACAGCAATATTGAGTAAACGAAATAAAAAAATAGACAAATTCAAAACATTAATAATAAAAACATATTTTAAGTTATTTTCTAAGTTCTGAGTAGATCTGAGTAGAGGACAAACCCCAAATAGAGATAATGAGGAAGTTTTTAAATGGACACAATGACAAACAATTACTGCTATTTTGATTTATCCTTTAAAACGAGAATGATTTGAAAAGTATTATCTATAATCTATAATCATATTAGGGGACAGAAAATAGCCCTTAATATCATGTGAAGAATCACTCCATGGCTACTCAAAGCAGCATGTTCAGTTCTCACTGAGCCTAACATTCGGCTGAGTGGAGGATATTTGGTTAATAAGAGGCAAACACAGAAGCAGAGATATAAAGAGTTTAATAAAGGAGACATAGTAGGAGACAGATAGACATGATGGGAGAGAATAGACTTTATGTTGAGGTCTGTGGGTGGGCTACTCAGATTAGCCCAAAGGACACAGAGACACAATGGCTGCATACTGACTGGTCTCTATGAACACACGCTGTCTGAGAGGCATGAAAAAGCCACCACCTTACTGAGAGGTCAAAGGTCATTAAGCATCAGGATGCTCACTTACTGATGCAGACTTAATACTATAATACTTCAGCCTTACCTTTCCTAACTTTCTTCATTTTTTCAGAATGTCTTATTTTTATAGGTAAATAGAGAAATAATGCACTTCTGCTCAAATATTTGGGGTAAGATTATTTTTTTTTTAAGTTAATACTTTTATTCAGCAAAGACATATAAAATTGATATAAAAAAGTGACAATTAATTTTTACAAAAGATTTATATTTCAAATAAATTCAGTTCTTTGAACTATATATTTATCAACGAATCCTGAAAAAAATGTATTATGGTTTTCACAAAAATAGTAAGCAGTGTTTTCAATTGTTTATTGTGCTATCACAGGAATAAATTATATTTAAAAATATATTTAAATAGAAAACAGTTATTTTATATTGTACACAAAACATAAAAAAAGTAAAATTCTAAAAAAAAATTTTTTTTGGCCCTCTCATGAACATATCCCTTTCTCGTTTTGTTTTCGCAGATACTCATATTGCTTTCATATTTCATGCTGCTAAAATTGGTTAATTAGCTTTGAATTATTATCACTGAAATGTTCTTTCGAATAAAATTGAATATTTTACAGTTCAGTATACAATCCTTTTGTCAGCACTGTGGTGCATCAGTAATGTATGTACTGTAGACACATAACGGCCTCAGTTCTACTGGATATACAGGTTTGAGTCTGGCCTGCAACATGTCCTAATGCTCAACACCTAAAAGCAACCTGTACTTCCTTCTCTTTACTATCAATATACTGTAAATTAACCTTAAAAAAAAAACAAACAAAAAAACAAACAAAGGTTCTATTCTTAAAATTTAAACATACTTTTGTAACTTAATCAGTGAGACTATCATTATTATTAGGGATTCCTGTCATTTTAGCTGTACTTTATGTTTAAGCATACATAAATATCTCAGCCTTGGAAAAAAATATAATCAAAACAAGAGTTTGAGTCTCTTGTAATGAGGTTTGTTTATGAGTTTCTCAGAGACCTGCACACAATTATCCTCTGCTCTACGTCTAATCCTGCTTAGATACACATCTACTGTAGTTCTGATCAGAGTTGGCTGAGATGTTTGCAATGTTACTGTTAGAAACAAATGACAACAGACCTTGTAGCGGCGCTTTAGAACTCAATACCTCAGGAATCCACAGGTAGTGTTTTAGTCCCGTCATTATCCTGCCTCAAAAATCCACTGCACCGTCAGCACAGAAAGCATTAAAAAATATCCCAGTTATTAAACATCAAATTTCAGCTCTCGGCCCGTTACAGAAAGAGACCTTTGTACCTCTGTGTGTATGTGTCTGTAAGCTTGAATGAGGAGGGAGAGAGATTTGTGTTAGCGCAGTGTGTTAGATGAATGTCTGTTTAGAGTATCCCATTTCTCTCAGGATCCTGCGGTGGGTTTTTATGTCAGTGGATGGATTGAAGTCCAGTAATGTCTCATAAGCTTAAGTCAATACATGTGGAGGAAACCCAGTTCACTGTTAGCTTGTGTTTCTAAGACCACCGTGGTTCCGCTCTGCTCCATGTCAAGCTGGAGGGATGTAAAACGTAATGCATTAGTGAACTGAGGGGATTTGAATCATGAAAGAACACTTAGAGCTGAGGAACAAAGATCTAGAATATGTGAAATTAAAAAACGATGAACGTTTTTTTGTTCTTACATAAATGCATATTACTCCAAAGCAGCTTTACAAAGAGGTCTCTTAATTTTAAGCCTGTTTAGACATCTTAAAACAAACAAATTCCCGGGTTTAGCGTCTGTCCAGAGATGATGATTAATATATATATATATATATATATATATATATATATATATATATATATATATATATATACACAGCATAAATGTTTTTAACATTTTGTTAGTTTTCCTAACAAAATCCCTTAGGTTTTTTTTTTTTTTTTTTTTTTTTTTTTTTTTTTTGGCTGTTTGAGATTGATATACCAAATCATGGCTCTAAATGACCAAATGAGATGTTCTTGTCTTCTATTTCCATTCAAAATGTCCTTTCCCCACAACTGCTTGATAGTAAAATATTAAATGTGAAGTTTGCAACACCAATGTAAAATGTAGGCTTTAACTTGGTTAATACAAATCATGTTATTTGTGAGTTTAACTGACTAGAAACAAAGAAGCAGGTAGATAATGGTGTAGGGAAAACCATCTGCAGTTCCTGATGTGAGGAAAACTACATCAGCAAGACAAAGAGTTTGATTGGTGAGTTTCCCTCAACACTGGATGCTGTACAAGGAAATCCTTAATAAGCTTTACTTCCCGAGGATGCTCATGTCTTTCAATATGTGCATTAAGCTGATTTTCTACCAGTCTTTGTGTGTGACCATTGTGTTTTACTGCACTAGTCTGTATGGAAAACCAATACCAGATCAAATGAAGCCTAATTACTGGAAGCAAAGTGAGTATAAAGGCCATATAAATTAAGCCAGCAACTCCTGACCATGCCAAATCTCTGTCCAAATGTGAAGAGAGCCAGGAATGATGCCATTACCAGTCTGAGGGGGTGCCATGCGTATGTCATACCCTGACTCAATGAAATAAAAAATCAACAAGCTAACAGCGCCAGCAAGTTCTGTCATCACATAAACTATTTCCAGTAAAGAGCGGCGTGAAACAGGCGTGAAAGTGCATCTGTACACAAGCACATGGTTCTGGACACCATGACTGCAGGGTACTGCGTCTCAAGAGAAAAGGACTATGAATTATGAAAAGTAATAACTATCGTCTGTTTGCACAGTCTGGAGATGGGAAGATTAGAGGACAGTGAGTCTCTGGTTAGCTGTGTTTGTAAAGAATGGCCCTTTGTATACAGTAGCGCAAACTAACATTAGTGGTGCCACACCAGAGGCTATCTGTCTGAGTCCTGTTAGCAGGGGGAGACAAGTGGTCTGTCTTTTTCTTTTTTCTTTCTGTCTCCCAATAAACTAAATAGAGCTTGGTTCATAAAATCTCAACAGGCAAAATGTTCAAATGTAATTTAGGTAAAGTAGTAATATCCTGATATAAACATATAAAGCATTATACTAATAGAAATTATATTATATTAAATTATTATACTCTAAATATACCTCTACAAATACTAATAGTAAATAATATGAAGTAATAATTATCATTTTATACACAAAATATTAAAATGTAATTATATTATTATTACAATATAATTATACTCTAACTATACTACATATAATGATAATCATAATGACAGTTTTGTAGACTTTTTTTGTTTTGTTCAGTGATTTGAGACTTCTATATATCTCTTTAAGATTTGAATAGGTTGATGTACTAAATCACTACATTAAATTGTTCTAGAGATTGTGAACATCTGAAGTGGACTACATAACGTCAAATCCTAGTCACTGCAGCATTAAACAGTCTTATTCTGCCTCCTTCTGGACATAAGCTGTAATATTTTGAGCTTGATAAAGTTCTACTGTATATCAGTCGTTCCCAACCCCGTTCCTTGAGGTCCCACTGTACTCTGTACACTGTACACATTTTGGATACCTGCTTAATCAAATTAAATACACCTGATTCAGTTCAGACTCTAAGACCGGAAATGGGATTGTCAGGTTGAAGAGATATTTTAAATGTGCAATATATTGGGGATCAGGGGATTATGTGATGTTTTTTAATTTTATTTATGATATTGTGGTCCTTTAGTGTTTAATGGTACAAATAAATAGATGTAGGCTGTAATTATGCATACTAAAATGCTAGCCTAAGAATAATGATCAACCTATCACTGACAACTTATAACGACCTTGTTTTTCCCATGTCACACTAGGCACATTTCTTACATTTTAATGTTTTTTTTGTTTGTTTGTTTGTTTGTAAAATAGTAGTAAAATAGTCAACAAAAAAAATTAAAGTAGCAATAGCGATATAGCCTATATTTACACTAAATGCAAGCAATGGATTCTGTTAACACTAAGTGAAAATGGCAGTATCCTATTTTTAGCTATATGCTATTTAAACTCAGTAAAAATAGCGATATATACTATTTAGTTAAACTATGTAAAAATTGGAGTCTTTTCTTTCTAATTATGGTAATTATCTATAGGCCTACTAGTGCAAATAATGCAAGATATCTGCACCACGCTATAGTTTATTATAAAACATTATGTAGTGGTAATGTATTTAATGTAAATTATAATTTTTATAAAAAAAAAAATTAAATGGATGCCATTTGGGACAATATTTATATAAAGCCCTCCCTACACCTAACCCTAAAACCTTAACCGATAAACACCCATAAGGCACGTTATTATTTCCTTCATTTTTATTGAAAATAAATGCCTCTTCTATGTGAAAAGGTAGAAGAACGAGTTTGTGAAGTGGTGGATTATTTATATAGTGGGTAGAGTAAGTTGGAAGTTGTTACGTGATTTACCTCCTTCTCTGCTGAAGCTGATATTTTAAGAATGTCTTTTGCAATGTTGTCTAACACTACCACAAATTGGTGGGCGGACTTAGTGTAAATAGACACCCCGAAAATTTAAATATTGTACCAAAACTGACCACAAGGAGTCGCTATAGTTAATGCTTTAATTTATTTGCTAGCCACATCCAAAGCTTCAGCAGCCTTATTTCTTATAAGCTAGAACTCCACAGATTTCTGCTTGCTGCTGAATTATTCATTAGTTCTTCAGTCCCTTAATGCACAAGGGCAATAACACACTCAGAATTGTATAACCTCTGTTTATTAGTTTCTCAAAGCTTTAGCTAGTTATCATATATTGATTGTATTTTTGAAATTATTTGGTGTGTGCGCTCAGATTTTGCCCTCTTGTATTTTTATAACATAAAATAAGAGCATTTTATTGAATCTTTGAAAAAAGGTTGCATTTTTATGGCTCATATAGTATAGAAATAGAAGAATATGGAGTTCATCAAGGAGCAAAAAATAATATATATATATATATATATATATATATATATATATATATATATATATATACACATATATATATATATATATATATATACATATATATATACATATATATATATATATATATATATAAACCATAAAGACTTAACAGCAAAAAGACATGTATCACGACCTGAAGCTGGACATATTTACAATTGCACTAAAAGGACTTGCTAAAAAAGAATGAACTATCAATCAGAGGGCAGAAGGCATGTAATAGATTGTGTATGACAGGTTCTTTAGCAATAGTTTGATCCTGTTAATAATTTAGAGGCCTTAGAAATATGTGTGTCATATATGATACAGGCTTTATAGGGTTAAATAATACCTAAATGTCAGTCTAAAATGTAAAAAGCCCTCTGTGAGTTTTAGGGTTAGCAGACAGAAAATATCATTAGTTTAGTATGAATCAGTGAAAGTCAATAAAATGCCCCCATCATGATAAGACAAACAAACAATTTTTGTATGCCTGGGTGTAGATAGTGATTATGATATTTGACACATTGTAAAAATTCTTGTCCCTTTACTGTACATTTTAATCTCTCACTGTGAGTTAGAAAGGTCAGGGAATACAGTCTCTCTCTCAGCACAGCACCGGCAGGGGGAAACCCACTTCCTCACTTGAGCTCTGCTGACCATGCTCTCTTTTTCTCAAGAAAAGCACATTTCATTTCGGTGTCACTTCGTGGAAATGGTTTAGCACATGTAGATTGCGTTGCTTCTTGTGCAATTTCAGCTTTATTGAAACACAACAGCAACTGGCCATTCCAGTTAAGTATTTAACATTTTTAAACTACTTATATATATATATATATATATATATATATATATATATATATATATATATATATATATATATATATATCACGTGTTGGTTTCTGTTTAGTTCCTGTTTGCCCCTATTTGGTTCAGTTCCTGTTCTCATTTATTTAATCATCGTTTATTCTGTTCACCTGTTTTGATTAATTACTCCTCACCTGTTTCTGTTCTCCCTTATTACGTTCCATGTGTTTATACACCCTGTGTTTGTCTCAGTTCCTTTGTCTTGCGTTAAAGTTACGTCATGGTTGTCGTCTCCCTCTGGTTCAGAACGTTCTGTTCTTGTTTTGTTAATTGAAGACTCACTCGTGGACGACTTCCTCTCTGCGTGCTTCCTCCGCACCACGACCCGTGACACCAATGTTTAGGTTCAGTAATTTGACTTTAATGGCAGTGTACAAGTCCTTTTCTATACCGCGATTAAAGTGAAATAACGGAAGATAAAAATAGGAGCCTGATAAAAATGCTTATTTTAGAAGAAAATTTCAGACGGTACTTAGAAAGTTTTGCATCTGAGCTCTTCATAGTTCGATGGATAGATTTCTTTTAATCTGTTAGTAGTCCTGTTTTGAACCGTAATTTATGATTCAATTGCATTATTTGCAGCGTGACATGGAAATCGTTGTGTTTAAATACACGTCTTGTAATTTTGTTTTATGATTTCAAAAGCTTTTTTGCTCCGAAACCACAGAACACCTTTGTTTTCTGTACTGAAAGTCATTGAGTAGATAATTTCCTGGCCTTTACTGCACACAAACTTTTCAGTCCCCTAACACGAGTTTGAACTTAATGGCAAAAGCCTAGTTATCGTTATCAATCAAAATGTTCATTTTTATTTTACACTAGCTACTGTTGGCTTTATAAACGTGCCCTAGATCAGCACTTCCACCGCACGTGTAATGCTTTCCCAAGTGATGAATCACACGTTATTCATCTTTTTTTATTTTATAACTTCCCCCAAGTATTGTAAAAATGGACAGCAGTCTTAGGTGATACTATCATTTATCACACACAGACCCTCTGGTCTTTCCAGAATGACTAAGACATTTCTGAAGAACAGTTTATTGCTTGAAACAGCCACGTCTTTTTATCTTTTCATCTGAAATTACAACCTTAGATTATACAGTAAGTTTTGATAAAATACTCATCAAATACAAGCAGAATTGACAGCATCCTGGCATTACATATTTATCCAATGCATCAACACATGAAAAGCTACAAATATGCTGATTTTAGCAAATGCAAATAAGCTTATATGTGCAATATGTAGTTTTTTAGACATGAATATGCAGACTGGAGCTCTTTCATCCAGATGTAAAAGATCAGATTTAAGATCAAAGAAAACATTGGGTTATCTGGAGGATCTATTACAATTTATTTATTTATTTATTTATTTATTTTTTGTCTGAGTGCACATTTCATTGTCTTGCATTGCAACTACTCAACAAAAACACATTCCATGGGAACAAAACCCTGAGATGATTTTCCGTATCATCTGAAAACTTCCTGAAGTGGGGAAAATAATTGATGTAGTGTGCTCTTTTGTCCTCTTTTCTCAATGGTTATATTATCAAGAAATCTCAAGCTATTTAAAGACAAGGCACTCACATAGGGATTACAAATATACACTAATCTAAAACAAACATTAACCTGAATTTATTCACACACATGAATAAAACTTTTAAAAAACCTACAAATGTAGGTCAGAATGCATATAGTTTTAGATAACACAGGCCTGCCTTTGTAGTTCACTGGAGATACATACGTTTTTAACATACATAGCACTGCTATGGTCAAAAATCAGAAAAAATAACATTAAGCAAATATAATCTAGCATAATAATTTTGATGACATTTTCAACATTTTAAAGCACATATTTACTATCATTAGGGCCTGCCCTTATGTGATCAGCTATGGAATACATAATCAATGCACCTACCACAACTACAGTGATTTGCTATTATATATATTATATAATATGCATTTTTCGTACTGTAGAATATGCATTTTTCATACTGTACATTATAATGTGATGCCTAAATAAATTAAACGTTGTTGTTGTTTAAAGAAAATAGTGCATACATATATTCAGGTATTTATTTTCAGCAGTCATAGTATAAAAATAATGATCTGCTTATCTGTATTGGTCAGATATTAATATTGCTGCATCCCTAGTATATATTTCAAATACAGTATATTGTCATATATATTCATGTTCTCAAAACACAGACAAGAAACTGCATTAACAAAACTACACCACACAAACTGTTCATCAAACAATAAAAACCTCAGGTCTGCCTTCTCGTCATGTCCAATCACTGTCCAATCAGTGTAGACTGTCCTCATTTAGGACCATATATGCTGAATCATCTTCTGGATGAGTTTGGCTCCATAATTCTGACAGCAAATATATGAATGCAAACTATACAAGTAATCCAATGGTGCTCAGCAAAAATCTACCTGAACTAGCCATATTCACTAGATGGTGGCCCTCTAACCAGATTGTAGTAGCCAGCCAAGGCACCCAGATCTATATGGAGGGAACCTTTCTTTTTCGAGTGTCCAGAATCCTCAGTGTACAATGAAGAATCTGAAAATAGATGAGTAAAGGATCTCAAGCATGCAATTAAATTAATTTGACATGGTATACTATACGTGTGTGTGTTGTGTGATATACCTTGGGTGCTGTCTGAAAACTGACTGATCTGTCGCAGCATTGGATGTGTGCCTTCCTCCAGCGCCGAGTCCAGACTCCAACAGCGTGGCTGGTCCTCCCGAGAAGGATGGAGGGCCTCCTCGTTCAGTAATTCTGTGGCAGAGCTCCTCTGCGCGGGGACCCTATCGAGCGCGTGCTCCAGGAGTCTCCGCATCGCGGGGCTACAGCTTTCAGGTATGTCCTCCAGAGGAGGGGCCTGTTTGTGGATCTGCAAACAGAGATTATGAAAATCAATGGTGGCGGGGTGCATTCGCAAGCAGCCACATGCAAAGAGACACAGTACATGAAATTCATGAAGTTGATTTACATGAAAAGGAACTGTAGTATGTGAAAAGGGAACTGAAACCAGTCGGACTGCAGTACAAATGTTGAACACTAATGTTTGACAAAAATAATTTTTTATAGAGCCAGCTTTCAGGCAGCTCTTAAACTGAAACACACAAACTAATCTGCAACACATAGAGGAAGCTTAAACTGCTGATATGAGATTTTTCTTTTTCTTTTTTTTTTTAAATAAAAGATATTTGGAAATTGCTCGCAATGGAAAGAAGAACTTGCCATCACAAGTTCTATCTTGTGATCCTTTGCTTTATAATGGCAAAAAAAAGATAATAAATTAAAAACTTTGTAAATAAAATGTTTAGAGAATGTCAGAGAATAAGCATCCTTTGCTTTACAGTAGTTTAAACTGAAAAAGGAAAGCCTAAAATAAGGGGATAAACTAATAAAGGAAAAAGGCTATAAATAATATTATACACAATTATTATAATTATTATTCAAATGGTATATAATTACCATCATTTTCAGTGGTTTAAATAAAACAAACAAATAAAATTAAAAGAGCAAAAGCTTAAAAAATAATACTAATAAATTAATAAAATTGTACAGAATCAGCATGAGACATAATGTGCTAATAGAGGCCCTTATGTCATAAATTTATGACATCAACCTGCATGGCATTTCTGGGTTTTGCTCTACAGTTATTGCATATAGTCAGTTTCATATAGTGAGGTTTTGCCATGTTCAGGGACTCTCCCTATACTGCTACAGTAAAACACACACATACAAAATACAATTAAAAGTGTGAACAGTTCAATGCACCTTGATAAAATCGAAAAAGCACACTCACTATGTAAAGGTATGAGGGATAGGCTCTTCTGGGATATCTCCTAACCCATGGAGGGCTTCCACTCAGCATGTGTATGATTGTGGTTCCCAGACTGTAGATGTCAGTCTTTGTGTTGTGTCCTCGACATAAAACTAGCTCTGGACTCATATACATCTGTATAGAAGGAAAAACAAGAAATATGAAAGCAGTGAGCTCAGAACTTACATATGCAGCAACTTTTCTTGTTTTTATTCAAAACAATGCAATTTTGTGCATCAGATACCGGACTAGCTACTTTCTATTGTTCAGTCACTCTGAATAATATAAATATGAAAAACAACTTCTGATGTAATAGGCAAATGGTCTAGTGAACTTCTGGTGAGCTGCTCCCTGTACTGCCTGACAGTAAACAACTTAATTATTCTATTTGGGGAATCTTCAGTGCTGGTCAACGAGGCATGCTGGACTTTCCAAATGGGGCAAAAAGTCAACATTGAGGCAGCTAATGTGCATGTGTTTATGTCCTTTTGGGCCTTTCCCAGAGTTTGTTAGGGAACAGAATGTCATCTAAGAGGGGGGAAAGTGTGTGTATGTATGTGCCTTCTGGCGTTTCAGATCTCCTTTCAGAATCACAATTTAACTATTTTAAAAATGTACATACCATAAGACTATGAATATTTATTACTTTCCAAAGGAATTCTGCCAACAGCACAATCAGGAACTGTCAAATTCTTCATTGTTTCTTAATATAGACTGAACTAACCTTTAGTCATAACAGTGGCAGAACAAATATGGAAAAATGTAAATGTGTAAAGTGACCTCAAACTTACTCACCTCTGTTCCACGTAAGTCACGAGGAATATATACATCATCTTTCATCTGTACTGTAAGCCCAAAATCCACCAGCACGGCTTTAGCAGACATCAGCACAATATTACTGGCTGCAGGGACAAAAATTCAATTTAGGTAATGTCTAAAACACATCAAAGCCAAAAAACAACATTCAGAAGTATGTAGCAATATTTGAGATGTTACAATTACTTCTGCAAAATATAGGTTGCTCAGTTCTTGTTTGTGCTGCACAGAGAGACAAATGCAGCAAGGTGTTGTTTTCCAGAAGCAGAGTAAGCTCATTACTCATGGGAAGGATTGAATAGGTGAAAAACAAATCATCAGAAGTCTCAAAACCCCCTTTTCTTGCTCTCCCTCTATATTTCACACTACTTGAAATAACACGTTTCCTCTCCAAGCCAAATGTCAAAAAGCTAGTCCTTAAAACCACAAAGCTGTGATTGGTCACTCATTTCACTGAATCTCTCTGTCTCTTCATGTTACTCTCTCAGTCTTACTAAAAGCATTATTTAGAAGGGTGGCATGTTGAAAGTAATACATTTGAGTAATCGCGTCTGTCTTCTTCCTGCTCTGGCTCTCCTGACTGGAAATTCCAGACGCTTGAGAAGTCATGAGCTGCAGTGCTGATTGGTTCCTGCGTATGACTAAACAGCAGCAGAATGCTGTCAGCCACAACCCCACCATATTAAATTATGTTGTTTTCCTCATCTTTGAAGGGCTTAACCTAAAAAAGCTTCTCTAGCTTCTGTCAATCATTTAACATTGCTGCTTCCTCTTGATGGCCTCATTTCAAGTTCCGTCAAATAAGCTAAATACCTTCCTTGACCACATTGTCATTATCTGATTTACCTACAGAGCACCTCTGTTGCACTGAGGGGGAAAATAACTGTGGTTTGGTGTGTGCGTGGTTTGCAATGAAAAAAAGTCCTGAACTGCTTTTGACCCTTCTTTTGAAATGTGTTTTGAAAATTCAGTACAGAGCAGCTGAGGTAAAATGGTCATAAACAAACTCTTTGGCAGGAAACTACAGTGATATTTCAGAAAAAACCTTTATGATGCAATCCAAAGCACTTACGTTTGATGTCGTGGTGTATAATCTTGTGAGAGTGCAAGTACTCCAGGCCTCGCAGAACCTGCTGAGAGACCCAAATGATCTCAAACTCTCTCATTGGACCACAGCTATCCAGCTTCTCCAGAACCGAGCCCCCTTCACCCGCTTCCATGAACAAATGCACCGTCTGCTCCCACAGCAATGCCCCATACAGCTCTGCTATGTTCTCGTGCCGGAACCGGGCTTGGATTTCCACCTCTGCAGGCTTGAAATGTTCCACAGGAATCTGGAGAGAAAGTACACCTAACTTATACATTTCAGACATTAAGGAAGTGCACCAAAAATGAGCTTGCTCATTATACATATAGGTATAAAAGATGCTATTTAAGCATTCATATATGCAGATAATTTGTTAAGAAAGACAAAATACAGATGACTTAGAGAAGGTGGAAGCAACCCTGTAATAAATGTGCAGTGTTTCTATTTACGATCTACACATTTCCCCATTTATATTCACAATATAAAATTACAAAAATCGCACTGCCATACATATTTCCTAAGTACTGAATTATTAATTGTTATGGATTGATATATACACCAGGTTGATTACATATTTCTCTGTTTTGGGTGTTTAATATTATAATCATGCACACGTAAACAATTATCAGTATTTCAGAAATCTACCAACATTTCCGTCAATGGATAATGCACATTTTTTTTTTGCAAATTTTGAGTAAATATTTTGTAAAGTAATTTAATATATTTAGTCATTTAATAGATCATTTTTAATCAGATTTTATTGTATATGCCAGTGTTAGTGACAAGAAAATGTCTTTGTCATTGAGTAAGCAGTTAAGTGTCTCCAAGGCTCACATGGATCCGCGTTCCTGAATGAATCACTGGTTTTTAGGGAATGATGTAATGACTTGAACAAATCGGTTAAATTAAGGATTCAAGGACTCACTTAAAAAGTCGCCACGTGCTGCATCAAACAACAGTTATATTACTTGATTATACCAGGCATCAACCACCCTGACCCCTAATTACTATTTACTATTACTATTATTATTATTTGATCAAAACGTTAAAAGGCCACAATAAGAGGGTGAATATTTTTGTACAAGTAAGCAAAAACCAGTTAAGCTGACCACAAGTTAGAAACGTTAGACATCTGCACTCTGCCTCACAGTTGAGACACTGTCTCTGTGGGCTGCATGTTTCCATGGGGGCGTTCCTGTCAACTTCCTGTGTACGTTAGAGCCATTCTCAGTTTCTGTTCGAACACTGCATGCTGCACACTGACCCTCTAAACATTTTAAGGAAATTGGGTTATTTCCCAAAAGTGCTCTTCTCCATTTCAAAATATTCTCTTATTGCTGCTACAGTTTCTAAAAGAAGTGTTTCTCTTTTCAGAGCCATTATTTTTCCACTGTACATAAAGCCTTGTTGGCCTCACATGCTGGTGCATAAGATCATCACAAGGACACATCATGAAGTATCACCTGTCTTCTATTTTCACGTGAAGAGTGTATGTTTACTTAATGACTGACTTTATGCTTGAAATCCTTCCTTTTTGCACTTATTAAACTGTTTTCAACATAGTGTTTTGAACAAACGGTCCCACTTTATATTTAGTGGCCTTAACTACTATGTGCTTACTGTACATCAAAAAATAAGTACAATGTACTTATTGTGTTCATACTGTATTGCAAAACACTTTTGCTGCTATTAGGGGGGATATTTGTTGGTTTTTGGGCAGGTTTTGTGGTATGGGTAGGTTTAAGGGTGGGTTAAGGTGTAAGGGATGGGTCAAAAGTGTAATTATAAATGTAAACACAGAAATTAATTACAGATGTGATTACATGCAGGTATTTTACAATATAAAAACTTGTATGTACACAATAAGTGCATTGTACCAAAAGATTAATTTAAATGTAAGTACATAGTAGTTAACGCCACTTAATATAAAGTGGGACCCAACAAACTGTACAAAATATGATTTTGCTTTACTCATAAAAGAACACAGATTCCCAGAAGGAAAGTCATGTCCTTTAAAAACTCCTAGTGGAATGAAAACAACTACTTTTGCCAGAAAAAAAAAGGGTTGAGATTCATTAAACAAACATGCTCTGGATTCCCGGACTTACTAGTTTGCATGCCATTCGCTTCCGAGTTTTGGTGTCCTGAGCCAGATGGACCTTCCCAAATGAGCCTTTAGGAACATGTCCAGGGCCTGGGGGCTTGTATGTTAGTTTCCACGGAAACAGAAGGAAGTCCAAATCAATGCGATAATGCCCCTCCTTTATGACCATGTCTGTCTGCAGGAACAAGGCAGGGCGTTCATGAGAATAAGGCTACGGCAACTCGTGAAACAAGTAAACCCTCCTTTACTTAGTTATTATGTACAACTATGAGTTGCTTTGAACGAGCCAACAATTCATTCACTTACATAATGCTTTAACATTGTACTGTATATTGCAGCTGTATATGTTATGGATCTGTCAAAATAACCACCAATAGAGCTTACCTTGTTTATCAGAACCCCCATTTCTTTTCCCAACTCTAAGAGAGAGGAGGACGGTGTGTTTGAAACCATATTTACAAAGTCCAGGAGGTCGGATGCTGTCCCGTAACGGACCTTTCCGGGATTTTGCACATGCGAGATTAAATCCTGTGGCGTCTCCTCAATCTCATCCATATCTTCTTGCGAGAAACTTTCCTCAAATGAAACTCCTGATTCCACCTCCTCGCCAACACAGTATAAATTCTCTGCCTCTTGGATGAAGTCTTCAATGTTCATGTGAGCAAGAAGCAGTTCTATACCAGCATTTTCATTCTTGTACTCCATCCTTGATTGAATCCTACAACAGAATGTTTGACAGTTTAGAAACAGGATGTTAACTAATGTACTTCAGTGCATACATCCATGTTGTTTTGCACCCTTGTGTATGTTTAGAGTGTGGTCAGGTTAGGTATGTTTCCTGATCTGCTTGCTTACACAATTGAAGGGTGGTTTTCAGAGGGTGGGAAACCCCAAGATGGGCTTTCTTCTTCAAAGCAAATGGCAGTTAAAAAGTTTAGCCTACATTGAAACTTGAAGATCTTTTGAAGGTCCTTAAGCAAAAGCTCACAAGTACAAATAAGATTTGTAAGAAATGTGGGATTGACTGTCTGTTTTGACATACCCCTACAAACCCAGTTTTCACACACTCACATACACACACACACACACAAAGTGCTAAAAAATTCCCATCAACCTCGTCTCCTAATACATACTTCATGGGAAATAAAAGCATGTATAACGACGATGACAACAACAGTTATAATAATTTATCATTATTAAAAGATACTGATGCTCAGAAACACTGCTCAGGTTTTCTTCACTGCCAATAACCAACCTGCATGTCCTGCTGTGTACAGTTCAAATTATGATAGTAATAGCTGCTCGAAATATACAATAAAACGATATAATCTCTATATAATACCAGTCGTTTGCTTACCTCTCGGTCAGTGTGATAACAGCAGGGCACGTGCTCACTGATTGTCCATAGCTCGCACTGAACTGAAGCTCTACAGACAGACGCTCGCAGATAAGAGGAGTGTGAGCTGCGCCTCCACTCAGCGCCTACGTCAGCTGCGGTTTCGTTTTCTCCAACGAGAGGTATTTTCTCATTGAGAGGTCACGTATCTGCTTTCATTTTGCCACAGTCCCCTATCAGAATGTTCCACGGCAGAAGAAGGATGTCATTCGCTTTCATCTCCATGATGATACACGCAAGAGAAAAAGTTGCACAGTCTTGTAACAATCTTGCGGTAGCAAAGAAAAGCGTAGCTAAACTAGTATGAACCGGTATAAAGAAAGACCCACACGTATGTGCCCTTTGATATATGAGCTTAAAAACGTTATTGCTCTTTGTCAGTCTCAAAAAGTGTATACAAATTAGTGAAGTCCGCAGCACAGTAGGTGCCGTTTTGTTAACGAACGAATCGATGTTTTAAACGAATCTTTTGGCTAAGTAAATCGTTTTCGTTAGGTAACATCATAACTTGTGACGTTACACTTGCAGAAAAGATCACTGAACGAATCCGTGAACGAATCTTTTGGTGAACGAGTCACGGAAATGTTTAAAATTATTTTTATTTTATTTATTTATTTATTTTTATTTTTTTGAAAAGTAAGAAGTCAGCTGGCCGTAATGTTTCCATAAATTAATATTTTAGGCGTGTAAATCGCTCACTTTCACTTGTGAGTGAAATTAATGAACTATGACTCGACCGGCGTGACGACATCTACATCAACTTGGGAACTTGCAGAAAAAGTCATCAAATTAATCAGTGAACGAATCCTTTGGCGAGCTAATTCAAAGAATTCGCAAATGAGTCAAAATCTCCAGTATTTTCAGATTTGAGGATCCCCGGGCTGCAGCCATAGCTTGACATTTTCGGGTTTTTCCAAATTCGCAACGCAGCACTGCAGGTCCGTTCACAGCCACCGTAGAGGCAAGGTGTACGCACGCGCCCATCTCAAATCAACAATGGCGGCCTCCTCTGTCGTGTGTAGGTTACGTTACAGGGGGTTAAGAGGGCTTGGTAGATTTTGGTTTGGTTTGGAACCTCAAACGCAAGGAAGATTCACCTCGACTGCATCGGCACAGAAAGAGAATACGACAGCGAAAGCCGGTAACATTGTTTTTCTGTAGATATGTAACGTTAGGCGTGACATTTACCAAGTGATCTCAATTAAGCATTGGGAATGACAGCTGTAAAAACGTGTTCATGTTTTCATCTGCCATTTTATGTGAAAAGTAAATACCAAGTTGTCTTCTCGTGGTAAAAAAAAAAAAAAAATCGTGATAGAAATAACTAACTCAATCCTCTTTCGACTTTCCCCATTTTCGTTTAAATCACGAAAGCCAAGGAGAGTAAAACATTTCAAGCAATCCAAGAGGAGAGAAGAGAACAAGCTGAAAGATCGGTTTTGATCAGCTGTCCGTCTAAGATCAACGAAAAGAAGTTTTTAGATTACCTGTCTAAACATGGGACGATCAACAAGCATTTCTTCTACAATAGCTACGTAAGTGTTGCTTAACTATACAGTTACAAGTTTGATAGATAGAAACCTTGTGATGCTTAATCACAAAAATCTGAAATTTAATTATTGTTGTATGTGATTCTGTTTCTGTAGGGAGCATATGCAGTGGTTGAATTCTCCAGCAGAGAGAGCATTGCCTCGTTGAAGGAGAGCATTAATATACCAGCTGTTGAGCATGAAGCTGCAGTGCCTTTCAAATCTCGCCTGCTCTCATTCAAATGGCCAGGCAGCCAGTCAAGCAGTCATCCCATGCCGAAGTTCAAAGTGCAGTCCCCTCCATCCATCAATGAAATCAACCAACTGCTCTCAGAAAAGGACAGTGTAAGTCTTCCCTCGGTGATACATTCATTTTTAAACCAAAACATATGATTAGGCTAATGGAAAAGGATAAAAATTGGAATGGGAGATGTGTTCAGCAGCTCCTTTTTCACGTTTGTTAGATGGAGCTTCAAATATGCATCTTCTCTTCACTTTTCTTCTAAAGATAGATGAGCAACTGCAGTGTCTGACAGAGGCCTTAGAGCTCACAGAAGAGAACGTCAGTCTGCGCTTTCTTGTTTGTTCTCTACTTCGAGACATAACTGGTGCATATTTCCCAGAATGCATCATCAGGCCTTTTGGCTCCACTGTCAACAGCTTTGGCAAACTGGGCTGTGATGTCGACATGATTCTGGACCTCGAGGGCATCTATGCAACAAGCCAGAAAAAGGTCAGTGCTCTGGACTGCTTAAATAGATTAAAATCTTAATGGGATAGTTTACCCAGAATTCTGTCTTTTGCTCATCCCCCTTATCCTTGAGTCATTGCAAAGATATTTTGAAGAATATTTGTAACCTAACCTAAAATATTAAAATTGCATGACTAAATAATACAATTTCAATGTTCTGGTCAATTTAAAAATATGCATTAAATTTCTACAATTATTTTAGGTTAGAACAATAGCAGTGATATTTTAAAAATTCATTGATTAGTGTATGCAGTAATGTTTTAAACAGGGCTCAGGACTGTCTCTGGAGTACCAGGTGAAGAGAGGAGCATCAGAGCGGGCTGTGACCCAGAGTATCCTCTCAGTCATTGGGAAATGTGTAGACCAGTTCGGCCCTGGATGTGTGGGAGTCCAGAACATTCTCCAAGCTCGATGTCCACTTGTCCGCTTTTCTCACCAGCCCTCTGGCTTTCAGTGTGATCTCACTGCAAATAACAGGTAGGGAATGTCTGCTGAATGACGCGTCACATAATTAGCCATACTCTAACTGCATCTTGAAATAAGACTTCAGAAGCTGAAAAGGAAAGTAATAATTAATCTCTGTAAGGCCCATACAGAGACTTTTAAAGTGTTGTTTTGTGGGCATTAAGGGCTGCCAGCTTATTTTCTCACTCCCATTTACACTTCCCCAAAACAAAGGTCACTCTTATGCTTCCTTTTTAGAATGTGACACACCAGTAATACACAGAAACCTGCTCAGCAGTTTTTGTTGCGCTGGGACCCCTCATGGGGCAAGCTGTGGGTTAGAGAGGGGTATTCCCAGATGTGTACAGTGTACACTGAATGTGCATAATGAGAAACACAGACCGATATATGGTGGAGGATGTATGAACACGGGAGTAAAAAGACTGGGGAACATGAAATGCATTTATTTAATATTATTAAAAGTTAGTTGTTGATTGTTTTTTTTTTTCTGAGGGACCGAATATTAATTTGCATTTGCTAATAACATGCATTTATACATGAATAATAGCGAAATATTTAGTTTTTTTCTCACGAGTCTTCCTGGTCTGTGATTGTTTCTTATTTACTCACTTATTTAGATATTTGTATACTTATTTATTTGAATTGTTTATTTTGATATGACTTAATTAGGGCTGGGCGATATATCTAACGATAGAATCATGCGCATCTAGTCAGTAAAGCCGGTTCCCTGATTAGCGCTAAATCGCCATCACCTGCTTTCAAATGGACCGGCATTTAATAGACAGAGCCGTAGATCACTGACAAGCTACGCAATATCGGGTTCATTATCGCAGATGTATCGCCTTTGATAATGAACGCGATATTGCGTAGCTTGTCAGTGATCTACGGCTCTGTCTATTAAATGCCGGTCCATTTGAAAGCAGGTGATGGCGATTTATCGCTAATCAGGGAACCGGCTTTACTGACTAGATGCTCATGATTATATCGTTAGATATATCGCCCAGCCCTAGACTTAATAGTTATTTTCATTCGTTACGGTCATATAAAGGTGTGGTGCACTCCTAGTGGCACCAGATAGAATTACCAAAAAATTATTTCCAAATTTTCAAACAGGTTTTCCAAATATTCTTCAATATTTTAATCAAACAGATAGTCCAGTCCTAAACCCATGTTTTGTTTTATTTAATGTTCTTGTGTGCAGGGTGGCGATGAAGAGTTCAGAACTGCTGTTTCTCTACGGTCAGCTGGACCCTCGTGTTCGGCATCTGGTGTTTGGTGTGCGGTGCTGGGCTCGGGTTCATAGCATCACAAGCAGTATTCCAGGAGCATGGATCACCAACTTCTCTTTAACGGTCATGGTAGTGTTCTTTCTACAGCAGAGGAATCCTCCCATACTGCCCACACTGGACCGACTGAAGGAGCTGGCAGGTATACACAGTTGTACTTTTACAGTCATGCTTCTCTGCCGTTTCTTGTCTATTATACAATACAGCCATACAAAGGCAAAAGACAGTAACTACACATTTGGTAAAAAACAGAGCTATGACTGAAATAGGATCTCTTATTATGTTCTGTCCTGTTACAGATGAGTTTGCCTCAACTATGCTCAGATTCAGAGAAAGAGTCTGAAAATTAATATTGAAAAAAGAAAATTGAAAATTAAAAAATCAAAAAGCCACTTTTTTCCCTCAGCTGCAGTGTTGTTTGAACCTTTCTAAAGGTCAGTGGGAAAAGCTGTGGTGCCCCCTTACTCTAGAAAACTGTGCATACCTTTTTTTTAATTTGACCATGCAATTTAACTTGAAACATTAAATTAATCAAAAGTGACATTAAATATTTTTACATTGTTACAAATGATTTCTATTTCAAATAAATGCTGTTCTTTTGACGTTTTTATTAATCCTGAAAAATATGTATTAAGGTTTCCACAAAAAAGAAAATTAAGCAGAACAACCATTTTCAAGAGTGATAATAATAAATGTTTCTTATTATATAAGAATGATTTCTGAACGATCATGTGACACTAAAGACTGGAGTAATGGCTGCTGATAATTCAGTGTTGCCTTCATGTAAATAAATTACATTCTCTAATATATATTAAAATAGGAAACATTGACTTTCAATCCTAATGTTTCACAATATAAGTGTTTTTACTGTTTTTGATCAAATAAATGCAACCTTGGTAAGCAAGGGCTTACTTTCAAACACATTAAAACAAATATATTACATTTGTGGTGTGACTCCACAAAAATAATATTTATGAAATATTTATTTATATATGTGTTTGTTTGTGTGGTGTTTTTGCGTGTGTGTGTGTGTGTGTGTGTGTGTGTGTGTGTGTGTGTATGTAAAATACATTAGACAATGCTGTCTTCTCGTCTGTAAAGTATAGTGGCTCAGGATACATCACGCTACGTGACTCTCTTCTGAGATGACTGTCCAAACACACAAAAATAATTTTCTTTTTTTGGTCTGCCAGGGTCAAGGACAGTGATGCCACAATAGTGATACAGAATCCATTACTACTATATGGAGGCCGCTCAAATTATATTTATGCTTTGTGTGTGTGCACTTTCCAGGACCATCGGATAAGTGTGTCATTGAGGGTAATGACTGCACTATTGTCAGTGACCTTAGCAAGATTACACTGCAGCAGAACACAGACACATTAGGTGAGTGGAGCGCATGGATTGTTTTCATAATTACACAAACTTAATGAAAGGTTTTACCTTTTCACCTGTGGGCAGCTGGCTCATTTCTGTGATGCTTTTGTAATGTATTCCATTTTTATTGAGCGTTTATTTTTCTGTTTTAATTCTTCATCCAAAGAGAAACTATTGCAGGAATTCTTCGAGTTTTATGGCAATTTTCCCTTCAACAAGGCATCGATCAATATCAGGAAGGTGAGTCATCCACCAACACATGCGCAATCTCCCAGAGGACACTGCTGACGTCTTAGCGGACCCTCCACATACGCCCACCAGAGGGCAGTGTATATGTAGTCAATTCAAAGAAAGTGTCTGTCTGCAGTGGACACAGATATGCAGTTGCAATCAAATCTATTCAACTCCCTTGACCTGTGAGACGTTCTGCTGCCATAAACGAAGATTTAGCAAAACAATTCATCCAAAGCATTACATTTGAAAGATTCTGAGATTTATGAAGTTGATGAAAAATTAAACAAAAAATCAAGTTGGCTCAACATATTAATGTACAAAATGATTTAACCTTCAAATTTTGTTGAGAATCTTTTGTTCTTTATAATGTCCAATAAGCGTTACCTCTAAGTGATTACAGGCTTCTGCTTACAGCAGATCTCTATTGGAATATTAGCCCATACCTCATGTGCAAAAGGTTCCAGATCACTGATAATCATTGGTTTTCATGTCGCCACTGCTTTCTTCAAATTCAACCAAATATTTTAATGAGATTTAAATCAGAAGACTGAACAGATCACTCAAGAACATTACACAGCCAATCCCTTTATATTATTAAAGTCTCTGGGGGTTAAATAATTTCGATTGTAGTGATTGGGGTCCATATGTCTGAGACCACTAGTGAAAATGCTTTTATTTTGTGTGTTTCCAATTTAATATTTTTTGTTGTTGTTATTTTTGTACATTATATTACCAGTATAACAAATTGAGTGAAAAAGCTGATGCAATTGATGTTAATACTGTGCCTTTAAGTGTCTGAAGGCTTAAATATCCTGCTTTATATCTCTTTCACCAGGGAAAGGAGCAGACCAAACCGGAAACGACAGCTTTGTATATCCAGAATCCATTTGAAACCACTCTAAACATTAGCAAGAATGTTAATGCAACACAGCTAGAACGTTTCGTGGCACTTTGTCGTGAAAGTGCTTGGCTTCTCCAGCAGAAGGAAATTCTTAACCGAAGTTCAGACTCACCATGGGGGTTCGCCGCACTTCTCCTTCCTTCAGTCACCTCGGGAGCAGGGGTGAAAAGTCGCAGGAAGAGAAAACTGGAACCGGCTAGTTCAAGAATAAAGAACTTGTTAGACTCTCTGAAGATTAAAGGTGGTGAAACTGTTGCAAAGAAAGGAAGTGCAAACTCTAGTAGCTGATATGGTGAATAAATTTCACTCCCCCCGAAGAACACAGGAAAAGTCTTCTGAAGAACGAATTCAAATGACCAACATGCCCAAAGAGTGGCACAAACGGGAAGTTTATATATTTCTACAGTCAGAATCTGTGAGCCTTTTAAGAAATGTTTAAAAAACTAAGCTCAGTTTCCGTTCTACTCAAGTATTTCACATTAAAGAGAAACTTTGTAGATTCCAACATGATATACCATAGGAAGAAGAGGTCCACTGCGGTCTTTGACTCCTAGAAAAAAGGAGTTTAATGGTTGATCTGATAACAACAATCATTGCGGTTTCCGAAGAAGTGGAGCAGAAGCTCTGAACACTAAACAGCTTGCGTGGAACAGTTGTGATTATGTTAGATCACACACAAACTCCATCTTTTCTGAGTTGCCATATCAATACAATGGCCTAATGACTCTATGTAAAAGCAAAGGTCATGTCATGTTTTTACATCAGTATCATGGTGTTGTGAGAATTGCAAAAAGAATAAACAGTCAACATAAACTAAATAATGTTTTATAAGGTATTAAAACAAAGTAACGTTCAGACCATTACTGTTTGTTTCTTTTTGGGCTTCTTTAATGTTCATTTTCCCAATACTCTTTAAAAATAAACCACAGAAGCCTGTTTCCGCCACTGAATAAAAATTTAAAAAGGTAATTATTTTTTTTTCTTCTCATAATTGCATGATACAAACTCAAAATAGCGAGTTCAAAAGTTTAAAAGCGAGATATAAACTAGCCAATCTGAGAAATAAAGTCAGAATTGTGAGATATAAACTCACAATTCTGAGACTTTGAATTTGACTTTGAGTTTATATCACTATATAATCACTATTATATCTCGTAGTGTATATCGCTAGTTTATATCTTGTAATTCTGAGAAAAAAAGTCAAAATTGTGAAAAAAAAGTCAGAATTGCACGTTTTTATTTCGTAATTGTGACTATGACTTTGTAACTCGTAGTTGTGTTTATATCACGCAATTCTAAGAAAAAAAGTTAGAATTGTGAGATTAAAAAGTCGCAATAACCTTTTTTTATTTTTTTATTCAGTGGCAGAAACGGGCTTCCATAGTTTCTGACACAGTGAACAAATTAGTTTTATTTTTCAAAATTTTATATATCAGAATTGGGACTTAATTTCACATAATTAGGACTTAATCTCCTCGTAAATGTGACTTTATAACCACAACTATCTCAATATAATGATGGCTTTCATAATAAACTGGAAGGTAGTGTGAGAGGATGGATGTAACAAGACATGGGAAAGGTGGAGAACTACTGCACTTTGGTGGGGAGGGCAGGAAACAGATAGTGAACTGATGGAAAAAAGTTGTAGAGTGTTGGCAAATAGGGAGGAAATAAGTGTTTTGAGACTCTATCACATACGAGTGATAGAAAACTATAGTGTTAGAAGATGAAAGAGTATAAAGTCTCCTGGTAGTGCTAGTTAGTTGTTTTAATGTTCATGACATTTTAACCACTCAACTTGATGAGGTTAGAGTTCAAAGAGTATAATGGAAACCATTTCTCTTAACCTTACCCCTTCTACTAAGAGCCAGAGAACTACAGTTTTGTCACCTTTAAACCTTCTGAACTGAATTTGAACTTCAGTGACTGTTTGAGAACGTGAGGAAGGTCATGGGCTCCTTAAGACAGGCAAAGAATGGAGTGATACACTAATAAGTACTCAATATCCTTGTTCAATTACACAGGTGAAATCCCACCCAGAGCTGCGTAGATGTGGATTTATCCAAACAGCTGAAAGACATTTGGACTTTATGAGCGTGTATCTGTGTGGCATCAAACTGTTCGCAATAGTTTATCAGCTCAGTCATCTCTATATACCTCATAAGGGTTCTTACAGTCACAGTATACACAATGACAGCTCTTTGTGCCCCCCTTTTATTGTTTGTATGTGTCTGTTAATACAACAAAGTAGTTTGTGGAGGTTAAAATGCTAAAGAAGAAATTCTAATGTAAAAGTCTTTACCGACACTTATGATGAATTGAATGTTTCCTTACTGAATAAAATTATTAATTTCTTTCAAAACAAAACAAAAATCTTACTGGCCCTAAACTTTTGAGATGTTGTGTGTGTGTCTGTTTATAACCAGGTCTATTCATTTTATAATTTGAAATATAACCGCATATAAACCATTATATTGGTTCGGCCAGGCAGGGAGCTCAACCTCCCATGTGTTTGTTTGGCCTCTGACCCCGTTCACCCTGCTGCCAAACTAAACAAACCCTTTCAAATATGATGATTATTTCCTGAAATGATGATTGTTATGCCCTGGCTGCAAAGGAGATGTGTTTTAGTCATATTCTCCAACAGTTCTCGTACTGCCCATAGAGTGTTTGCTGTCGAGTATGTACAAAATATCTACTTTCATTCTTTCTCTCGTTCTTTCTGCTTATTCTTGGCTGTAGGTTTTCCTCCTGAGCCTGAAAGAATTTTGGAAAGGTGGCTTGTGGGTTTGAAAAACACAGGGGGGATTTGCAGGAAAAACAACATGAAATGAAAATGGTCTTGGCTTTGGCGTCTTAGTGGAATTTCAGTCAAAACCTGTGCTATTTACAACCTCTTCAGAGGATTTTGCTGGTTAGGTGCAATTTACCATTTTAAAGCCTTGGATGTTTATAAAATGCACCAGATATTATTTTACACCTCTACAGGCAGTGATTGGTGTGGTGTGGTGTGGTGATATGGCCACAGCAATTGTATGATTATAATCACATGATCTCAATTTCTCATGTGATATCATTCACTGCCAGGCATAATCTAACTTCCTTTTCCTTTTCAAGTCCTTTGTCCACAGAGTGTGCTATAGTCCTGTTTCCAACTCCACGGCTAGTGCTTGTACCAATCATTTGCCATGTAATATCAAAACACATTGAGTACCCTTCCCTCTGTCCTCTCTCAGTCTTTCCCTGTTAGTGAAGGGTCACTGTTTCCAGATCAGTTCTTTGCCTTTCCACCTCCTGCTGATTATTTTTCGCAAAGCACCTTGTGGAGCAAGAGAATCTGAGAAAGCTTCTGACACAGTTCTTGCACTGCACCAGCCAATAGCATTAGCTCAGTAATCTGGTGGAAAGTCCTGCCCTGTTGTTGTTGTTTTTAGTGACCTCAAGCACGCACACACACACACACTGAAGTTCAATTATCAGAAAATGGGCCTCTGTGTGCACCCACAATTCCTATTGTTTTAGTTCTCTACCTCAGCAAGGCTTAATTGAACCTGGCACCAAAAGTCGACCTCAGTGGAGCGATAGAGCTATGCCAGTCAATGGCATTTCTCTCTTTCTCTCTTGTCTTCTGTTCTGGTGCTGAGGGCCTGGCTGCAATACAGGCTGTACTAACACAATATGAGTGACTGGAAAGGCCTCCATTTAATAGGCCTGTCTCTGTTTAAAACTTAAGTCAGTTTACAGTTACTAATGATGGGTGAAAACAGCTTACTGGACCTTGTGTTTAGGTCTTGCTTGCCAGCTTTAAAAGGGTTTCTTCATATATTAGCATTGTTCATATTTATTCTCACCAAGGTTGCTTTTATTTTTAATATTGTGAAATATTATTACAATTCAAAATAAATGTTTTCTATTTTAATATATTTTAGAATGTAATTTAATATATTTTATTCATGTCAAGGCAAAGCAAACCTTTAATCCAGTCATCAGTGTCACATGAAATGTCTTGAAAATTGTCTTCAGAAATTATTTTAATATGCAAATTTGGTGCTCAATAAACATTTCCTATGTTTTATTTTGCTTTTTTGGTTCTCTATTATATTTTTTTTTTTTTCTATGTTTAAATTGGTTTTTGTTGTGGAGTTGGTGATGTTTTTTTATTTTATTATTTGTTAGCTTGTAGTTCATTGTTGGGTTTCATTTAATTCTTGTATTCCTAGTGTCAACTACTCAAGCTTTTGGCTTATTTCATACTCAGAGAGTTTGCATATGTGACCGTTTATGTGCTTACTGCACAATGAAAAAAACAACAACTTTGCTTTGAGAATCCCATATGCACTTCATTTATTTTTCTCAGGCTTTTCACAAGTTCTGTGATGAATGTTTCTTTTTTTTTTTTTTTGATGCACTTACTGAATTTAAACAACCAAACTGTCAATTTATTAAGGTCAGGATTTCTCCCGTCACCAGAGTTGGCATTTCATTTCCATGAATATTGGGTTCCATCAGTGGTGGTGAATCCATATGTAATGACATCCATTCCTGGAACCATCAACTCTATGATCTGTCTATGCTAAAACTGTTAGAGAGAAACAGCAGCTCACCTATTTTATTACTGAAAAACACAACAGTAGGATCCTATTCCACTTTTCATCTTTCAAACATCTTCACCTCACACTTTGAGAACTATAGGGACATTTTCCTCCCACTCTCCTCTACAATTGCTCTTTAGGTGTGTGAGTTTGTGTGGGTAGTCGTTTGTGTCTAGCAAAAGATTATCTGCCTTAAAATAATTTTAATGCATTAATAGGAAGAGAGTTGACAGTAATCTTTATAATTAATCATTTAATTTAGGATATGGCTGCAAATTCTAAAATTCTTTTTGCTATAAATTCAAAAACATTTCTCTACGTTAGTGGCACAATTTTTGTAGTTAAAGCACATCCTGCCATATACGTAGCTGGAACAGGAGTGGCACTGTGTTCTAGTAAATTAACTGATGTCACTTTTAAATTTAATTTCAGTCTTAAGAGAGACTCTGAATTAGTCTATATTTGGCAAGGCAGTAACTAGGTTCTCTGTTACTACTGAAAACAGCCAATAAACAAAATACTATACAATAACCAGATCTCATTTAGGGTGACAGCATTATACAGATAATCAGACAGATTTAAAAAAAAAAAGGTAATAATAAATAGTCCAAAAAAGACATAACAAAATGACATAAAATTGTCTGGCATACACTTCTAGGTTGACAATTGTGAATAACTTGGTTCGTTTGGATGTAAATCAAACTTGGAAGAGAGGGGCGGGGTCAGCAGAGCTCATTACCATTTAAAGGAAAATGCTACAAAACGGCTTGCTCTGAAAAGAGAGGTTTTTGACAGGTTAAAAAAAGTGTTTTTTACACTACCATTGAGAAATTTTAACCAAACTATATTACAGACTTTTCATAAATACCCTAAAGAATCATATCAACTTGTGGAAAATGGGCATCTGATGTCCCCTTTAAGGATGCAGCCCCTGAATTGGACTCTCATGTCATATGCTGCGAAACATGAGTGCAATGACCTAACACATCCGTCTACTGTATGTTTAAAAAAAAAAAACTATGGAAAACAAAGTATGTTTTGTGTGAACGCCCCCTTATTAGATTTGCATGACTGCAATGCTATGTGTGCAATTTGAGTAGCACTGAAACCTGACACATTGCTAAAATGTCATTAAGATAGTAGTGTATAGCTATAGTACAAATAAACACTGCTCCTTCACATGTTCTATAAATTGTCAACAACAAACTTTGAGGGAAAGAACAGGTAAATATAATAAAAGACCTAAAATCTGAGCTTTGTAATGATATTTATTGGCACATTACACACTTTATTTCTGTTATGGGGATAGGATAAAAGTGGTTTAGGATAAATAACAAAAGGTCAACATCATGTGCTGAACAGTTTTGTTTTGCAAGGGCCAGCAGTCTTTAAAGTCCCATTATTTTTGAGTGGATGAATTTGTGGGCTGATGCAGACAAAGCTTGCTCTGTCAAAATGGCCTTTGTTTGTCTCCCTATTATCCAACCACCCAAGACCCAGCATTCTCTTTGTGCTCAGAAACTGTTTTTGTGTGGTTGTTTGGCATTTCTGTGTACTTCACACTGCTCTCTGTAAAAAAAATAAAAATAAAAACTGACTAGCTATGAAGTTTTTACTCTTACGTTTTTATATGCATGTTTAATTACTGGTTAGCTGCATTCAGCTAAACCTTAAACAAATATTACAACCAGATTCAGCCGAAATTCACATATGTAGACAGATCAGTTCATTTTTAATAAGAGGTTATTAAGAGCTAATGATGTCTGGCATAGTACCAATGAAAACCCCATCTGCTGATTTCATATGGACAGTGACATCTTTGATGCTGTCAGCATGAAACTAAAATAGAAAGGAGCAGTAAGTGAAAACACATTCATTTCGATTTTGTTTTCAGTTCAGGAAAAATCCGGGAAAGGAGATGAACTCAGGATACAAGAGAGTCCATTGAGAGTTCTTGACAACTACAAGAATGTTCTGTGACCTGATTAGGTAAACAAACACTCTAATGTCAAATCTTTATGGCTTTAAAAGGTCATAAAGTTCGAAGAGCGCCTTTTTAAGGCGATGTTGCTGACCTCACACGGCACATGCTTTACACGTGCATCCTGAGGTCTGGCATTAGTTGAGCTGTTGTTTCGTGGTGATGAGCTGGTCTCTGTGTCCTTTCCCTCGGGCCAGTTTTTAGTTCATCTCTAACAGAGGTCACCTGTCCAAGAAATGGTTGGGAAATTCGTAGAGTGATGTGTCCTAAATTCCCCCTTCTCTCATTCAGTGGAGCAAAAATAACAGAATTATTAACAGTTCCTTAGAAATAACTCCACTGAAGCAAGCGTGCTAGTTATATTGTTAAATAAGAGATAACAGCAGTGATTGCATAAATAAGCAGCCATGGGTCCAGTGGCCAGAATCATTGCGTATACATGATGATGTTGTCTTTTAAAGGTTTTTGATTCCTCTGGGCTTTTGTGGTGTTCAACCCGCAGCTAAACTCATTAATTACTGGTGTTCTTCCTCAGTGCCTTGTGGTAGTGACATTCCTAGATGACTAAAGCTCACTTGTTGTCAAGAAGATTCTTAAATGTGTTCATAAGGTCCCATAAAATACAGAGCATCAGTAGTGTTACTCATTTAATCTCTGGTCCAGTTCCTCAGGGTTTTAGGGGCAGAATATTGATGATAATTCACTAAATGTACAGAAATTTCATTTTATAGTGTAAAAATTCATTAAGAAGCTCACAATCAAACTAAGAGTGTATATGTGCACATGCAAAGTACAGCTCTTATGAAGTGAGGCTCAAAAGTCTGAGGACATGATTTTTTCCCCCCTCATAATAGCTAATTAAAAAGAAATGGGATTCTACATTATTTCTAGGTCATTAATTAAATGTAAGAAAATATGTGACATCAGCCATGTGAACTCCTCTATACAAAAGGTCAGATGTTGTCACTCCATTGGAGCAAACATTCTCAAATCATGCTGGATAACATGATCATCAGTCCATGTCAGCTCAAGTGTTTCTGTCATTGAATAGAAAGGAGGACACATAGAAGATTGAGAATTAAGCATATCAATATTTTATTTCAATTTTCACTGGTAATAATGTCACTTGTAATACATTGTAGGGCTGGGTGTCAATTTTTATTTTCAGTTGCAATTTTGGCTTCCAACAACTATAAACAACTATAAACAGATTTATGTGCTGCATTCCGCCAGGGCCTCCCAAGGCTCCAGTTCCGCCATGGCCTCCCGGGGCTCCAGGTCCGCCATGGCCTCCGGAGGCTCCAGGTCCGCCATGGCCTCCCGAGTCGCCAGATCCGCCCTGGAGGTCCTCCTCTGCTCCACCGTGTTCCCGTCCGGCACCAACCTCCAGGGCGCCCACCCCGCCCTCCCCAGTGTTACGGCTCGGGACGAGCCTTCCGGGAGGGGGGAGTATTTTTTTACTTAAGTGAGGTTCATCTGTCTCAGCGCACTCATCTCCTGCACCTGTACACCTCCGAATCATCTGATCACACTGACCTGCCTCCTCATCTACCTGCAATCTCCCCAGCACTCAAAAGTCACACACACACACGCAGTCACTGTCCGGTCTTGTTCGCAACTAGGTCAATACCTACCTGCTAACTCTAAGGACTAACCATATACCTGACTTACCTCTCTCCAGCGATCTCCATTGTCCTCCTGTTCCCATCGTGTGTGTGTCACCTTCCTCCATCGTCTCAAGCCACCACCTCTCGGTTCATCTCACCTTCCAAGACACCAGCACCGTATCCTCACCCATTGCTTCACCATTGCTCACCTTCACCTCTCTTTGTGTCAAGAAAAACATCATTCCCTGTCATTCCCAGTCTCCATTCCCTGACTACCGTAACACACTATACCTTTCCACTACTATAGCAATTTGTCTCCAGAGGAGATTCAGTGAGAAGCCCAAGTTCACCTATATTTATGTAAAGGGGAATGACAAGGAAGAGGGTGGGTTTGGGTGGGACAGTCCTGCGTGACCCCCTGTTCAAATTCCCCCTCTGGTGAGGCAGGTTAAGCTGGAGAGAGTTTGTTTTCTTTTTATTATTGGGCTATTTGCATCTGTGCTAAGGACTTTCGAACACCCCACTCCAGCAGCTCAAATTGAGAGAGAGGGGGCTGTACAAATGTGCAAAGGAGAGATACACATGGAGTGCTGGATAGGAAGCACATGTGCTGCTCCGTCCCCTGGGAGCATCTCCACCCTTCACTCTCCCCTTTCTCTCGTTCTTTAAATGATCTCACCTATTCTCTTTCATCCTCTGTTATATCCTTAGAGAAAATCATGCTCACTCTCATCTGCTTTTAACTCCTATTTTTATGTTTGTTTTGTTTGTTTTTTTGTTTTTTTTGTCATCCACGCTCTCAATGATTATCTTTTCGCCTTTCCCCCATTCCCCTCTTTCCTTGCTGTCAGAGCCTTTGCTCAAAATTCCACACATGCCTTTAATTTGAGAGGGAGGGAGCCCAGGAGTGTAGCTAGCTTACAGCTCAGAAATTTTCCACCCTCCCTCAAATAAGTGCATACGTTGATAGAACAGAGGGAGATAGAGGTGTGGGGCCACCAGCGGTACAGCCCCGACCCCTTTTTCTGGGATCCAAGACTGTCTGTTCAGTGAGTGGCCATCAAATAAAGGTGCCAGAAAGGTTATCAAAGTAATGGAAAGTGTAGAGAAGTAGATTGAGATGGAGAGTTGTAGAAACGATTAGAAAAGGGGGAGGTCATTGAGTGATTTAGAAAGGAGGAGAGGGTGAAATGGAACAGGATGGCTCCTTGTAGAGAAGAGATTAGGGTGAGAGGTAGAAATGATGGTTGTGAGTTCATCCCAATTCTATGTGCAACAAAATGTGACAAACAATCAGAAAGCACAATGCACTGAATCTGATGTGACCTTTCAAGCTTTACTAATTCAAGGTCATAGGGCGTTACAATACATGCTGTTTGCAGACTACAGGGTGTTTATAATAGTCTCTGTGGAATAAATCAGTACAGAAATTGAAGTCTAGACATCCACAGGAAGTGAGTTGAGGTGGCAGACAGCACTAATAATATCACATCCAAAGTGCTGTTATAATTCCCTATAGGAGGTGGAGGTCAGACAGACTGCTGTACTCTCAACTGACATGATTATGCTGTCAAACATATTGTTTCTAGATTAATATTTTACCAGTAAAAAGTTATCCTTTTCACACTCTCATGTTATTCCAAACCCAACCTAGTCTCATTGGAAAAACATGTCTATGGTGACTTTTGTGCAAAATTACAAAAACATGCCTATACATACTATTCATCACAGTTTTCATCTAAAATTGCCACTAGTTGCAGTAAAAATTTACATTAGATTATCTATTAATAAAACATTTCTTTGCATGCCTCCTTACACAAGACTATATTATGGCCTCAAAACACTTTTACCATAGTGAAGGAATGGTAAACTAATACATTTGCATCTTATAACCAGCTTCTTAATTTTGGCTTGTCTGACGTAAACTTGCTCAATAGCTCACCTGGTATAGACTTTTGTCTCAATAAACTCCTAATTTGCTGCTTATTAATAGTTAGTAAGGTACTTGTTAAGATAAGATAAGAACATTTATTGTCATTATAATAATACCATGAAATTTGTTTGGTAGCTCACAGAGACCAGCAGAATTGAAGAAATATAAGAATACATAAGATATAAATAAATATAACAATATACTGTATATGCAAAAGAATATATGTACAGAGGGTTAAATTCAAGTATGGGGTAGGATTAAGGGATCTTAAATATGCTCATGCAGAATAAGGCATTCATAAGTGTTTTATAAATACTAATAAACAGCCGATATGCCAGTAATGTGCATGCTAGTAAGCAGCTAGTTAATAATGAGAATTGGTCTTTGAAATAAAGTGTTACCAATGTTCATTTTTGTTAATATTATCAGCTAGGTTTAGTGTAGGTGGTATGTTATTTTCAAGCATGATTAAAGCATTAACTTTTTAGTGCATCTCATCGGACATTTCATTTCTGAACTGCTGTGACATGTACAACAACCACCATAATACAGTGTTGCCATGTTCATTTTCACCTGTTTCTGAAAAAGAAAAAAGTTAAAACGGACCATGCTTTTAGCACTACTCACTGGACATTTGACTTTGAAAGTGTTGCGAAATGTGCAGTAAGTAATACAATTTTGCAAAGCCTTAGTTGTCCAAACCTATGCTTTTCTTTTTTCAGTAGAATATCCGAAAATCAGAGATGTGTCTATATAACTTTTTAAGTTTAGTTTTTGGGAACCATAATATAAGTTTGAGTGAGGGTTTTTTTTTTGGGTCATTTTGGTGCTTCACAGGCCCAATCCCCATTCTCTTTCATTATATTAAAACAGGCCAGAATATTCTTCAAAAACACTTTTGGTTTTGGAATGACATAAGTTTGAGTAAATGACAGAATTTGGATTTTTGGGTGATATTTGGTCTGTCTCTCTGCAAACAAGGGATTTTGTCATTGTCATCTCTAGAGTTATTTTATTCAGGCTCCTCCAGGCTAAATATCTGCCTTTAAATAGAAATACAGAGCTGGGCATATGATGAAAAAAAAAAAGTTTTTGGTCAGCTTTTGAGTTTGCAAGTGGTGTTTCAGTAGATACTGAGGAGGGAGAGAAAAATCCCTCAGAGTTAAAATAATAATTACAGGGGGCTTTGATTTGCATGATACTGCAGACGTAACTGGGTCTCCCTTCTTTTCTCAAACCCATTGAAATGCAGCAAAATTTCATAATTTTCAAAAATAAAAACTCACATTTCTCTCTGGTAATAACTACTGCAGTCTTTGGGAAAGGCTTTTATGTTGAAAGAACCAGTATGTAAGACTGAGGAACTGAGAGTGTGCTTTCATTTTGCTTTTTCGTCTTTTCTCTTACTTGAGTCATTGTATACATACAGTATAATCATTATTTGCAAAATAATTAGCATTTTAATACAGAAAGCAATTAATATCAGCTGCTAGACAAGTAGTCTTGTTAATAATGACAGAGCCTTTATTATATTTACTGTTTTATGTCTGGTCAATATGAAATGCTGTATTTTGTATGCTGCATAATTACTAGATCATTAATTAAAGATGAATGAGTAATCTATGTTTGAATCATAACAGCGATGTCAAAGAATACTTGTTTGAATCATAACAGCGATGTCATAGATTAGATTACTTTTCCACTGTCTTCTAGAAAACACTTGAATTAAACATGCATCATAAAATCAAGAATCTCAAAAATGTCCTGGTATCGTCCCATTATTAGTCTCTTTTTAAGACAGCTCACTCTCACCAATGGCCAAGGAATCAAAACATAGGTGTGTGCTGTGGAAATAAGGAAGTATGAAAGAGATTTTTTCTCGTTTGGCTGGTGAGGATATCCAGAACAGCCAGGACCCCTTGGCTCTGATTAATCTCAGGTCCTGTAAAGTGAACAGCTCTCTGGAGCTCTTAATGACCTCAGGTCCGGGATGGAAAGCATTTGTTCATATAACTGTCAATTGTATTGTTTTTTTCTGAGTTATTCTCAGTTTTAGTTGTATTGGTGTTGTCTATGTATGAAATACATTTTATTTAGGCAGCTTGGTATTGATATTCCTTAACCACTGTGGTTAGAGGTTTCTTTTAAATGAAAATTTAATTATTATTAATTATTCATTAAACATTGTAAACTTTGCAGTTAATTTAGTCTGAATTAGCCTTAAAATACTTCTTAACAACTCAGCCTTAAAGGGATAGTTCACCTAAAAAATGAAAATGACCCCATGATTTACTTACCCTTAAGCCATCCTAGGTGTATATGACTTTCTTCTTTCAGACCAATACAATCGGAGTTGTGTTAAAAATGTCCTGGCTCTTCTGAGCTTTATAATGGCAGTGAATGGGGGTCGAGATTTTGAAGGCCAAAAAAGTGCGTCCATCTATCATAAGAAGTACTCCACATGGGAAGTTAATAAAGGCCTTCTGAAGCGAAGCACACCAACTGAAATATTTCAGGTCTTTTTTATAATGGCAGGTCGAGATGTTTTGCATACCATCTCATGAAAACCAAAAACATCCAATACTAAAACAAATAACAAATAAAACCAATAAAAAAAACCAACGTCCATCTATCATAAGAAGTAAGGCCTTCTGAAGCGAAGCACACCAACTGAAATATTTCAGGTCTTTTATTGTTTTAATACTGATGATTTTGGCATACAGCTCATGAAAACCCAAAATTCCTATCTCAAAAAATTAGCATATTTCATCCGACCAATAAAAGAAAAGTGTTTTTAATACAAAAAAAAGTCAACCTTCAAATAATTATGTTCAGTTATGCACTCAATACTTGGTCGGGAATCCTTTTTGCAGAAATGACTGCTTCAGTGCTGCGTGGAATGGAGGCAATCAGCCTGTGGCACTGCTGAGGTGTTATGGAGGCCCAGGATGCTTCGATAGCGGCCTTAAGCTCATCCAGAGTGTTGGGTCTTGCGTCTCTCAACTTTCTCTTCACAATATCCCACAGATTCTCTATGGGGGTTCAGGTCAGGAGAGTTGGCAGGCCAATTGAGCACAGTAATACCATGGTCAGTAAACCATTTACCAGTGGTTTTGGCACTGTTGAGCAGGTGCCAGGTCGTGCTGAAAAACGAAATCTTCATCTCCATAAAGCTTTTCAGTAGATGGAAGCATGAAGTGCTCCAAAATCTCCTGATAGCTAGCTGCATTGACCTTGCCCTTGATAAAACACAGTGGACCAACACCAGCAGCTGACATGGCACCCCAGACCATCACTGACTGTGGGTACTTGACACTGGACTTCAGGCATTTTGGCATTTCCTTCTCCCCAGTCTTCCTCCAGACTCTGGCACCTTGATTTCCGAATGACATGCAAAATTTGCTTTCATCCGAAAAAGTACTTTGGACCACTGAGCAACAGTCCAGTGCTGCTTCTCTCTCTGTGGGAATGCGGCACCTGTAGCCCATTTCCTACACACGCCTGTGCACGGTGGCTCTGGATGTTTCTACTCCAGACTCAGTCCACTGCTTCCGCAGGTCCCCCAAGGTCTGGAATCGGTCCTTCTCCACAATCTTCCTCAGGGTCCGGTCATCTCTTCTCGTTGTGCAGCTTTTTTTGCCACACTTTTTCCTTCCCACAGACTTCCCACTGAGGTGCCTTGATACAGCACTCTGGGAACAGCCTATTCGTTCAGAAATTTCTTTCTGTGTCTTACCCTCTCGCTTGAGGGTGTCAATGATGGCCTTCTGGACAGCAGTCAGGTCGGCAGTCTTACCCATGATTGCGGTTTTGAGTAATGAACCAGGCTGGGAGTTTTTAAAAGCCTCAGGAATCTTTTGCAGGTGTTTAGAGTTAATTAGTTGATTCAGATGATTAGGTTAATAGCTCCTTTAGAGAACCTTTTCATGATATGCTAATTTTTTGAGATAGGAATTTTGGGTTTTCATGAGCTGTATGCCAAAATCATCAGTATCAAAAAAATAAAAGACCTGAAAAATATTTCAGTTGGTGTGCAATGAATCTAAAATATATGAAAGTTAAATTTTTATCATTACATTATGGAAAATAATGAACTTTTTCACAATATGCTAATTTTTTGAGAAGGACCTGTATGATGTTGTAAATAAGTATAACTTATTTTCTTCTTTGTAAAGAATGTTGGGAACCAAACTGCACTGGAGCCCATTGCTATTGTCCATCGTATGGAGAAAAAAATACTGATAGATGTCTCAAAATATCTTTGAAGTTCCACAGAAGAAAGAAGTGATACAGTTTTGGAACAACATTTGGGTGAACTGTCCCTTTAAGATTAAAGTTTAAACGTTCAATATAATGTTCAATGCTCAATTCAGCCATGACATCATCACAATATTTGCATATTTTTTGAAGATTTTGCTTCTTTTTTTTTTTTTTTTTTTTTTTTTTTGCTTACTGTAAATTTTGCTGTCAGCTAGTGCTACTTTGAATTAGATATTGATTTATATTTTGAAAGGTTTGATTAGGAGGAAGTTCCATCCCATATTATTTTCCAAGCAAGTCATGATCTCTCTCATGCACCCATGGCCTGTTTCTGGTTTCCAAGATGGAAATTTGCAGCTGCAGTCCAGATTGATAGTCTACATTTGGAGCATCTGTAAGAATCCTGTGATGCATGTGAATAGCATTCAAAAGTTTAGTGTCAGTAAGGTCTTTTTAAAAGAAATTAACACTTTTGTTCAACAAGGACACATTCAGATCAATTAAATTGACAGTAAAGATATTTACAAACAAAAGATTTTTGTTTAAAATAAATGCCGCTCTTGTGATCTTTCTGTTCATCAATGAATCCTGAAAAAGAACATATAAAACAGCAAAACAATGTCAACATTGATAACAATAACCAATATTAGAAATCATAAAATGATTTCTAAGGGATCAAGTGAAGGTTGCTGAAAATTCAGCTTTGCCACCACAGGAATATATTACATTTTAAAAATATAATGTAATAGAAGAATATTTTAAAATGTAATGATATTTCACAACTGTACGGTATTTACGGTATTTTTGATCAAATAAATGCAGCCTTGGTGAGCATGAGAGATTCTTACAAAAGCATTCAAAAATCTTACTGAACTCAGACCTTTGAACCATAGTGTACTCTGTTTCTCTCACTCTATACAAGCACACAACCAGTGCTTATATGTGCTGTGTCTTTTTTTACTTCTTTATCGTGAGTAATCCTAATGCCTGGCCACCACGGCACAGGTCTGACCCCAACCAACCAGAAAGGTTAGAGATGAAGGCTAGGAAGGTTCAGAGGTTAATGCAGAGGTCACAGGGTCATGTGCTCTTGTCTGGTAGGGCTTGTGTTGAAAGTCCTGGTTGATTCAGCAACGACGTGCATTTCGCACTGATCTATGACTTTTTGTTTTTTTTCCCAGCTCTGGTTTGAGAGAGATGAAAGAGACATAATCAACAAAAAAGACATGATGTCCAGTGATGAAGATCAGAATGGGTGGGGAGTAGCAATAAATCTACAACTTTTATCTTGGCTTTGAAAGCTTCAAGTAATTGTTTTTACAACCAGACCTACTAATAGTACATAATTACATTGAAACAACTATTTGAAATGATCTACAATCAAGATTAAATTTGTTGTTGGTTGATTATTGTTGATACAAGAATCACTGGGGGGTTGACGGGAGGCCCTCAAAAACTGATTTTGTACTTCTCAAACCAAGACACAATTTGCACACTTGTGATCTGACATTATACATTACCATATGTTATGACATGAATGTCAGATGCATGCTTCTAGTCTGGTATCCCACTGTCCTATGTATAAGTGGCTATATTTATAGTGTTGTGTTTTCTTGGTTGGTATCTGTGTGGATGATAAGGAGGCATATATCTCATTTCTCTGGCTCATTATCTGCTGGAATGCAAACACACTATCAAACACAGCAACATTTAGACACAACAGGTTGGAGATGAACTGGGAATTCTTTGGTCATGGGAGGTGGGGGGGTTGTTAGCTAAGAGTTATGTAAAAGTCACACTTTGACAGAGAGGAATTCCCAGACTCGAGGCAGTCACCGGCTGTTATTCCCACAGCGGGTATGTCAGGATGGGAGTGAGAATGGGAGGGGAATGTTACTGTGAGGTCAGTTCACGAAGTGGAAAGATGGGCTGGCCTGAGAAACAAATGGTTACTGTAGATAACAGAACACATTTGTAAGTGCTATTGTAGAGAATTGCGTATTTTGACCATAGCAGTTCCCTAGACTAATAAATGAGGACTTATATCTTATGTTTTCTCTCTTTGTCTCATTTTCTCTTGCACGTACACGCGAGCACACTGTGAATTGTTTAATATAAAGATTCATTGTATCCAGTTCCCATTCAAGGACAAATAAATGCAGTATTTTTTCTCATACTGGAATTTTAGTTGCAGATTGTAGGCACACAGTTCATTCAATGATATTTATTGTGCACTAAAATGTTAATCACTGGTCTTATTGGCTTTTTACGAAACTTTCAGGACAGCATGCCTAAACTTGATATTTTATGTTTTTAAATAATTATCATAGTTTTGTCTGTAAAATTATCAATACTTATTATCTATTGTTTTATTAAGATCATACAATCTTTGATGAAGACTGATGTATAATATATATTTTTTGTACTATAAATATTTATTGTCATTAATTATGTATATTTTATTTATAATTAATGTAAAAAAAATATTTTCCCCAAAACATTTTTCTTGATTGATTGATTGATTGTGCAACCTTTCACGAAGACTGCTGCACAATTATTCTTAACAAATTTTAATGTAATTAATTATTGAATAATATAATTAATGTCAAATGTAGATTATTGTCATATAATTGATTTTAATTATTTTTGTCTGTGAATTTAATTATTTTCAAAGTTTGTCTGTAAAATAAACAATATTTATTACTTTTTGATGGCTAGAAATTCCACCAAAACATTAGTATTTTTTATATCTATTTATAAATTATTTTTTTTACAACCAAACATGAAGTCTGCTGCACAATTATTTTAATTAGTTTTTCATAAAAAAAAAAAATTATAGAATTATATAATTTGTGTTATAGAATTAAGTATGGTCATGTAATCTATTTCAAATAAACCCACCCACTAAACAGCACATAAAAGTGAGCAAATGTTACATGTCTGTGGAATGCTTTCTCCATGTCTGAGTGGGCTGGACTGCAATGTGGACCAGGCTTTAGTTTGGCCATCCTAAATACCTGACGTGTTATAAAAATGAGAGCAAGAAAGAGGAAAATCCATCTAAGAGCAGTGATGCTATGCTCTGTGTTGGTGGTCTGGCTGGAGTTTGGCAGGAACTCGTTGTGGTGTAGTCTGGGCGACCCAGCAGGTGGGTCTGAAGTAGTATAAACTATAATATAAGCTTGGCATCCAAGCTATACCCACTCCTGGGATCTAACTTAGACCTCCTAACATAAAAATGAAATCATAAATATTCTTACTTTTCAGATTTCAGTCTTCCAGCATGTGGTTTTGATCAGTGATGAGTCCCATCTGAGTAATACCTATATAATTAGATGTTTGATTTGATACAGCATACAGTAGTAAACCACAGAACAATTCTATTTCTAACCTCATTTTAGCAACTGGAACCAGAGCTTTGAAGCTTGTTTATATCCATGCAGGCTTAGATAGCGTGCCTGTGCCATGTGAAATCTGCATTAAGGTTTAAACTGCAAGAGATAGCACCGCTTACTGTTATCTGAGTGTGTGTGAGATGGGGTTTTACAAGAGCTCCCCAAATCCTACCGGTTTTAATAGCCGCATTCCCACAGCTCAACCTGCCCATGTGTGTGTGATTACCACACATCACTGTTTATTCGGTTTAGAGTGTGAAGGTTTTTCTTGATCTACCTATGTAGATGTTTATAAGTGGGAGCTCTAGAGTGTTTTATGACCTCCAGGAGCGGCAGAGAGACAGAAAACTCTTCCTCTGGACCAGATGATGCCCTGAAAGCCCATAAACTCATGCCACACTAAACGAGCTTTTAAACGTGCACCAAATATACAATTCCATAAAACATTTTTTTACCTTCTTCTTTTTTTTTCTTTTTACAAAAATGGCCCTTTTTATAACTTTGCCAAAGGGTTAAGATGTCAGGACGCAGTCTTTGTCTTTTTTTTCTCTCTCCGTCTTTCTCCATTGTTTACACTGTCTTGCTTTGCTGGAGGAGGTTTCAGACCGCAGACCAGTGTGTTGCACTTGGACTAAAGCAGAGCAGCAACATATTCTCCCTCTCAGTCACATTCAAAACAATCCAGCACTCACTACACTGGCGCTGATTACATTGGCAAGTCTTATAGCTCAGATCCACTCTCTTTATTGGGGTAAAGCGTGGCCGAGAGTGTTGTTTAAAAAAATTAATAATGTGATGATTTTAAAACGATGATTGATAACGATATTATCTCTGTCTCTCCATCTTACTCGCACACCCTTTTCTAAACTTCTCCCAGCTGTTCTTTACACTGTAGTTGAGAAATGAACGTCTGACATGGTCTTTTGAGAATGACTATGAGTTATGACAGTTCTTGAGCAGGCGAATGTGCTGTCTTTAGTTTTTGCTCTCCCCCCACACACGGTCTATCTCATCATATTTCAGTCAACCCCACGTCCTCACACAAAGACTCTCTCTGGATTGAGTGCCGTGGGGGGCTCGCTGTTTACCATAAGGTCTATTTTTGTTCTATTACGAACTTGACTTGCGTGTGATGCATACCAATGCTAATGTTTACTTTATGAATGAAATATCTCTTTGAATGAAGCAAGCTATTTTTGATGGCTTATTTTGAAATGGACCTGGTAATATATAGCCTACTGGGGTCCAAATGTTTGAGACCAACTAGAATTAAATTAGTTCTATTTTAATGCATTTTTATATAATAAATTATATTATCTGATAACTATTTTGCTTTAATGACAGCAGCACTCAAACATGAACTCCAAAGGTTTTCATATTGTTAGTGTCATGAATTTCCATATGTTATTAGTGATTTAGTCAAAGAAGAAATTATACAATAATTCATAAGTTTTTTAGAGATAGATAGATATATATTTTTTGTCACAATCTTATTTAAAAATATATTTAACATATATTTCAATTGTAAATATGCATATAATATATTTTATTATATTATTTAATTTACTTCAAATTAAACACGTGAAACACTTTTTAACTTAGTAAACATTTCTCTCTTACCTAAGCTTTTGTTTTTGTATCTGAAAAGTGATTTAGTCCTATTTAAAATAAGCAAACTAACATTTTTTAAGTGGACCAAAATATCTTTTGATGCCGTGACAACATTGTTTCAGTTTGATCTGATTCTTAAAATTGTTATTAGAATTATAAATATTTGTAAATGTAAATGAAAATGTAAATATTTATTAGTGCTGTCAAACGATGAATCGCGATTAATCACATCCAAAATAAAAGTTTTTGTTTTCATAATATATGTGTGTGTTCTGTGTTTTTATTTATTATGTATATATAAATACACACATACAGCATATATTCTGAAAATATTTAAATGTATTTACATGTCTATATTTATATTAATATAATTTATATTATAAATAAATATATAAAAATAACATATTTTTTTCTGAAATATATACAGTACATGCATGTGTGTGTGCTTTCCACTTTGGTGCCCATTATGGTTTTTGAAAGTGCTTTAGAAATAAAGTGAGTTGAGTTGAGTTGAGTGTATTTATATATACATAATAAATATACACAGTGCACATACATATATTATCTAAACAAAAACTTTTATTTTGGATGTGATTAATCACGATTAATCGTTTGACAGCACTAATATTTATATTTATGTATATTGAGATTTAGAAAATATTATTGTAAAAAAAAATTAATTCACTACTGAATAATAGGTATGGAGGCAAGAATTATAGACTGGAATCCTGGAATCTTGCTGAACCAATATCAGAGCGTAACAGAGTCCTATTATATTATATTATATTATATACATTTTTGACAGTTAATTTACTTGAAATGAAACACATAGTAAATCGTTCTTTGTTTTTAAATTTTTCAGATCTCTAAAACTTAATTTCCAGGTTTAAATAAAAAAATATCTTATGTGCACATAAACACACACACACACACACACACACACTACAGTTGCTTCACATGTGGTGAGCGGATGCAGGGAGTGTTTGGGTGTGGACTTGGAGAATTATGGTCAAGTTGTTTTGTAAGAGCACTTTCAGGAACAGAAAACAGTGGCTGCAGAAAGACCGATTCCTGAAAATTAAGCACAGGGCCAGATGAAGCCTCACTCAAAAATGTCTTGCGCACATGCATCATGCATCTTTAAACTGTCAAGTCCTCTGATGTGTGAGCATTTGATGTTCACTGGGGATATCTGCTTCTTTACTTATTTTAACACAGTTTCTCTGAAAGTGAAGGAATGATCTTTTCTTCTCTCTTTATTCATTTAATGATGACAGAAGGAATGATGGTGATGTCTTCAGGTTCAAGGTTCAGTCCACCAGAGGAAAACCCATTTGTCACGGGTAACATACGGTTCAGTGCAAGAAAGCCACGGGGTTATTAGCGAGTCATACTAGCATGTGTCATCAACCCTCCTGATGCTCTGGAATTTTATCTTCCGTTCTAAACACACAGCTGTGCAAAAGTCCTCCGACGTGTGTTTTTAACTTTTTATCCTAACATTCTTAATTTTTCACTGACATGGAATGCAATGTTTTGTTTTGTTTTTGTGCCTGTTTTGTTTAAATGAACATTGTTAGGCTCCAGATGGCGATTATCTCAATGTCTTTTGGCTTTCGAGTCCTTCATAATGCACTCCCTTCTATATACTCTGCTCACTATCTATCCTTCCTCTTTCCCTTACCTCCCTTTCTTATTCTTTATCCTGTTTTCCTTTAACCTGTGTGTAGGGAGAGACAGAACTGTGAGATATCGCATTTAGCCTTGGTCAGTTTGACTGTATAGTAAACATTTACACCATTACATTTTTGTTCTTCACAGATACTGTCTCACCAAATAAGAAAGACACAAAGCAGTTATATTTTGTTAGCTGCAAATGTAGCATTATTACTCTCTATTCACATCTGTCCAGCACAGTCAGACAGATCAGAGCTTAAAGTTTGTATTTCACAGTCTGCTAAAAGTCTACAGAGTCACTGTGTGAATGTGTGTGTGTGCATGTATGTTTTTGTTAATAAACTTTGATGAGAGTTGAAGAGAGAGTGGTGTGTGTGTGCGTGTGTGTGTGTGTGTGCGTGTGTGTGCGTGCGTGCGTGTGGGAGTGCATGTGTGTATGTGTGTGTGTGTGTGTGTATGTGTGTGTGTGTGTGTGTGTGTGTGTGTGTGTGTTTTACCAGTGCAATGGTATTGAAGCTCAGACTGGCTTGTAAACACAATGGTGTTCTGCACCCATACGTCAGAGCACACAAACAAAGGGCATGAACCAGATAGAAGCACGCACACACTGCAAAGTCTTGTTAAAATCTCATAAAATGAATGGCTTGCATGCAAAGTGAAATTAAGCTATGAAGCATGGCTGTTTTTCCATGACAATATGTTTAGGCCAGTAATAATAACACACAAGCTCTTAAAGGTAAAGTGTCATTTTTTGTACCAGTACCAGTACCAGAATCAAACGGAACTGCAAGCTCAGTGGGCCATAACAACAGTAACCCAACCAGTGGCATGGTTTAGCGATGTCTACTTGTTCTGATAATAGCTGATGTATTGAAAACTAGGGATGCCCAATATAGTTGTACCATTTCAGTAACTGTCCAATATTAGATTTTAGTTATTTTTATTATTTATTTATCAGTACCTGCAGATCAGTACCTGCAGTGCATATTTAAAGGGATAGTTTACTCAAAAATAGTAATTCTGTAACCTAATAGTTGATGGTAGCAATTGACTAACATTTTTTTTTTTTTTTTTACTTTTTTTTTTTATGGCTACCGTAATGTTTATGTTTATGGACATTTTTTTTTTATTTTCTTTTGTGTTCAACAGAAGAATTTCATACAGGTTTGGAACAACATGAGCGTGAGTAAATTATGACAGAATTTTCATCTTTTGGTGAACTGGTACATTAACTGTTACATATTAGTTTCCATGTTTTACATTTAGGTAATCTTTGCAGTCATTGAAACACAATTTAAAATATTATTTAAAAACACTAATAATTTAACACTGTTAAATGTAAATGTAATATAAATATACATTTTCATACTGTATATAATAATGTTGTAATGCCTAAATTCACTTTTAAGCACATTTAAAATGATTGATTTTAGTTTTTAGAGTTTTATTTTTAAATAACTGAAAATAGCTATATATATATATATATAGATATATATGTTTTAATGCCTAAATATATATATTTTATTTTTAAATAACTGAAAATAGCTATATATATATATATATAGATATATATATAGCTTATCTGTATCAGCTTTGATTTTGATAACAATGCATCTTAGTTTAAAATGGTTAATTTGTAAACATTTTTAAACTGCAATTTAGCAATTCTGTTTGGTGCACATGTGAAGCAGAAATTACACATACATTTAACTTTATAAGCCCGTATCTTGTTAAGGTGCTCAAATTCATTCAATTTGATATTTCTGTTCACCTGTATCCCTCCCTTTAATTCAGTTCAAATCCAGAAAAAGTTTAAGAAAACACTGCAAGTGTATCAGAATCAGAGAATGAGAAAGCTCAAAGCATATATCAGGGGTCACCAAACTTGGTCCTGGAGGGCCGGTGTCCTGTAGAGTTTAGCTCCAACCCTAATCAAACACACCTGAACCAGCTAATCAAGGTCTTACTAAGGTATACCTGAAAAACTTCTAGGCAGGTGTGTTGAGGCAAGTTGGAACTAAACTCTGCAGGACACCGGCCCTCCAGGACCGAGTTTGATGACCCCTGACATGTATACTCTGAATTTGTCTGTAGATTGTCATTGCATTGGGGAATTTCTGGTGTTTGTGTGGGATATATTAAGTGAGCTTTGCTGTCTGGTCAGTCTGATAGCCATCTATGCTTACATCAGGCCAAACTGCTGTCAGATGCTCAGCATTGCTTGCCTATAAAAACAGGACGGATTTTGTAATCAGCCACTGGCACGTGGCTGTTGGTCCCATTCCAGACTCCTTTCACCACTGGGATGACTGTGTTTGCTAATTTGCCTTTCTCTAAATGAACAGGCCTTTTTATGATTTTTCCAAGACTTAGATATTGACAAATATGTCAAAAAAATGCTATTCTTGACATCTGGCAGAATGATGATAAGGGGATGTATTAGTTTCAAAGAGTCTGTGATTGTTTTGCACATATACATCACATCACAGTTTCATGCATATGCCTTTGATGTTCACTGCTTGTCTATCAAGGGCAGCAGTTGGGTTTTCATATTCCATGGTGGAATGGCAGTTATGTAAATACGTGCACCGGCACGGAATTTCACGGTGGCAGATGACGAATCCCCGAGGACTTCGATCACTCTCTAAGCTCTCAGTTCAATATGTGTCTGTACACTTAACAAGACATGACAAAGTGTGCTGAGGATCTAGGTCAGCTTTTTCGAGTTTTCTACTATTCTTCACTCTCTGAGTGCATTAGACATATGATCTGATGTTTAATTAGGTGACAATCGGCTGGAAATTCAACTAAGACTAAGATTTTATCTTGACTTCCTTGTATAGATTCGAACTAAGCCATCTCTGCACCTCCCTTATGTGTTTCATTATAGAGTGCTCTTGAACAGAAGTTCTCGGTATGAGGTTGTGGGCGTGTGCTACATCAAAGTAGATCAGCATGAGCCCTAATACCAACAGCTGGCAGCTGTTCGTACAGGCAGTTCAGGGGTGAGTGGGTTGTACATGATCCTCATATGTTAAATGCAACCCCTCTGCCACACCAGTGGTCCATCCTACCTCATGATATCCAGATGCCCCAGCTGAGGTGGAAACATAAACTAGGCCCCTCCTTTAGTCTCTGATCTGATGCCCTGGTCCACCCCCAGCACTCCTTTTGTTGCTGAAGTGATACTGCGATTCATCTCTTCAATTATTATTGCTTTTTGTCAGCACAGGTGGTAGCCAAGTCTTCAGCAAATTTATAGATCTGTTCTGGTTGAGGTGGAGAAAAATTTGACTTTGCATAGGGGAAGATCTAATTATGATGTAATTATTAAGTACATGTATGGCAAATACTGGTGTTTACATATAGCTCAAATCATTTTGATTATCCACTGTCTGTGTAATGCAGTCTTATTAATAGATAATATTAATACTAATTTGTGGTTTCCAAAATTTTTATTTTATTTAATTTTTAAATTGTATATTTAATAAAATTTTCCTCCCTCTATTAATACACATTAATTAAAAAATTTATATGAATGCATATGTACATGTATATATACATTACTGTTCAAAGGTAAGTTTTTTTTTCTCTAATGCTCATGCATTTATTTGCTCCAAAATAGTAAAACAGTCATTTTTTGTGCGATACTATTACAATTTAAAATAACTGTTTTCTATTTTAATATAATTTAAAATGTAATTTATTTGTGTGATGGCAAAGCTGAATTATCAGAAATTCACAGACATTATTTTTATTAAAATATTTAGATAAATGAAAAACATTGAAACATGAACAAATATTTAATAATCAATTAATACTGCATAATGCATTTATATAATAGTAATATAAATATTAATACAATATTTTCAGTTTGGTCTCTGAAAACAGACAATGGTGCCATAAATCATGCCTATTCTCATCCAACAAGTTTTTTTTTTATTTATTTTTTATTTTTTTATTTTGTGTGTATGATAAAAATGGGATCACCATAACAGATGTGGAGCAAACAATGCCTGTTCTTCAGACAGCAGCAGCATCCTGCTTAATATAGGACTTTCCATGTTTCCAGCGATGGACATTTGAATGGCATATACCAGCAAAATAAGTTACACTGCTGCTGATGTCATTCTATTCTATTCTAGAATAGGATAGGATGCACTTTTATTTTATAGAATGAGCTTTTCATATGATCTGAAATTATTTAAATCTCCAATTCTAGTCAAATAGCAGTGATTTGCCATGTGGTCTTAAAGCCTACTGTATCACACAACATCAGTTCTGTCAACAATAACAGCATTGCCACCTTCAATCATTACTCAAACTTGTATGAAAATAAACTAGGCCAAAATTTCTCAGAAATGTTCCCTTTGGTTTCTCAATTTCCTTTTTAACAGACTTACGTGTCAACAACAATCAGTGTGGAGACATTCAACTCGTTTCGGTCAAACAAATCTGAGGAATGAATAACTCCACGACCTGGTATTTGGCTTTGCGGTGGCATGGGTCCAGTCACCACAGGCCACTCTGCAATCCCCAAAATAGTCACTCCAAATTATAGGTTCACTTTGGACCCAAAAAGTGCAGAGCCTGATTTTGGTGGATGTTAAGAATACCTCTACGAACACTATGGTTATTCCAGCAGATCTGCCTGTGGAAACGTTCTTTTATGCAATTAAGGAACTAGTGAACCCCTGCAATGTTTTCCAACTCAAAACCACAAGTCTTTATTTTGGTGTTTTGTTCAGTCTGGCAGAATAATAGGATGTCTATGGAGCCACAGCATTGTAAAATATGTCAGTCCACAAAACACCTACTTTATCTTCAAAATGCAAAGATGAGAATAGAGTCTATTTGCTTTTGTATTTAGTTTGTATGTATGTTAATTACAGATAAAAATCCAATCTTAAACACTGTAGATGATGTAGTCTGGTCAAGCAGTTGATATTTCCATGCTTCATATGTATAAAGGCGCCCCCTTGATCTATTTACAGATTAACTGGAAGCCAATTAAATAATCTGTCTGACAGTTTCTAGTTGACAGGCTGTAAATGCCAAGTGAACCAGATCAGAGCTGAGCAGACAGTCCAAGGTGAAGCACATTGGCCAAGAGGCACTGAAACCTTGAGTGGTAGACAATCTCTCTGTTCACCATGCCAGGTTGCGTATGTGTATGATTGAGCTAAAGGGGCTGGAGCTATGCTATCTATCACAGCTGATTGATTGTCCTCCAAAGCCCATTACCTTGTGTTCTGTTTCAGGCTGCCAAGTGTCTCCCCTTTGCTCCCGTTCACACGAGTTAAGCAAAACATTTCAACACTTCAGCTGATATTAATTAGCGATCACTTAGTCTGTATGTCATATATAATTAATTATAATACATTAAAAACATTCTGCACACATCCAGTATTTAACATAATGCATTACGCTAATAATAAATTATTTTATAATGATGACATGGCCTTTATATTTCTTAAAAAAATGCTATCATTTCAGACTGACATTTTCAATGAGAGACTGATCTTCATTTGATTTAATATATATATGTCTTGAGATACTGTTTTTATTGGACATAACATTTATATCTCATATGCTTAAACTCCATAATGATTTCCAGGTGCACTAATATTCATTAATTATTGAACTTCTTGTGGTTGATTTAGGAGGTATTTAGAAGAATTTCCACATGTCCTCAAAGGAAAATGTATTTTTTTTTACCTCTTTTTCCCAAATTGACACCGGTACACCGGATGCTACCTCTTTTTGTACAAGCTATGACTTTCCTTAATACTGTTTATCTGAACTTTAGTGGAAGGAAGGCAGACTTAAACAATGGCTAGATTTACAGGAAGCAGATAAGCAGTGACTAGGTAATTTAAAGGCGGAATGATCACAAACATTGAAGCGGTTGAAGGTCCATGACCTTGAGAGTTACTTGTGCAGATATTTAAGCACAGGGTGACCTCACAAAACAAACTTAATGATTTCACTGGAAACACAAGTAAACCACAGCTCATATCAACTCCGGTGATTTCAAAATGAGAAGTAAAAAGGGAGCACGCACTGGGACTCCAACAACCCACTCCCCTTCTGTGGATTCTGTTATATGTAACATCTGTGTCAATATTATTAGATCTGTCAGCCTTTTTGTGCTTTTAAATTGCTCAAAGCGAACAGCTTTCCATCTGTGAATGGTCAACCACAAAAACACTCAGGTATGGGGAGTGTGTGTTTTGTGTGTGTGTGTGTGTCTGTGTGTGTTTGTGTGTGTGTGTGTGTGTGTGTGTGTGTGTGTGTGTGTGTGTGTGTGTGTGTCTGTGTGCTACTGAACTACATGAAGCGTCCAAGGAAATATTTTAGCCCACACTTTCCTGGAACTTGACTTGAATCACTAAAGGGTTGCGGACAAACAACTAGAAATGCCTAGATTTCAAGGATTAAAGCTCTAAATGTACTGATAATTTATCATAATATCCATCCAGTCTGTCATCAATGAATATATGAATCTGCCTTATGGTTTTGTGCAAATTTAGAGTAAAACAAAGTACTGTATACTGTAATGCTATTTACTATTTACTACAGTGCTCAAAAAAGTATGACTATTGTACTGTTCTTATATAATATGACTGAACTGATACTGCTGTTGACCTTTTCAAATTCAGTGGTGAATTAGTCATAAGATTTTCATTTATCACATGGGACACTGTAAACCAATGGCACTGACTTTATTTGATACAGCCCTTTCCCAATGATACCCACCTATTTGACCTCTCTGATGGGCCACTTGATCACATAGTCATTGGTTCCACTCCTTGGGAGGCCATCCTTACTGCTTACACACACTTTGTAAATATATATGGCAAACAACTTACTGACCTTAATATGAACTCACTATACTTGGAAATACAGTTTCACATGTTTTTTTTTCTAATATAAAACTAATAGATATACCAAATGGTTTATTGATTAACTATTAAGATCATCTGGATTAATTTCTAGTCAAATGTGTTAAAGTGAATGAGAATAGTTCCAAATGAAAAGTTTTGTCTTAACTGCTTTGTCATAACTGAAAAAAAAAAAAAAAACTTTTAGGTGTACAAATACAACTGATTTTTCACCATTTACTTGCAAAGAGTGCCAAAATGAATAAAAATCTAATATATTGTTAATTCAAAGTGTATCTCCTATTAAAAACCCTTAAACCTTCCTAAACTGGTCTCCAACTTCCAGGCTGGTGTGTTTACTGGTTTTAGTCAGGCTGCCCAGCTGGTGAGGAAACAACCTTAAGCTGGTTGAAGCATTTTTTCTTTAGCTGGGTAAAAAAAAGAAAAGGTGATCTAGTATATTTAGAAGTTTAGATGTTTGTTTGCGTTTTCACCATTATTCAACAGTTGTAGTCCTCAAAGATCATATGTCCAGACCAGTCCAGCATGGGTTTGTGTAATAGTGGAATGGGATGGGATGGGGTGGGTGGGGTATGTTACAGTGTCGTCAGTAAAAGTTTACCCACACGCTGGGAGGAACCATTCCCCTCGCCAGCCGACCCACACAAGACACATCTGAGCTCGATTCTCCCTCTCCTCTGCACAACCTTTCCCTCAGATATGCTCAGCACAGAGCGGATTCAACACACCACATCAGGAACTAAACACGGACCTCGACAAGAGCACATCACAGGTACGTGGACGTTACATTTAACTGAAATATATGAACATGTGAGAAAATAGGCTCGTTGGTGGTGGTGGTAGACCCTGCAGAATTAAACGCGATTTCAGCTGCTGACGTTAATAACGCTGACCCGTTCAATAAACCCAGGGGATGAACTTGCGAGATAACGGGCTCCTGCATCTATCGTCCCGTAGGCTAATGTCCCAGCATCTATCACAGTATAAATGACCGCGGATACCGCTGGAATGAGCTTGAGGACTGAGATAAATTGCATTGATGATTATCAGGTAATTTGTTGCGTTCCGCTGTGAAAAAAAAAAAAAAAAATACTTCAGAAGGCAGACAGCTTGCTGCTTGACTGTGAATTGTGTGCTCAGGGGTCGGGCGCAGTGCGCAAGATGTGGGCTACATTAGCGAGGTAAAGGGTGAAATGAGCAGACTGTGTAGTGCAGAGGAGGGATGAGCTTCATAACATGCCATTATAACTTTGATATCGAGTTATGTGCACACGGATTCACTGTATCTAATTACAAAAGTGCTCAAATCCACAGCTAATAACAACTGTTTCTTTTTTAATGCTCCATCATTCATGTTTCGCTACACGCACGCCATTTATTTATAATTAGGCTATATTCCAAAAATAAAATATAAAATAAAATATAAAAATGTGGTGTCTAACTTCCTAATTATCCTATATCTCTTACATATTTGACGTATTAACAGGTTCTGTTTCAATTGTGTTTTCAAACTTTTTATAACCATAAAAGGTAGATTAGCCTATGCACGATCCGTCTTGTCTTTCAACTTCCGTTTTGGTGGTAACGTTAGCTCTGTATATTTTTATAGCATCGTAATTAACGTTAGCTGGTTAACTGGATTTACTTATTAATGCTAATTCATTAATTAATTAATGGTTAATTCATAAATTCTTACCTTCATGTTGTGGAAATACAACCTGGAAGACGGAAGACAACAAACGTGGCGCTGAAAAGGGGCGTAGCTGCATAACTCGGAGGTAAACAAAAATTGTATTCGTCAGGAGGTAACCATAGCAACAACGGTCTGCGCGAACGGTATTGTTTAGGAACATCAAAAAATATAAGTATTGTTATTATTTGAAACTTTATTATAGGGCATACAGCTATGTTAGGCTACTTAGTTCCTAAGTTGAGTGGAGGCAATAAGACAACTTGTGTGTTGCAAGATGAAGTTGACATTCCTGACAACAAATAGTGTGCTTATGGCCTAAATGTGAATGGAGGTCAGGCAGCTTCTATTGGTTGTGTCAGCAGTTGTTGATGAACTGTTCAGACTAACAGCCTCCTGTTGTGTTGACACCGGCTGGATAGTGAATAACATCAAAGGGCATGTGTCTCACGTGCAGAGGAAGTGACCTGTGTGAGCTCACGGGATGCGAAGAGTGAGGTGCGAGGTCAACAACTCTGTGCCGGATGGTAACTCCACTCAACTGGGAAGCTAGTGTTCAAAAGTAAAGCTGCTTTTGGTGGTGCTTTTGACCTTGACTCGTGTAGATGCCAGCAGAGCAGAGGAGTCTGGTTTAGAATCAGAATCAGTTATTTGTGATGTTTTGTGATTAGAGTGAAATTGGTACAATGTATAACAGGCCTTTTGATTGCCAAGGTCCTGCTTAGACGCTGTTGGAAAGGAACTATTGAACCAGGTCTGTCCTCATGTGGTTTACAGATTTTAGTTTTCAAAAGCAAGAATTTTGTGGTTATATAAAGCTGTGGAGGTTGGAAGCTGTTGTTAAAGGCGAAGAAACAAAACAAATGGTCAACCGCAATAAAAATATGAACAGGTCAAGTTGAGGCCAATAGGATCAAATGTTCAAACAGCGGTGTAATGTGAGTGAAAGACTGGCCATAGACTAATATACAGAACTCTAGACTATAACGATAACTATAACGCATGATATTATTTTGTTTATTATAAGTGCACACAGTTTTCATCAGCTTGGAAAAAAAATACATTCATAAAAAGGGATTCGAACATTATCATTCCATAGTTGTTATTGTCATAGCTAATTACAATAATTAGTTATTGTTATAATTATCGTTCTTGGTGTGAACAGGCCTTTAGCCTACATCACATGTATTGACATTCTTCACTCTCTAGATATCGTATCGTCTATTGAAAAATCCGTATCGATTGGCCGCTACTCAAGAGATTTCTTTCACATAACTTTACCTTCATCAATAACATGGAACATGTACATTCAAAGCTGTCTACTTAAGTATTCCTTAAGTCTAAAGAAACGGGAGGGCAACGGAAGGACAAAAGAGGAAGAGAGCTGAATCACAGGGCATCAGTTATCAAGTGGTACGTGGAGAAAGGCTGGAGTCTGTTTCCTGGAAATGTGGAAATCTGCTGATACTGCTGGTGAACGCATGCAGTTGGTCACAAAAGGGAATTTTGAATGAATTAAGTGGTGAGGGCTGTTCATTACTGAACAGACTGATGACATTATTCTTTCCTAGTTTAAAAAAACTGCTCAGTTAATCATTCAGATATATTAGACAGTAATTTCAGTGGAATTTGGGGCTCTTTACAGTGGTGTGGTGTTTTGATTTTAAAGTGTAGCTTCATTTGTGAACATCCTTAGAGTGTACAAGTCCTCCTTAATAGATATTAATGAATAGGGTTGTCTTGTTCGGAAAACAAATAATATGCTCACAATCTCCTTTGTAGTAGCATAGGGCAAATCATTGCGTAGGTCCATGTGCAGATTATGACTGTAATCTCATTTATTTCATAGTAATTATTTGGCCATTGCTCATTTAAAGAACAGATAACATCAATATAAGTTTATTTTCAGTTCTTGTCTACAGGGTATTGGAAACAAAACATAAGACACTGCATTTGAAAACCTTTTTTTTTTTTTTACTTGGACAAAGTTTTAAGATGGGTTTTTTTTTTTACTTTTTTTTTTTTACTTTTTAGAAACTTCTTCTTGGAACAATTCATTAAAAACATAAGTTTATATACTACTAAAGTACATTAATCAATTACAGTAGTTCGAGTTTATGCATATTGGTCGACATTACGGTGCAATATTTTAAAAAAGATGAGTTTTCCCCCACAAATTCCTTATATAATGCATAGTTATTTAATGTGGTGTGGTGGAAAATTTATTTGATTTTTTTTTAGGTAGGTTTTTTTTTGTTTTTGATATTTATTTAGCAAGGTGAGTGCATCTGTATGTGGATGTGTGTGTTGAATTAGATGGCAGATAGTAATTAAAAGAAATGCGGGGTAAAGGATTGGTATATAGCCCTTGCGTATGATGAAGTCATACATTAGAGGCCTTAAACTCATATGGAAAACAGATGGACTGCTGAACTTTCCTATATGCTCCTGTATGGATTCTTCTGGTCAAATGCATTAGCCAGAGATGATTAAGCTCAGGGGAGGAATAGAAACCGATAAGGATCACTGGTCAGCCTTTTGTTTTTTTTCTTGATTATAACAGCAACCTTCTTCACTGAAGGACATGAGCAGAAGTAGCACTGCGTTTTATGTGTTGTTTCTTTGCTATTTATTTGTTCTTACTAAATTTTAGGCTGTTATTTTGCCATTGCAGTTTCAGTCTGTAGTCACCAAGTTTTCCTGTCTGTGCTCTTTAACACAGTGCTGTTTGTTGAAACGTCTCTGAGCTTCTTCCCCTTCATTTGATATCATATTCTTTGGCAGGATAAGAGCATAATTAGCAGAATGCTTATGTATGCCAGTCCTTTGATCAGAGTGTTTTTAACTGATAAACATTGTCACTGTCATCTCTCTGTAAGTCAAGTCTCCTTACTCTAATTATGTACAGCCATGCGGATAAGTTCATTTGGAACCCTGTCGTGAATAAGTCATACTTATCATCAATGTTAAGAAAATAAATAAGTCTGTGTAATCAAAGTATTCTGTGTTTGATTGTTGCCTTTTATAAACATGCAGTTGTAGATGTCCTTGGTCAAATCTTTGAGCCAAGGCCTAACACAACTGCTTTTTCTCACTGATAAATTGTTATAATATAATTCTTGTTGGATGTTGGATAATCTTCCTCAAGGCCTTTGTGCTTGCTTCCTATCATAAACAAAGAAGATTGAGGGACAAATCATGAATGTCTCAAATGATACTGAGAAATATCACCCATTTGTGACAGTCAAGACATATATTTTAATAGACATATACATTTTTATTTGTTTTACTGGTCAATCAAGTCCTGAAAATTCTGCTCGGTTTAAATCGCCACATTACTAAGCATTAAACACAGAGAAGCAGTTGGCCTTGAAAGTACCTTCAAGCACTGAAACAAAGATCCCATTCTGAGCAAACACATTTCAGAATTAAAAGAAGAAAAATGGCACCTTTTGCTTTGAAATGTTTAGTTAGGTTTAAATGATGAGCAAATAAACTTACCCAGCATGGCCCAATAATCTAATTTCCTTAGGAAACTGTTTTAAATCTGATCAAAGAAATTGTATTAAGATGGCATGTGGATCTAGATTTTACACAGTCTATTGTAAATTAGCTCTGTACTCTTATAGTAAATTATGAAATTAGTATTTTTCAGGGTTGTAGAACACATGAAGAACTGTGAATTGTACTGTTTGGCACTGTGATTATTCCCAGCCTGGAAAAGCATTACTTCCTGCTTTGATGATCCTCTGGTCCTTCCACCAATTGAATTACCAGACTTTGAAAACATTTCTTTAGTGTCGCCAGTGACACCATACTTCTAGTCTATTGTTTTAAATCTCGCTTATCAAAGAAAGCAAAATGGTCATCTCCATGGCCACAGCTCAAACAAAACAAGAGCTGGTTAATGTGATTTTCCTCAAAAGATGCAGCTTAGGTCTTAAAAAAAAAAAATAGGGGCATGGATAATTTGATGGCAACTATGACCATCACACCCTTCAAAAAACATCCGAAATCACTGACAACATCTGTGAGCACTAAATTAATCCATAACTTTAAATAAATCTTTCTTCCCTTCCTCTGTTATTCACAGTACTTCTGCATTAGCTTTTGTACTGCTTATTATTATGCTTATTATTAAGTAATTTATTCTTGTCATGGCTAACCTGGATTTTTTCAATCAAATTATTAATTGTAAATGTAAAGGAACAGCACATTTTTATATAGGTGTATTACTGTTGACCCAAAACTAATCCTAAATTAGACTAAATATGTTTCCAGTCTAAAAATATAACCAATTCAGAGTTCCGTTTCCTTCTCATACCGTAGGTAGCCTGTTAGATTGTAACCCAATCTTTTATACTGGTTTGCATAGCAGAGAATGGAGGCTACTGAAACATATCCCACTGCCTACAAGAGGCCCTAAGAAGGATAAATGAATGGGTGAACCGGAGATGGAGACAAATTGTGTAGATGTTTGCCAATACATTATAGGCTACTTGTTTAGAAACAAAGTAAAATTCTGTTGTAGGCCTATGAGCTATGATTGACAGAATAATGATATGTACATCCCAAAATCCAGTCTGGTGAAGTTTTCCCTCTGTTTTGGCTCTGTCCTCTCAGTATCAGTGTCTGGCTGACATGCTCATTCAAGTCCTCCGCCCCGTCCCTTGAAATGTGCACATCCTCAGGAAGCAGAGGTCAACAGTGGTGATGTCACATTGTTTACGATGAAGAGCCTGTTTGTACAAGTGTGAACACGTGCCTGTTAAGGGACTGTGTAGGAGATCCATGTGGATGGACTGAACAATAGGGCCTTTCGCACCATTTTAGTTCCAGAAATAAATGTACAGTACTAAAGTACTGGGACGATTTTGCGCGAACTGTTTCCCAGGACCATTTAAAGGGTTGCATTTGCACCATGAATGTGAACTAGGACGTGACGTAATCCGGTCGACATCGATGTCATTTGTGTGTGGCTTTCAACAACATTAACAAATGAAGAACAACGTTAACAACAGGAGGATGGAGGATGCTGTGATCGTAGCATGGGATGTCGACGTATACGTAAAGCGATTGAAAGAATGGAAAGGAGGACTAAAGGCCCGTTCACACCAAGGATGATAACTATAAAGATAACGATAAAGATATAGTTCTAAAAATCATTTTCAGTATTAAAGAACAGCAGAGTCCACACCACAACTATAACGATAAAGACAAAGAAAAACAATATCGTTGAAATCACTTTCAAAACGATTTTTTTCCAGCTGATGAACGATAAAAAATTGACAGCCAATCAGAATCGATCCTGCTGTAACGAGCTCGAGAATTTAAAGCGCCAGACGAGTGTGTGCTTAGAATAAACAGAAGATATCGTTCGCTGGTGTGGACGCTAATATCGTTATCTTTATAGTTATCTTTATAGTTATCGTTCTTGGTGTGAACGGGCCTTAAGAATCTCCAACGACAACTGGCAGTGCTACATTTGCTACAAGTGCCTGCACTTCAGTGTCCGTATATTTATTGCTGTCCGTCATACTTGCGAAATAAGTTGACAATGTTAACAGTATGTTACACTGCGTTTTAAATCATGGCAGGTGAGGATGTTTTCGAACGCATTTGGTCAATCAATGTCTACTTACGTCACAGAAAAAGGCAGTCCGGTACTAAAATCGCACCCAGTTCCTGCGGTGTGAAAACGCCCAAAAGTGGGTAGTTCCGCAATTAGTTCTGGTACTATGAAAAGGTACCTGTGGTGTGAAAGGCCCTAATGAAGGGGTGAGGATCTGAAAGAACTTTTTATAGGACAGGGTGGACAGTGTATTGTTTGTTATAAAACATGTTTTTTTGGTTAAACATGGACACTCAGAATCCCTATTTACATTCGACTCAGTGAAAGAGATGTTGCCGTGTCATGGTACAGTGGCTGTGCTCTCAGGCTTAATACTGCGTTGGCCCTTATGTACATGTTTATGGCAGTTATTAGGCAGTTTGTGAGGAGACATTAGTCTGATGAGGTCGTTCGTCATGAGCTTCGTCGCAGTTGTTCTGTCAACATGAAATCAAAACTGACCTTATTTACTCTCTAATGCGTGTTCCTGGTCTTATTATGCACAATTCATTGGTTCATGTTATTTGAAAGAAAACAAAATGTTGTCTGTGTAATGCTTCATCAAAATGTAATGACTCACTCCGCCTCTGAAATGACTTTCCTTTCGGATGACATGCAAGTCCATCTTACTGTTTTATCTTCTTTCTCCACTTTTACACTGGCCAGTCAATTCCCAGTTAATGGACTTCAGGTTTGGTGTACATCTTAATCACACTTTGCACAATAACTTTGATAAAACTTTAGCAAAAATTCAGTTCATTACCTGATTCTGTATGAAAATATACTATGTCTTTTTATTAGGCTCTCTCTTTTGGTCTTTTTCCTTTCACAAACACATACCACAAATCTGACAAAGTCTAAGTATAAAGAGTTGACACCAAACTGTCATGGCGGCAGCTCTCCGCAGGGCTGCTGGTGAGGGGGGCGCAAGGTGGGCCAGATCTAAAAATGTGTGATTCATTTATGAGGGAAGGCGGAGCTGGCTCCACAGGCATACCTTACAGTCTATAGAGGAAAAGAGTTCAGTCTCGACTGAGGCCCACGGCCTCTATGGGTTTTATCTTTAGCATTTAGCTGCAAATAAAGGGTTTTACAGGAAGCGAATGGCACAAAGAGGTGGTCCTCAGCATTTATTGTTGAAAAAAAAATCTAAAAGTTCTCGATATCTGAGTGGAATCAAATGATTCACTGTTATTGTGGTGTTTTGGCTCAGAAAAACCTCATGACATCACTGGTCTGCCTGTGCTTTTGTTCATTTTTAGCTTGCGACATGTGTTAGCCATAAAAGCAGGTCATTAATAAAAAAAAAGCAAAGTAGTATAGATCACGTACAGGTATCTGCAATTTTATGAATTTACTCATGCTCTAAGAGGCAGTTTGTCATTGCTAAAACTTCAGCTGTGCTCTGATGCAGGCAAACATTTCTATGCCATTTAAAGTCTCCATGGACCTGGCTTGAATTGTTTCCACTTTTTGCCCAGGTCGTAGGGTTTTGTATTTTGTTTTGTTGCTATGGGATGAAGAAGCACATAATGTGGGGCCTGAGATTTTTATTTTTTTTTTGTTATATTTTCAAATAATTTGAGTGAAAAGTAATATAGAATTTAATTTGAACAGTTAAATTAATTTTAAAATCTTTTAGTGGTTGGTTTGTCCTCTTTTTGCATGCAGCGGAAATTGCAATCACCTTTTCTTCCCTGTTGTGATGTAAATGGGCCCATGATCCGGTGCACACCTCATCAGAGAAAAGATTTGGTTGCGAGAGCAAGGGGAAGTTTTTAATTAAAGATTACGCTGGCACATTAATTTAAAAAGAATAATGTGCATAAATGAATTATTTATAAAAAACACGGCAATATTCCACAAAACAATAATAATTATTTTTTCATATGCATTTTAATGACAGCAGCACATCAGCTGACATGAACTACACAAGTTTGTGTAAAACCCGATGATCATGTTATCCATCCAAGTTATAAACAAACAAACGTATTTGGACCTTAGTATACAGTATGTGTAGGTCAGATTTTTCCTAAACTTTGGGGCTCAAATGTGAATGTGTGTGTTTGCAGGTAGACTTCTAAATGTTTCTGCAAGACATAGCTAATGATAATGGATGGCACTGATAAAACTCACATTAAGGGTTTTCCCTGTGGCGGAACAGATGGGAAATATACCTCCCTCATTTTTTGTTTGTGCCGAATTTCGTCTGTGTAAGGAAACATAAATAGTTAGAGGAAAGAAAAAAGAACAAACTTTAGCATTATTTTTGGTGCTTCTTTTGACCTCTGTATGTGCTAGAGGATGCTGTGAGAGGCAGCTGTCTCCAAGGGCCTTTAATGGTGAATGTGGATCAGTCTGGAGTATCTGGGTTGGAAAGTGTGAAAATGTGAAAGTCATACCTCTGATAACTGCTTCCTTCTACTTCTGGCAAACATCATTTAGATCAAAACAGACATGGCAGGTTTTTTTCCTGCTTCATTTTTCAGTAAATATAGCGGCATGAAAATGCTTATGGATTTTTTTCATCATGTGAATGTTCAGTGCTGTCGGTAAAAGCTCATCCTGTGACTTCTCACCAACATGTAAGCTGTCACCTCATTTGTTACCTCTTTCACCATCAAAACTCAATCCTCCACCACTAAAGGGTTTGAGGAAATCATATTGGCATTCTGTGAAAGAGAACTGTGCATCTACATGAATGTTGTACCCTACCAGCCTGACCTAATATTTTGATGTACTTTCTGATACTATTATGTGGTTTATGTGGAACTGAGATTATATATATATATATATATATATATATATATATATATATATATATATATATATATATATATATATATATATATATATATATATATATATATATATATATATATTAAAGTTATATTGAAATTAATTATTCGTATTAGCAAAATTGTGTATTGACTCTTTAATAATTAAATAGGCATGTATTTTCCATAAAAGATTCGGATTTAGCTTGTTTTATAAAGATTGCATAATCATTCAGCCTTCAGACATGTGAGAACATTCAGGTATTGTAGAAGTCTAAGCTTTAGTTTGGACTTTACCACCTGCAGATTAAAGAAATAACTGTAACACTTCTAATGGTGGGAGATTGCAGGCAATTTTGTTTTGTCCGTCTCTCTCTGAATGTGTGTGCAGGTTAGGTAACCTCTTTTTCCTTATTCTTACTCAGACAGTTCCATTTCTGTCTTTTCAAGGCAGGTTTTGTTACTTGCGACACTACACCAAGCCTTTACTTGTGGAACCTACTATTCTATTGCATGTTCACATTAATGCTGATTTATGCAATTAGGTTTCATCACACTTTGAATTATCATCATTGTAATATAGATTTTCAGTAATGTAGCTGATATTTTCCATCGCTTACCCAAAAAGGATCACTCAGACTTCACACACACTTTTTGCACTTAGATACACATTAACACATTATTTAGTAGTTTTATTAAACTGTTTTGCTCATAGGGGCAGTTCTGCCCACATTGCAAGTGATTTTGGGATTTCTATCCTTGTAGATTAAAAGAATCATACAGAATCAAATATCCAAACAAACTGCTTTGGAACTACTTCAAATAATTACATAGTAGAATTTACTTAGGTTTATGTTTTTAATCAATGAGATTGCTAATTGTCGTCTTATTAAAATTGTTAATCATCATTAATCGTGTTAATCAGTAGATCTGATTAGAGTCTTTATTACTACTTGTTTGCTAAAGTCAAAATTGTGGCTTGAGATTTTTTAAAACATTTCACACCTAGGTAATGTGAAGATACTGAGCGTGAGGTACAGTAGTCAGTCATCTGGAGAGATTTTCCTTTCTGGATAAAGAACAGAGGAAAGAGGAGAATAGGGGGCAGATGGAAGAAGAGAAGACTGTGTCAGTGGATAGACAGACTGACAGCCATACGAATCATTTCTTTTTGTTTTGGCTGTGAGCAGCAATCCTCTTATGAAAAAGACTGTGAGAGAGAATCATTTTAACTTCATCTGTGTCTCTCTCTCTCTCTCTTTCTCTGTCTCCCTCCCCTCTGTCCCGTTTTCTTTCACAGCGATGGCCTCTCCTGTGCAGCTGTTCATGAGCTTGCCTCATCTGGACTAGGAGCGAAATTCATCTGATACTCACACAGACAGACACACACACACACACACACACACACACACACACTACTAAAAGCAAAAACACATCGCTTAGCCATGTACAGCGTGGAAGACCTTCTCATCTCTCATGGATACAAAGTCCCTCAAAGGAACAGCAACAATGTCCCTGTCTCACATTCGTCTTCCCCCCACCCTGCAACCTATGAGAAATGTCCGCCGAAGCGAAGCGACAGCCGGTGTGAAATCGCTGAGAAGCGGAAAGGACACAGCGGCGTGAATGGCTATGAGGGGGACCATGTTTACAGCAGTGGAGGCATCAGACAAGCTCCTGCCAGGGGATTCCCCAGTGACGCCGAGAACAGGGTCAGGAAGCAGAGGACACAAGACATGGACAACGGTAACCTCGGAGATGGACGTTTGCCAGAAGACAGCCTGACCACGGACAGTGGGTGAGTTGTGCTGATGAATAGTTTTTAAGCTCTTCATCTTCACTCTTGTATTGCTGCTGTCTTTCCTTCTTTTTCATTCGTCCTTTTGATCTGAGGTCTAAGCTGTCTTGCATGATGAAGAGTGTTACGTAAAGGTAGGAGCTGTCAAGGATTTCCCTTTCGCACCAGGACAGATCCCAATTTTTCCCTTTTCTATTTTTTTATTTCTCGTATGTCACCTTTCTCTCTCCATTTCTTATTTTTTGTTTGCACTTTCTTTCATCCTCATCTCATCCTCTGGAATCATTTTACTTCCTACATTTTCATGTACACTGTTTCCTCAGTCTCAGTCTCACTCAGTTCCCTGTACACTCTCCTACCTCACTCCCCCTGTATCCGATGAATTCATTAACTGTGTTTAGTTGATTTTGCAGTGCAGTTTTTATTTCCTCTCATTTCACATGGGACCATAGTGGAATAAATACAAGTGACGTCAGAAAGCCCGCAGCACCCCCTACTGAGCATGCTTAGTTCTGCAGGCAGAGCCAGCAGTTAACTACATGTCCCATGAGCATTTGTCAGATCACTATTCCATTCCTTATAACAATCTCTTATATAACACCATTATTAATAAAACATGATGAATATAAATGTGAATATCTGCATTTGCCAGCGATATTGTCACAGAGCAGCTTCAGAGAGTCATTTGCTTTAAAAAAGATTACACGACAACGCTTCATTTTCCATAGAAACAGTGACATTTTTTCTTATGTATGTTGATCAACAAGTAGTTAGTAATGTTGTTGTTGTGATATATATATATAGAGAGAGAGAGAGAGAGAGAGGGATATATGTACATTTATTTTGACATTATTATTGGCATATTGTCAAGCTTTAGTGCATTTTTGCACTTTAAAGTAATTGCATGTCACATGGTTTGAGACTCAGCAGTTCAGTACAGAAAGTACCTCCACTGCTGTGACTGTTACTAAGCAAGATTATCCTTCTATGAGTGCAGGTCAGGATTGTTTAGCATGCAGATCATATGCTATCTCTGATGCCAATATATTGGATGAGAGAACAGACCTTCAGTGCTGACTCAACGGTTTGCACCAAACAAGCTAGTCATGTTCCTGCTTGTTCCAGAAACTGCTCATTTATCTTGGTTTGTTTGCATCATTAAAGCTTACACTTTACCCTCTTAGTTTAGTGTTGATCTGATGTTGCCTGTGTGCTTGGATAGTGGGATTTAAACACAGATGTGTTTATTGGTATCCAGTTTTTGCTTGTCTTACCTAATTCATTGGTTCACAACTTTGCTTCAGAACCCAGGACATAAGTAAATGCATAAAGTACCTGACCCCTATTTAATTCCATCTGTATGTTTTAAATGCAGGTTTTTTGAGACCCACAGAAGAATACATTCTCAGCCTAGATCTGAGCAGGATGTGTCCTACTGGCGAAGAAGAGGTCAGGACTTTAGTGTGCTTTTGGATTATGCAGACTTCAGGGATCCACGTAGAAGTGGAGGAGGTGTTCCCAACAAACCAGAAGGCATGCAGCAGAGACCAGAATCTGCCTTAAACACAGAGGAACATAACCGTGAAAGACAACGTCGCGCAGAGAGTGCACGTGCCATGGAGAGAGAGATGGCTTTGCACCAGTGGAGAAATGCAGCTGAAAGGAAGTACCAAAGTTTGGGAACAGAGGAGTGGCGTCCAATGACCAGCATGAGCCATCAACCATCGGAAAATGAGGTGGCACATGAGGAGCGCAGGCCACGAACTGCAGAAGGAGCCGTTCCACACAGAACCAAAAACAAGTCCCAGTCACTGCCCAGAATGGCTCTGCAATCTGAAAGCCTCCAGTACTTCAGCATACCAACTGCTGGGCAAGAATCATATGGAAGCTATAAATTAAATGGCCACCATGCACGAGACCCTCATGGACGGCATCTTAATGATGGGGAGAACAGGCAGAGGTGGACTGACCGATCAGGTGCACAGTCTGCACCACTATCAAAACCCAGATCCAGCCGACCTCTCAGACCTCCATCTTATGAAGTGCACCAGCAGATGCGTGGGAGCGCAGAGGTACTCACAGGGGAGCTTGCCCCTCGTCCCAGAGACAGAACTCCACTGCCCTTCTCAAAGCAAGAATACTTTGTACAAGAACTCGCTGGACCTGGTATGGAGCCCCCTGGTTATATCCCCCCTCCATCTTACAGGAGGCAGCCTGTAGTTAATAGAGGACACAGAACATTTCCTATCTCAATGGGTAACCACCAATATAGAGGTGACCCCTATATACAGGGATCTGCTATGACAGAAGTGCAGGAATGGTTTATCAGGCAGACTGGGATGGCTTGGCAAGACCATTACAGAGATGGAAGAAGAAGTATGCCCTGCAGGAGACAGGCATATCCAGGCTACAGTGAAGAACAGATGAGTAATGTTCAATACATTCCCTTTAATGACCCTCGTGTCAGACATGTTTCAGGTGCAGGGATAGATGGAAACTCGTTGACAGATGCAGACAAAATCAGAAACATCAGAAATGAGATTCCGGTCAATCTCTTATCTGAGAAGACTAACGACGGTGCCTTTCCTCTCACAGAGAAACCGTTTGACCGCACTGAACCAAGTCAAAGCAATATTAGTGAATCTATTAATGAGGACAGTATACACAAGGAAGTGCTTAAGGAGACAGAAAGTTCAACCACATTACCTGACCAAAACTGCAACAAGCATCCAGCTACCCAGGGAAATATGGTTGCTCTTCAGATGACAATGCAACAGAATTCAAACCAGGGTTTAATTGAGACAGTGACACAAGTAAAGACATTTGAGGCAAAAACTGTGTCTGAGAACAAGAAAAACTCAAAGAAGAAGCTCAAAGAGACAATGTTTTGCCTGGTTTCTGTCCCTATTAGTATACAAGCTAACAAAAGTGTTTTTGACCCAAATAACAATGAAAAAGTGACTAATTCAACAGAAAACACAGTGGTGCAGCATGACGATCAAAACCTTTTAAAAACATCACGCAAAGAAACACAAATACAGTCCAGCAGCTCCCCATCCATTAAAAGATCCCCTCTGTGGAAAGAGACTGTAGATACTATGTCCCTTAATACAAGCCAAGACAATGTATTGTTCTGTGCAGGATCCTGGCCTGGAGATCATTACAGAAACCAGGAAACTCAGACGGGTTCTCCAGAGGTTTCCAGAAATACCCATCCTCTGACAAATGACCATTCTTCCCCTCACGCAATCACTGATAATGAAGGTGAAACCAACTGTAGTGCCAACTACGGATATCCCATGATAGGTCAAAAGGATCTCAACCCTTCCAGGAACAGTGCATTCTCCAGAACTAGGAATGGAAGTAGCTCAAGTATAAGGAGTCCGACTCTGCACCAATCAGCATCAAATCCATCATCTCCAGACCGTCAGCCTTTGCTGAGAAAGACAAATGAAACAGCAGATTGTGAAGAAGTTTTTGGACAGTTCTTGCTAAAGCCAGTGAACAGACGCAAATGGGATGCCATTGGGGAGCTTGAGTCTTTTAATAAGGAGATACAGGATCATACTGGGAAGTATCCAAATGTTGATCAGAATATAGTGGAGTTGGATGAGGCATTAAACAGTTTTCTGGAGCTGAGTGACACAAACAGAGAAGTCAATTATACAAGACAGGAAACCACCCCACTTCACGTGAAGAAGGAAACTGACCAGCAGTCACATATAGTGCAGGTCACAGAGATGCAAATGAAAAGCAATAACTTAAATGTAATATCTGATTTAGGGAACAGATGCCTTCCAGAATACAAAGGTATAAAAAGTTCCTTGTCCAAGGGAAAGGTGAACTTGGACAGCCAGATGCAAGAGATACCTGTCACCAAAACTGATAATTATGTCAACTTTGAGATTATGCAGAGGGGGGGCACTAATTCAGCAATACATCGGCAGGATATCCCAGTGCCGAAGGAGTGCTTGCTTAAGGATGTTGGTTTAACAGTATACACTGCCATTCCAGACACTGTGACCTCTGGATCCCCTACATGCTTGAGTCCTGAGTCACCTATGTTAACCAGTCCTTCAGACAACTCAGAAATGTGTGAGACTTTGCAGATTACATCATCAGACAGTAGTGGAGATTTGAGCAGGCACAGCCCTGAGTTTGCTGAATGTACTCAAAGCTTGAACAATAATAATGCCTTTAACTCCAAAGCCCTCAACAAGAAGGAAGCTGGGAGAGGAAACACAGACGTTACTAGATCGGGGAGGTCCTCTTGTATCAATGTGATCAAGAGTCTTCATTGTAGGTTTAAGGCTAATTATGAGGATAATGATGACAGTTTTTATTCAGATTATTTAAGCTGGAGTAATGAAAAGACCTTGGCAGATGAACATCTTGAGACTCTTTTGAGTCAAGAGAAGGCAAACAGTATGCAGACCGAAGACCTTAGTAAACTTTACCAAGTCCAGTGTGCCAAAGGCATTCCTGAAAATGAATCCATTGAACAACGGGCTGCCAGAATACTCGGGATTGCAGTGCCAGCTGAAGCCTTGGTTGTTGACCACATTGATGACAAACCGGTAGAAAGAAATTTGGAAACCACAGATGCTGCAGAATCGGCAATACAAACCAAAGAGATGAGCTTAAATGAGGAGAAACAGAATGTCAGTAGAGAGTGTGAGGAAGTGCCAGAAAGATCTATGGAAAGTCATGGAGATATGCCAGAGGTAGGGCTTGGAGAGGATCCCGAGTCTGGAGAAGATTTACCTAGTGCTGAAAAGCACAGCCAGAGAGTCTGCTCAGTGCTGGAGCTGCCAGAGTTTCCTCCAAGTAACTTATGTTTGTCGCTTCCACTGACCGAGGATGAGGAATTGACTCTTAGTGTAGGTGCGGGAGACAGGAGGGAGACCGTTAATACTGAGATAACAGAAGTGCCACAGAACCACTTGCAGGTATTTTGCCCATCTCCTCTGTCCCCCTCATCCACAAATGATCAAGCATCCATGGAGTACACCATCTATCCAAAGGAAGAAAGCTCTCAGTCATTAGTGAGAACTATCACCAGGATCACCTTTGCCAAAGAGACAGACTTAGAAGAAAAGGAAGGAAAACTAAAAGACTCAGTTATAGAGGACAAAACGCTAGTGGAAGAGAACCAGTACAGTGATATTGAAGTCAAAGAAAACAAATCAGGTAAAGAGGACGAAACGCTAGTGGAAGAGAACCAATACAGTGAGAATACAGTCAGAGAAAACAAAGACATGACCAGTTATATGCAAGAAGAGGATGAGCAAAAGGCTCAGGAGGAAGTTTTGGCTGAAGAGGTGATACTAGGAAGATCAAGGCAGTCACCAAAGTCAATGGCACGTCCAATCCCACAACCACGCAGTGGCATGGTAACAAAGAGAGAGATCACTCTGCCACAAGGATTCAACATGGATAATACAATGCCTGCAATTGAGGATGATGACAAGCTGTTTATTTCAGGTCAGTACACTGAAGTCCAACCAAGTTTTTAAGGCTTACAGACTGCATATACAGTAACAGTACACTCCTGGGCTAGCTAGCTAAACACACACAATAGGTCAAGCCCAGATAGTTTAAAATGGCATTAAAAAGCACAAATTACTGAATGGCACAAATTACTTGTAAGGAAATTAGCAAGAATTAAGCAAATGCACTCCCTAAAAAGAACATCAAAGATAAAATAAGGTTTTTGTCAGAATATGAGAAGTTTGATTCAGAGTGGTTCAGCAGAGTTGTGCGAAGTGATGAATCACGTTAAAACATGACTTGCATGGTTATTCAGTAGACCGGTACCTTTGAAGATCTGGTGAGAAATACAACAAGGAACACATTTCTACCACAGTGAAGCATGGAGGAAGATGCTGGTACTGGTGAGCTGCTTCACTGTGAAAAGTCAAATAATGGTATGGAGTATAAGAGGATAATGCAGAATGGCTTGCTTGCCACAACTGAAAAGTTGTTATCTAAAGAGGAACGATCAGATGTTATTTTTCAACAAGAAAATTATCCTGCCCACACTGCAAAGACAAGTCCACCAGACTCATGTTTTGTCCTGGTCAGAGTCCAGATTTGAACACTATAAAGAATATTTAAACTCCAACTAAGTGGGAGACATTTTTCAACTACTTTCAATGGAATAACATTAACTCTTCTTCCTGTAAAAAGTATTGTGCAAGAAAACAGGCAAAGGCTATCCCATATCTGCATCTGTCCCTTTATCTGCAGTATTTGTGCAATTCTTGCTAATTTCCTGACCAGTGATTTGTGGTTAAAATGGTAAAATGTGCACCATTAAAAGCTAAATATTTAGCCATATTTTATAGACACTTTTTTTTTTTTTTTGCCCATAAGAGTTTATATACTTGGCAACTGTTTACCAGTCTGCTTTAAATATTAGTGTTTTATATACTATTGTGATATTTGTATCAGTCCACTCTATCTAGTGCTCTAGGAGAGGTCACCTTCATCAAAGTGTAGTATTGCATAACAGAAAAAATGGACAGATACTCAACTTCTAGTGAAAATAGGGATTGTTTTTTTTATATATTTTTTCCATTACATATTCTGTAGCATTATGATCTGCCAAGCCACAATAACTGGTTTTAATATTTGAGAGCAATGAGCAATGAGGTTTTTCACCACAAGAGGGAAGCATGGTCTGATTCACCATACTCATTGCCTTGACAAATCAGCAGAGAATAGATATTATATTATATTATATTATATTAAAAAAAAAAATATATATATATATATATATATATATATATATATATATATATATATATATATATATATATATATATACAAAGTTTAGACTAAACTGATATTAACAATCTGCTTTTCTGTTAGACATATAATGTACTATACTGATGGTCCTTGACATGTCCATTCTCTTGTTGTGGTTTTGAATAAAAAATGGCTAATATAAATTGTGTTTGTCTTCAGAAGCATATGACCCCAGTCGTGTGGAGAGAGTCTGATTTTGGACACTGTCAAAGCAAACTCTGGGACCTTACTGGAATACACAATGTAAACAAACACAGAAGTTCATAAGCAGGAAGATGGACTTCATGCCACATATTAAGACTAATTTTCAGAACTTCTGTGGCCTGTTGATGTAATAGCTAAGTTGTTTATCAATGAGATATGAATGTATAATGTATATCAAGTAAAGCTCAGACATTACAGAAATAGCTACAAATCAGTCTGTACAGACTTAATAATTTTCTAAAGTTTCTCTGCACCAGCAAATGTCATTGTGCCAACAGCGACAAGAAAGACACAAAAGCTTGCACTTCTCATTTTCTGCAGTATTACCAATGAGAGAAAGGAAAGAGGCCTTGATGTATTAAAGCAATGAAATGGACTGGTGAGGTAGCAGCTGAATAAGTGACATAACACTGTGCTTTTAATCACAGAGAAATATTTTTGTAAGAAATGTTAAAAAGAAAAGGAAAGTGTGATTATAAGTTTTAGAGGTGGGAGAAACCATTTATGTTACTGTGGTAGAACTGCAATACAAAATCATATTTTTTTGCAAATGGAATATAGGCTGCTTTTACACAAATGATGCAGTTAAGAAGAAAGCTAAACTGAGGCAAAGATTTAAGAATATTTTGTGTGAAAATCTTAAGTGCAGTGACTTCAATAGTCAGTTTCCATAGTTATTGCTTTAAAATGACTCCCTTCATTCAAGAGTTGTTTTTTTTAATATATATAATATCTCATATGCAGTTTGAGCTTTTCAGAGTAGCAGTCAGATAATATATCATCTCATCACAAAATGCAATAAAAAAAGACAAATGTATTTATTTTTATCAAGCTATCAACAATCTGTACAGATGAAAATATATTCAAAAAAAGTGTTATTTTACTTTGTGAGTTTGTTTGCTTGCTTACAATCAATATGGATATATCATATCTGAATATGTCTATTATCCTGTATTACTCTTACAATGAATGATTTTTTTTATTGTGCCGTGTGGCGTGCTTTTTGTTGCACAAATGTCAGAAAGTGTTACATGTGTTTCTTCATGCACATACAAAGTATTCTGCATCTTATGTCCATATCAATTCTGAAAGCTTACTCATATTGTGAGTATATCTACCGGATGTAGTGCTTATTAACTAATTTACCCTTGCAATTGCTTATTTACATTCTGTTATAACTCAACATGGAAAGTTGAGGTGGACACAGTTAATCAATGTTATAGCTATCACATAATTTTATAAATGCAGTCCAAAGTGCACTAAAATGAATTTAGTAATTAGCACATCCAAAAACTGGCAATAGTGGCCAAAAACTCCAGAAGAGTCATTGCTTCCATTTGCTCTGATTATAGTTATCGTTATGGATAAAGAGTGCAATACCATAATGTTATAGTAATATTATCATCAATATTTTCCAATATTTTTATAATAAACTATGAATTAGTGCAGATAGATGTTCTATAGTCAGTGGATGGTTAGAAAAAAATATAGCATAGACATAGACATTCATCACACTTATGTTTTGTAAGTTAGAATCAAATAATTGCTGTAAGTAGTCCTTGATTGTTTCTACCATTTTGTACAATTTTGTTTTTCAAAAACGGATGATTATATTGTTGCATATAACGTATATGGCATTTAATATCTTTTTCTATTTTCATACAGAAACTGTACTTGATTGTTTTGTATTGGGTCGGAATTGATTTTCTTTCTGTGCATGATATAAGAGATGTAAACTGGGGTCTGGAAAATGTTTGGCATACAACTGCATTTGGTACTACATTAAAAAATATATTCATTATATTACACTGTGCACATTTTTATCCTGATAAAAACAATATTTAAATTCAAAACAAGCTATTTTTTTTTATTATTTTACAGAAAGGGAAGTATTTACTGTGCACCTCAGTACTTATGTCTTTTAACTATTGGGTGAATGTGAATGAAATGTTTGAGAGGAAACTCCATTGCAGATTGCTCATTAATAAACTCCTTGCATGGACTTTTGTTTTTATTTTTAACTATTGGATAATTTCATGTGTAACATGGATGGTAGGAACAGTTCAGGAGCTTGTTTCCTCTTTATGAAAACTCATGCATAAAACAAAACAGTACACATGTTAGGAATAGTAACTTCTTCGGAAACAAATATGATGATTCTCTCGTACAGTTGAATCCTTGCTGGAATAAACATAAATGATAAACAAACACATTTGTTGAACAAATGCCGAGTAATAAAGAAAACCTTTTTCTCATGATCCCCTCATGATGTTTTTTTTTAACATTCTTTTCTGAAGAATGTCTTAAAGGTTTGAAATGGCATGACGACAGTTTTTTTTTTTTTTGTCTTTTTTTTTTTAATCACTTTATATGAATCAATATTGCATTTTTCTCAATAGATTTTCAAAGAAGGCAAGGTGGGGGAAAAAAATTTAAATTGCTAAAATCCCAGGAAACAAAACTTGCAAATCAGTTAATTAATTCAGAAGAATTATCTCAGAGTGTGGGAGTTTCCAAAACCAAAGGAGGCTGACCTTGGGACCCCAGGCACCTCAATGCATACAGTATATCACTATGGAACCGCTCTACTATTTTTAGCCATCTATATTATCATTTGTAAATCATAACTGTTTTAAAACTTGTCGCTTCACATAGGATATGGGGAATGGATCTCACAGGACTGTTTTACAGCCATGATAATCAAATTGGCATCGGGCACAAAGAGGATGTGACAGTGTGAAATTAAATTAGCAAAGCATAAAGCTCTTTTTATTTTACCCCTAGTTTGCCAACACTTAAACAGGTAGCATATATGATGTACAAATGCTTGAAACCTTCTGAAGATTCTGGACAGACTGTGTGAACTGAATAGGCATGTTTGGCTCATTGTAAATCAGCTCTCTCTCTCTGTCAGTCTGACTGCCTCCTTCTCATGCCTCTCTGTGTTATTTCAAAAGGTCAGGAGCATAAATTGTCAGTTGATGAGTGTTTGTGGGTGTGTGTTTTTTGTCTCAAGTTGCGGAAAGAAAAGGTTAGTCTAAAGAATTACCCTTCCGCGGACTGAACCAGAGCCAGTGGCCTTTTCCAAGACTGACCCTTAGTTGAGCATTCAACTGGCTGCAAGCAACCATGAGCTCATTTCAATTAGATGGACACAGAAAAAAAGCCTTTTATTGTCACTGTCTAACTAAAATGTTTGATCTCACCACATAACCAACCCTTCAGAGCAATCTCAGATCACTCACACACCATTGTCAATTGAGGAACTACTTAGTTTCACTACTTCAATCCAGATCTAGATAATCGTGAAACGGAATCCTTCTATCCTACCCATCATGTCCAGGGAGATTCAGTCAGATTCACTGCCAAAATGCATTTAATGTTGAAATACAATGTGGTTTCTTGTCCCAAGTCCTGGATAAAGTGTAAAGTGATTGTACTTGTGACAAGGATTGATGGTTCACTGTTTACCTCTGCCAGACATTTACTTGGTAGCCTTCACAAAGTAAAAAGATTAAAAAGCACGCTGTGGACTGGTGACTCTTTTCATCAAAAGCATGTTTGAAATCAAGCCCAGCTCCACAGGAGAGTTTGGCCAACCAATTTATGAGCTTGGCCCCATCACTAAACTAGAAACCCACTAGAGCCCACCAAGAAAGTCCTATGGCCCACCTTACATCACAGAGCTGGAGTCTGTGTGAAATATGAATGGATAAACCATTTCCAGTACAACCATTTCATCTTTTCTAATTCTTTTTCTGCTGCTGTCCCTACCATCTGCTGATTTTCTTAATTCAACAAGCATACCTGCAAAATGTCTACCATCTTCACTTAGATACACGTTAATTGGTTCCAGTTCTTGAATGTCTCCATGATTAAACAGTCCAAAAGCACTGCTAAGTTTTCGCAGTTTGTATAACTTTACTTGTCTACGTTTGCTTGTTCCAGTCAGGCTGCCAGAGGGGTTGTTAGTGGGGATTTTTCAGCAACTCTTACCACAGTTTACATCAATACACCAGTAGGTGGCAGAAAGTTCAAAAGATGTTTTTGATTCATTCAGCAACGAAATTAAATGGTAGAGTGAGTCATTGAATCATTCAAGCAATTCGTTCAAGAACACTGATTCATTTAGGACAAAATTTCAATGTGTTTTTTGATAAACACTTTGTGAATATAATTGCTTACAGTTTAAATGTGGAACTTACATTTGAAATCACCTTTAGGTTTGGTTTGTTGGATGTGCTTTAGTTCTGTTATTAGATCACCAATACCTTCAACTTCTTCAAACTAGACAGAGGTCACTCATCGCTCCCTCATTCGCTCTGTTATTGGGTCTATTTCTCTCTCTCCTACTGTAATGTTTCTGTTTATATGAGTGAGTGAGTGGGTGGATGTCTTTAAATTATTTAGTTAGAGTAACCGGAGGCCACATACAGGATGAGATCTTTTTGTATTCATCCTCTCAATGGCCTTGACTGAATAATGCATATCTGAGAGAAAGTAGAAACAGGATGAGACCATTTGACATAAACACAATAAAGCCATGGGCAGGTTATAGTTGAGCAATGATGTTATTATGATGTCTAGCTCAGTGGGTGGGGGATGGTAGTCATATTTGAGGCCTTTGTATTCTTTTCCTTTGCTTTATTTTAGGGAAACACAGGCTTTGTCTCAGCAGGGGCTAAAGACATCTGACACTGCTCAGCATGAGCATAAAACATTTACAGATACAATTTGATGAATTTTGTGTTATCACAAAGATCACGTGACACGTTTTATTACAAATTCAGTCATTTTAGTCATCTGAGATATTGCTTTGTTCATGTGGAAATTGACTATTTTACATCTGTTGTAATACTTTGTGTCAGGACTATTTTACATTATTTCACAAATGTTTTGCTGTGTTTCTATTCTATTATGTTTCTTTTTTAGTCTTAACTTATTTGAAAACCATTCAAGCTGAAGGTTAAGCTTTGTTTGAAGCTATAAAATAAAGCGTTTTAATTTAAAATCTAGATCAAACTAGGGTTCTTATCTTATTTTCTCTTCAAAAGAGAACCAAAACAACCAAAGCCTTTGTGCCATGTGAAATTAATGGATCATAAAGTGGATCATAAACTGCTAAGGAGAACCGATCAGCAAGAAATACACCATCAAGCTTTGTAATTCTCCGGTCAACTTGAACCTATGATTCATGATTTTTGCTCTCAAAAGACACATTTTCCCTATTATCTGGATACTGTAGTATGGTGTAACCTGGCTCCATTTGGATTTTTATTAAGCTTTTTCCTCAACACTTCCAAGTTATGTCTGCTCTAATAGCATCTAGCTCCCATAAATCTGTGCTGCATGGAGATTCATTGTCGTAGGCAAAATAGACCTCCTATCGCTCACACACAATATGGCTTTTGGTCTCTCCTCTAACCCAGAGACTCATCAACACCAACCCATGTAATAAGTTCTGTTGTCTTCACTCTCATTTCACTCTCCATGTGTGCATTCTTCATTCCTTTCTGTTTAGATACGTTCCTCCTTGTCCCTCATGAACCATCCATCCTTTGCTCTCTGTCTCAGCCTCACAACAAAAAGAAAAAAAAAAGGCCTCCAGAGCTTGGGCTGTACAGAATGTTCTAATACATTAAAGCTACATAGAACAAATTAAATTAAATTAAAGCTCTTTGCAAAGAAGTGGCTTTATAGTTATATCCTATACTACACTTTATCTACTAAAACTTAAACATGACATATGACATGCTTAAACAATAAATTCTTTAATCAAACAACATTAACATATTGTTTGGTGTCAAAGTTGAAAATTGTCTTCAGATTCACAAAGGCCAGGATAAAGATGTCTTCCGCTGTATAATTAACACAGCTGACCCTGTTCGATAGCATCCTCCTATTCATAACATTTGCTTGTTGTAATCTTAAACTGGGTAATTTTCTTTCAAGCTTTTACGCCACTTAGTCTGCACATTTCATTCTTATGTCTTTTTATAGGAAACTGAGGATTTGAGACACTGCTGTAACCAATGAACAGAACCTCTTTGACCACATTGGTACACTGGTGGCATTACAATAGCCTGAGTCAAAAGAGCATTGTTGAACTGACCTTACACATCCTTTTTTATTTATTCATTTCAAACGGTTGTATTTTGATGTGTTTTTTTTTTTTGTTCTCTTTCAACATGCCTTTGTCTTCTCAACCTCACAAGAACATTATAATCAGTGTTTTTAGTATAAAGTAGTACTATTAGTATTTATTAATATATTTAGTTTTATATTTTTAGTTTTCATTGTAATTTTAGTTTTAATAATTTTGTTAAGTGATTTTCTCATTTTTTCATTATTATTATTATTATAATTGTATATAGCTTTAATTGATTTATTTTTTCCAGTTTTGGTTGTAAAATGTATTAGTTATAGTTTTAGTAAACAACACTGCTTAGAACAGAACATGCAACATGCATATGAAATATATGCACCATTTTCATACAGTTCTGTAAGCTTTGCATGAAATTTGAAATGCAATATCAAGACATAAATGGCGAAGGTCACATCTGTTTCCTATGTATCAAAATACCAAATGGATTTGCAATCAAATTTCCCTTCTGCTGCATGTGAAATGACGGTTCAACAAACATTATTTACAGTCAGCATCTGAATTTTGTTCCTCATTTTTCTCCACACAATGAGGATTGAAGTGGTTCTTTTGTTAGTGAAATCAAATGCCTCATATGTAAACTTGACTATTAAATTAAGATTTTTAATAAAGCATACACTTTACTGGTGTTGAGCAAAAAACTGACATATACAAAGCATCAATTTGTTATAAGAATTTGATCCAACACAAATGTTTAACTCATAAACTGGATGGACAGATTCAGTACCAATGTATTCATAGCTCTGGCTTCTCCAGAGGTTTCTTGGAGTCAATGCACTGTGAGGTTTCCAGGTCTGGTGAATGACGAGTAACCAATGCTTGGAACGGTTCAAGTGTCTCAGCTCTTCATGGGTCCATTGTCTCATAAGTGGTAACAACATGTTTTCACTGTTTCAAAATTGTTACGCTGGCATGCTGTTTCAATTCATGTTGTCCGCCAACTAACAATCATTGTCTTTTCAAACTTTAGCTCTCTGAATACAAAGATGTCTTTATTGCTGTAGCTGAATTTGTATTGTAGGGAATTTTGTTGCAGACCACAATGATGTATCTGGCAGTTTGTATATTCATTCACATTAATGAATAATGGAAAGGCTGATAATAAAGGAACAATTGTTATTTCTATCAAGGTTTCCAATGTACAATTTCAATTGAGTGTTTGTTGGATATCCAAAGGAAGTAATACAGGTTTGAAACGTCATCACGGTGAGCAAATAATTATAGATTTTTATTTTATTTTATTTTTGGGTGGATCAACTATTCCTTTAAGATTACACTCACGTCGCCCGGAAGCTGCTGCTGTTGAGGACAAATGCAAGTTGGAGGCGCGCACTGGTGAGCGTGAATGACAGACGGACGCGCGCGCGCGGTTTCCCTGCACTCACGCAACTCATTCGTTTGTCAAGATATGTTTGTTGAGATGTTCTTTGATGACGCGTTTGTATTCACGAACAGTTTGGAAATAACTTCTAAACATCACTGACAAGTACCTCTCGGGTAAGTTGTTAAATTATTTAACTTGCTTGCAGTTTGTTGGATGTTAACGTTACGCCTTTTAAACTTTATTTTGCTTGTGCGTAATTCCCCAAGTGAGTTTTGTCTTGTTTTCAGCAATTAACAAAACAAAAAACAAAACATAAATAGTTTGTGTTTAGATACTCTTTGAGTGATTAATAGTGTTAATAAGATAAAGCTGTTTCTCCTCAAACCTGTTGGTGGTTTGTTTTTGTTTTTGTCAGTTTTGTTTAGCTGTCTCCGAAAAAAGTATTAAATCGTTTTTAAGTAACGTATTTAATTCTTTATTTTTTACTTTTACTTAGAGTTGCAGTTAAACAGTACGGGTCTCATTTTGTAAAGGTTTCTTTAGTTTACATCAAGGTTTCTTATAACAGCGGACAGGATGCGCGCTCCCGTGCGCCAGCAATTGAATGGTGGTTGTGCTCACACGTGAAAAGTGTACAAAATAGACCGTAAACTAAAGTATTAAACTTTATTGAAGTGTATCCGTGAGATAGGAACAGGACGAGGTTTCGAAGCGTTCTGTAAAGCATACCAATGGTCTGTTTATTCTTCATTGTGGTTAAAGGAAGGGTCGTTCCCGTTACTTGATACACTACATGTTTCCCAGCTGGACGCGCGGTCATGAAGCGCGCTCCTGGGGAGATGCATCTCACAAAAGCAGAGAATTGAATGTGATACCTGATGGCTAAAGTCGTATGATGTCACGGACTGGGCATGTGGGTGTACATTGTACATTCTTTTTATGTATACAACTAATGTAAAAGTTAGTTAAAAGTTAGTTGCATCAATGTAAAAAAATTGTATTTATAGTTTAAGAGCCACAGCTCGGTGTACATAGAGTTAGTGCACAGAGTAACACAACAAAAGAGCCTTTGCTGTGCTGCACTGGATTGTTTTATGATCCAGTCTCATTTGCATTGATCTAATATAACCCCATCAGTGACGCAGCTTTATGACCTTTGTGGTTCCCTTTTGTATTTATCTCTGCCAAAAACAACTTTTTTTTTTCATGTGGTTAGTTGGCCTGAATTGGTTTTGGCGTGACATGCTGTAGACCAGTGGTTCCCAATCCTGGTCCTGGAGAACCCCCAACACTGCACATTTTAGATGTCTCCCTATTCAAACACACCTGATTCAACTCATCAGCTCATTAGTAAAGACTCCAAGACCTCAAATGTGTGTGTCAGATAAGAGAGTCACCAAAAACGTTCAGTGTAGGGGGTTCTCCAGGATTGGGAACCACTGCTGTAGACCATCTAAAACTATTTTAAACAGCATTTGCATTAGGACTGTCAAAATGGCTGAATTTTTTACTTTAATATTATGAATATTCGAATTTAAAAGGCTAATTTCAGTTAGGGGGAAAAAAAGCTTTTGGCTTCTCTCCTGAGGCCACAAGAGGGCGCATCGAGCAAAGTATTTTGCACGTTTCTTTAAAGCATAATAAAATAACACGACCATCTTTGAAAAAAAGTGCATAATGTTTAAAATAATGTTTATAAACCTTATATAATTAATAAAGTTATTTAAACAATTAGAAACAAAACCGCATCATGCATGTATAGTTTAATACAAAGGCCCGAAAACCAATCACAAAGCGTAATTTCTTCATTTAAAAACTTGAGATGCAGTGGGATGGGGAAAACCGGCATAAAGTCTTGAGACATGTTTTTTAAAATTTGAACTTGTATTAATTTTATATTTCTAAACTCGTCCCAGTGCAGGCTGGGCAGAAGTGCGGATTGAGGTCACATAACGGCCGCAAAGGGGTCACTCGCGAGCACCCTTCTGAATGCTAAAATGACAAATGGGACACTCGACGGTCTCATGGACTAAACGGACACGCATACGCGGCAGGACAGCCCTAATTTGCATAATTAATTTATATAAGGCAAGCAGTTTTATGACATCCTACTGAGAGATTCTATGTATTTGTACCTAAAAAAAAAAATAAAAAATAGAAATCGATGAAAAGTTGAATAGTTACAGGACCCAAGATACACTATACCTACAAATAAGTTTTACCTTAAATCTTGATATTGACTTAAAATGCCTACTATACATGGTTTTAAATCCAAGATCATTAGTTTCTTTATCACATATAGATTTTATTAGAAAATGTGAATGCAAGTAATGCATATGGCTGACAACGAACATTTGTGATCTGCCCTGTCAAAGAGCCCTTACTGTAAACCAAACAGTTATAAATGCAAGTGAATTAATCTCTTGCCATTACATTTGAATTATGAAACCTTGATTTGCATTTACACAGGGTAACAAACAAATTCAAGCTCATATTTAATCTACACTGTTGGTTTCCATATTTAATTGTTTTGCAGTCTGCCAAGTCAATTTGGTTGAGAAATAGCTATGTTAAAAGTATAAAATAAAAAGTGGCAAAACAATAATAAGAGCATATTGCAGGTCTTTTTACTTGTGTTCAGGGTCCACCTGGGATGCATTTGGAAGCCCTCTTGAGCTTTAACGATTTCCTGCTTGGCCTTTAAAATCTGAGTTTAATGGGTTTTGTAATGCTGGCAGCTATTAGCATAGATCTTCAACCAGAGAGAGAGAGTGAGAAAATTAAGGGCTTAGAGGGTGGTATAGAATGAAACATAGAACTGGCCCAGTGTTTTACTGTAGGTCTGTTTTATACTCCAAAGACATTAAATGTTCAGCATGCTTTTTACATATTCATCTCTCCATTAGGGTGAAACCAGGCTAAAATAAAAATTAAATGAAATTTCTAATCTATACATAGATTATAATTTTTTTTCTGGATGTTTTTATCTGCTTATGATCTGTACAGCTGATAATTCCTAATCTTGTCTTTCAAAATATTTATTTTATTAAAGGAATAGTTCACCCAAAAATGAAAATTTACTCACCCTCTGCCTCAGGCCATCCAAGATGTAAATGAGTTTGTTTCTTCTTTAGAATATGTTTGGAGAAATTTAGCATCATTACAACACAGTACATTATTTGTTCACAAATGGATCCACTGCAGTGAATGGGTACCGTCAGAATGAGTTCAAACAGCTGATAAAAACATCGCAATAATCCACAATAGTCTGCATTAATCCAGTCCATCAATTAGCATCTTGTAAAGTGAAGAATTGCATGTTTTTAAGAAACAAATCCATCAAGGCATTTTAAACTGTTGTTTCTGGCCAAATATGAGCCCATAATCAACCAAAAGAAACTGAGGAAGTCGTTTGCCTGTTGTCCTCTCACATCATAATCCACCAACATATTTATTTAGAACTGTTTTGGACTGTTTTCACTTGTAAACAGCACTTGATCTGTGCATACAGTATTTCTCTTGTTTCCAACAAGATTTTTTTTCTGACGGCAACCTTTCATTGCAGAGAATCCATTGGTGAACAAATGATGTAATGCTAAATTTCTCCAAACGCATTTACAACTTCAATGGCTTGAGAGTGAGCAAATTTTCATTTTTGGGTGAACTAAGTGCAGATGTTTTCTACAGTATAGGAATAGGCAAATTTCATTTTTCATTCTCCAAACTAGAGTAAAAGGATCACGCTGTCCATCTGTATCTGTTTTCATCACAGTGATCAGGGGAGCTTTGCCTTGTGACTGATCATAGCTCTTATGTTTCATAACAAAGCTGTCTTTCCATAGGCTGTTATATTTTGCAACATAAGTCAGTGGAAGGAGTATGAGGTGGATTACAGAACAGGATGTCTAGTCTAGTAAGTTTATGGTTAACCTCACTTTCCGTCAGATGACTGTTGTAATGTAAGCATTCTCAAAGCTCATTCCTTGTCTGCTCCAAATCATGTTAAAACTATTATTTGTATTAATTGGTTCACTTCTTAATGGTCTGTGAATTAGAGACCCAGAAAACCAGACTGTGACAGTAGAAAAGTAATGTCAGTAGTTTTTAATCATGTTAAAAGTGAATTTAGGCATCACTATAGTACAATATACAGTATTAAAAATTTATATTAAATTGAGAGCATAGATGATAACATAGGTAATTAAAAGTAAAAAAATAGGAGAACTAAGCATGCACATTTAAATACCATAATATATGCAATATTGAGTGCAGTGTTATTTTAGTATTATTTTTATATATTTAGTTTTTCATTTTTAGTTTCTTTGATGTTTCAGTTCACACACCCTTCTCATTGAGGTCTGCATAATGGGGGAATGACCATGTGTCGTGGTTGGCACAGTAACATCCGTACCCATCATTCAGCAGACATAACCCTCAGGGCCTTCTGAAGCAACTGCTCATTAATCAGAATAAGGATCAGCTCTCTGAACAAGATAATAGCAGCTGTAGTCCTGCTCTGGCCAAAGCAGGGGGAGACTACCATAACATCCCTACGAGACTGGATTCTTTTCTTGTTACCAACAGTACTTCTCATGTTACCCTTGATTAATATTGTATATTTTATATTATAATATATTTTGTTATATTATAATATTTCCTTCACAAAGGCTGTCATTGGTTTAATTATATGACAGAAAGAGACAGCACATACAGCATTGAGTTTCTTTGAGTTCCTTTCACCTTTTTAAAAATTACTGTGTTGAACTAACCCTTCTATCCTAGTCTCTGAGAAGCTGTATGAAATGAAATCTGAACATGTACAAATAAATATTTCCTTTAAGTGTGCCTACAAAGTTCTAAAAACATTACAGGCACATATAAAGTTACAGAAAATTGGTAAAATCTAATGAATGCAACTTATGAGAACATTTAATGAGAAATACCCTTTTTTTTAGTTTCTCTAAGCTTTTTCACACAGTCCCAGTGTTTTCCGAGAGCAGAACTTCCCTGTAGACCCTCCTGCTTTCTCTCTGAGTCATGGCTGACCCTGTTGCATAAGTTCATGGGCTGACATCATTGTTAGGAACCCAGCACTGCAGTTTGAAGGCAGTGTGAACCGGTGTGGGGCCTCAATTCACCCCCCTGCACTGGGATGAGGAGCAGCTGGGGCTCCTGAGGCATGGCCCTCACTGTTGAGAAAAGACTGAGAAAACGCTCCTCTGTGTGTACTGTAACACAAGCACCTGGTTTTTGCATTTTGCATGTAAATGATGTAGGCCATAGCTTGGTGTGTGTGCCTTTGTCTTTAGTTTCTCCATTGAAAGTTTTTGCCTAATAACCTTTCAGAAATTTGTAGAGAATGTATGTGCATGTATGTGCACATGTGGTTTACTAATCACAGCCTTAGATGTGTAATAGTGTTTGAGCAATCAATAATCATTCATAGCCTATGGTGTCTAAATGAAGTGCAAATTAAAAAAAAAAAAGTGTTTTAAAGAGGTTATCTTATTTGTATTTTTTTCTCCTTATGTTATGATTTTTCCTTTTTTTGCACCACAAACAGGCTATTTGTTGCTGCTTTTGCTTTAGATCTTCTGAATAAACACCACATTTGCATGTAAAATAAGATACAACACTTTGCTGCACTTATTTGCTTATAATCTGTGGATATCAGGTCTATAGTTTTCAGCTGCTGTGGTGTGTTTGCAAAATAATCTGTGATTAAAATGTCCACATATTGCGATGGTACGACTGAAAATGATCAGGAATTTTGTTAAAAATAATGTTGTGATCTTTCAGAAGCAAGGAAAAGTGTAGGTGCAAAGTTTAACTGTCTTGCCCATCTTATTTATTCTGATCAGAAATAATAGTAGGCTATTTCTTCAGATTTTGCCTTATGTCACTGGGCAGGTCATGTTTCTGAATACAAAACAGGAGTTGCTGATTTGTAAATGTGTTAATTTGTCTAATGTTTTAATGTTGCAGAAGTACAAGATGTGCAGTTTAGTTTCTTTAAACACTGGGGAGGAAGTTTAGAGTTTGCAAAGTTACGGTATGTTTTCATAATACACTGAACTCTTCCCGGAAAGTTAAAAAAAATGTAATTCCTCTTGATATGACCCCTTTAAAGCTTATGCTTGGAGGGCATGTTTTCTTAGTTTATATAGAACGGATGTCACAATTATGAGTTAAGAACATCTATGACTCACTGTGAAGTATAAACACACATACACATGAGCTCCTGACCATGGACAGACTTAGCACCATATTTACACACCAACATACCTTCTGCCAAGATGCACATAGTTAAAAACGTATACTCGGTGCTCACATGAGGATCCCAGATGTGTTGATCACTCAGGATATTCTCTGGCAGTGGGCCACAGAATTGTGGCGTACACTGGGTAAAGCACAGTCTGTTTCTAAGGCCTAATGAAGACATTGTCTGATTATAGGGGCCACAACTGTTATTGTTCTTGAGTTATTTGATTGTTTAAATGTATTATGTGTCACAGCAAAAAGAAGCACATCCATTTAGAGGTTAGGTCATAGGCCTATTTGTTTTTCATCCACTTGTTCCATTTGCAGTTGTTGTGGCTTCATTTAGAGATAACAGTGCTTTTAGGTTGATTGTTTATGTGCACCGTCAGCTGTTTGATGCTAGCTTATTCAATCTAAGATGCTTTGAGGAGGTTTAAATTTATGTAATTGCATTTCTTTAAAACACTGGTGCCCACGTGATTGAAGATAACAACTTCAGACAGTTGTCCAACTATGTGTGGTTTGCAAATTGCATTTGGTTAGTCTCTTAACATGTAATATACAGGCACGGTTGTGTACATTTTTATTTTTATTTTTTTTCCTGGCTGGATAGTGTAGCCCTTCTTTTGCTCTCAGCAAAATCATTCGACTTTGCCAGGTAGCCAGCAGTAAATTTATTAGCGGATCTTTTACAAGGATGATTTTCGTTCCTGTTAGTTTAACTCCTAACCCTTAGGTTGTGGGTTCGAGTCTCAGGCCGGCAATACCACAACTGAGGTGCCCTTGAGCAAGGCACCGAACCCCCAGCTGGTCCCCGGGCGCTGCAGCATAAATGGCTGCCCACTGCTCCGGGGGTGTGTTCACGGTGTGTGTGTGTGTTTACTGTGTGCACTTTGGATGGGTTAAATGCAGAGCACGAATTCAGAGTATGGGTCACCATACTTGGCTGTATGTCATGTCATGATGCCAGTGAAATCAGTTCACCAAGAAATACTAAATAAGAATGAGATCCTGCATTGGTATTATTTAAGCAGAGATTAATTCAAGCTTTTTAATGAATTCACTTTTTTTTGGTGAATTTTTCAAAATGCAACTCTGTTTTTCATATCCATTTGTCAGATGGATCAGAAGTTGATATGATTATACAGACTTGTCAGCTGCAAACCATCTGCAAATGGCACTAAACTTTCTTAGTCCTTTGGATGTCACAGGAAAAGAGGCAAGAGGCTGTTTTTTGCAGAAGTGATGGGTTCAGCCTGTGGTTGAGCGAGAGAAAGAGAGCGAACATGATTTTTCAATTAAGCCTTCCCTCAGAATTTTCTTCGTAAGAGTGCAAAAAGCCAGATCTGGAGGAAGTTCAAACCTCCACCCAAGTTAGTGCATGTTAAATTGCACACACACACACACACACACACACATACATGTTTACTTAGCTATCTAAATGGGGACAGTCCATATGCGTAAAGGTTTTTATACTGTACAAACTAGGGCCGGGAAAATAAATAGATTTTCCGAATGCCTAGCGATTCTTTCTTGAATCGATTCTGAGCTTAGTTTTGAACAGCAGATGGCACTGCATGCTTTAGAAACAGCCGTACTCTGCTTGTTTCCAAATCCTTAAACACATTTGAACCTAAAATAATAATTCATAAAATTTGAAAAGGTTGAAGCGAATTACAAAGGTGTTCACAGTGGGCTGTGTTTACATTAATCTCGCGTCATAAAAGCATTCTAAGCTGAGGTGAAATTACATGTTTCACAAGCACAAGCCCTCTTTAGCAATCTTCTTCATGAGCATTTAAGTGTGCGGATAAAAACTAGACTAGAGTGCCATCTGCTGTTAAAATCTAAGCTCAGAATCGTTTCCAGAGGAATCGCGATGCATTCTGAAAATCTAAGAATCAATTCTGAATCGATTTATCGTCCCACCCCTAGTACAAACTGTATATTATATCGCCCTACACCTAAACCTACCCGTTATAGAAAATGTTTCTGAATTTTTACAATTTAAAAAAACTTTATTTTTATACCAGTTTTACAAATGAGGACGTCCCCAAAGGGAGGTTTTTGGAGATTTTGTCAGGTTTAGCTCACTTTTGGGTATAAATTTGTCCCCAAAATATGGCTAAGTAGGCACACGCACACACATTTTTTATATAGAGTAATGGAGAACCACCCCATCATGGTCAAAATCTTTCTCTTTAACATTCATTTGATGTACATTGTATAGTAGATTAGTGTAGCCAATTAGTATCAAGCCCATGTTAAAGAGTTCACAGCTCATGTTGTGCGGTATTTGGACAATATATAGTCTAACCTGTAAGCTAGTAGCACACACACAGTGAATTTTGGATTCTGGTGGTGCTAGTGAATTATTTCTAGTGGTCTATTAGGTCCACTATGCTTGGATGATTTGAGTTTTTTACTAAAAGACCAAACTGTGCAAATGCATGTCAAATGCACACATTGGTAATAAAATCACCATTGGCCAAATAATTTTTAATGTGCTATATAAAAGTGGACACTTATTTTCTGTCATCCTGTAATGTGTTTACTGTATATCTGCCCTCCTCTTACATTGTCAGCATTTTCATCCATCTTGTGGATGTTCTGGGAACTAAAGTTCACTTAAAGTGGGAACTAAATGTCTTTTCCAACGTAAGAACTGTACTGTTTATATTTGTGTATAATACAGAATCAGAAGAGCTTTATTACCAAGTATGTTTACACACACAAGGTTTGACTTGAGGACAGGAGCTTCCAGTGTAGAAGAAAGTACAAACATAGTGCAGACATACATAGGAATAACACAGTAGGGATGTAATATAACACTCATATAAAAAATAAAACAAAACTTTAAATAATGTACTGTATATACAGAAATAGAAGTATAGGGGAAAAAATTTAATTGTTTAGATAAATGTACAGGTGTGTTATTAGTGTGCAGATGTTATTTACAAAGTGTGCAGTTTAATATAAATATGTCAGATAACTATGTTAGTTCTGATTGACGATGTATAATTATGAAGATTAATTGTAAATACATTATTACAATGTATTTCTGTTGAATTTTATTTTTAGCTCCTGTTCTTTCTCATCATATAATTTGCATGCACAAGACACTGCACAGCATTTTTTTGTGAGCATTCTTTGTGATTACATGTTCACAAGCATTTTAAAGGGATAGTTCACCCAAAATTGAAAATTAGGCCTTAAATTACTCACCCTCAAGGCATCCTAGGTGTATATGCTCACAGTTGTACATGGAAGCGGTTCCAGGCAGATGACATATGAGTTCGCCTTTGCGCATGCGCCGCTCAGAAGTGACGAATGCGGAAGCACAGCAGAAAAATCAAAACAAAACAACGGTCAATAATTAGAAGTACAAAATGAGGATTTGTAAAGAAGAAAGTCAGAGTATTTCAATATAAGCCAAGAGGAGACTGGTATTCCTTTGCTAAAGTAAGGAAACTTTGCTTCCTTTGCTCCTGTTAACAAATGTTGGTTTTCACGAGACTCACTACTTGAAGCCTTTGTTCACGCCCTGGAGCCATGTGAGACACTTTTTTTTTTTTTTTTTTTTTTTTTTTTTTTAAATGGATGGGTTCTTTTTATTTCACTTCTTTTGGACTGAAGCACTGCAACACCCGCTGAGTGCCAGTAAACAGCTTGAAAGATTAAAGATTTTTTTTATGTAACGACTGAATTGGTCTGAAAGAACAAAGTCATATACACCTAGGGTGAGTAATTTATGGACTAATTTTCATTTTTGGGTGAACTAACCCTTCAATGCTTCTGACTATCACCATGTTTTCTTACAGTTTCCATGTCTAAATGGTTATTTTTCCAGTGTTGAAATCCATATTACTCTGCCCAGTATTGAATTCAAGAAGTTTTAAAATGCATTTCTGCACGTCTACTTGGGTGTTCATTGTGACCATCATTTTCTCTCTCTCTCATGCTGGCACATCTGGAGCCTGCTTTTTTTCTCAGCAGGTGTGCCATCAGCGTTGGTACTTGATGATGATGATGATGATGATGATTGTTTGAACAAGACTAATATTTTCCATTTTGATGTATTTCTGAGATGTTATGCTAATCTTTTCTTATGCTGTGCATATTTTGGCACATTACATGCAAAGACATATATATATGCTCATAGCGTATATTTTGACATATAAGAGGTCATCATACTATAAAAATATTGTTTACAAACAAGGCACAACTCGAGCGTTCTGATGAGAGGGGTCAAACCAGGACAGAAAATAGCCTATTACTGCTAAATATTTATTATTTTTTATGTTAAAATCTCGATAATATTATAAGTGGACCTCAGAGAACAGTACAAAAAAAGGCAGTTCTTGACCCCTTTAAATGTGTTCAGTATGGTCTCAGACTTTTGGAGCCCACTGTATGTTTGAGTACTCTTCCAGCTGTCCTTAAAATACCAGCCAGAGCACTATAACTTGGTAAAATGTATCATGTTGACTTCAGTATATTTTGACACTAGAATGGCTCAAAATTGTATAGGAAATAGTGCACTTTTCTCAATGTGTGCCTAGGAAATGGGGCACATTTTGTTACAGTTTTATGAGACCATTGTTTTTCTTCCCCTATTGCTTATCAAAAGATTAGGCATTATCTTTGTGCAATATATCTTTTATACATAATGCATAATGGAGAGATAAGTGTCTGTTTTATTTGATGGATGGAGTGGTGGAGATAGAAAAATTGCCTGAGGAGAGACATGGAAAGAGGATAGGTGGATATAAATGTCTTTTGAAAAGCATTTACACAGATACCCAGATACCCAGTGACGCCACATTCAACTATGTTAGTTTGATTTCCCCCCGCCCCCACACACTTTCTACAATAATGTCAAGCTGTATTTTACCTGTCTTGAGCTAGTAGAAGAAGAGGTTGCTAACATTTAAGCATGAAACGTTAATGGGTGGAAAAGAAGAAGAAAAAAAAACTTATATCCCCTAATAATAATTTATCATACAAGTGGATATAAGACTACTTTTGTGTTTTTGCCTAATATTTCTTACATTTTCAAGCCTACATGTAGTGTGACCCATAATACATAATCTTGCTTAATCAACATAACTTGGTATTTAAGCACAAATTAAAATTGGTAATTTTTCACCAATGTTTGCATTTTGTTTTATATACACTATTGTGCATTCAACCAAAAACATTTTTTTTTTAGTTATTGTCCAGTTATTATTGTCTCAAAGCAAAAATAAATTAAAAAAGTTTGTGTAAAGCAATATTAAAATTTGTTCTCTGAGTTTGTCACACCATTGAAAAATGTGTTATTGATCACCCAGCCAAATTTGAATGGAAAATAAAAATAAATGGCAAGTCAATAAATTATCAAAATCTTGAAAAAATAAGCAGTATTCTCTGCTGCTCTCAGATGGTGTCGGAGCTGAATCCATGGCCACTTGCGAGAGTTTTTAGTACAGCTTGACATTATTGTAGAAAGTGGGGGGAGGAATCAAACTAACATGTTGGATGTGGAGTCACTGGGTATCTGTGTAAATGCTTTTCAAAAGGCAAAGAGAATGTGTGAAAAAGACATTTATATCCACCCGTCCTCTTTCCATGTCTCTCCTCAGGCAATATATCTATCTCCACCACTCCATCCGTCAAATCTCTCATCTGTCAAATACTGCTACAACCTGAATGGATGTTTCCTCTGATAGCTTGTTGGAATTTACACACCCATACATGTTTTGTAATATGCATTTACGTGACGAAGGCATAGCTAGCTTGCAAACTGTAGGGTGTTTACACAGACTTTGAAATATTCAATATATAGCGTTCGCCATGAACAACACTATATGTCGATCAGTCATGCTAAAAACATGAGTATTTGTAGATTATTATCTTATTTATGATGGCTTGTGTCATCAATCCAAAACGCATAAGTCAGTGGCTTTTTCAATGTGTATTTCTGTCCATGTGACTGGAATGACATTAAAGACATTGACCTGTAAAATCTTTCCAATTTTCAGTTACAATTATTATATAATTTTAAACATATGGCTGGTGAAAGAAAAGCTTAAGTGTACTTGTATGTTTGCAAGGCCGTCCTTGGCTGATGTGGGGCCTGTGTGCGAGGTAGGGAATGGGGCCCCCCTCGGTTCTTTCACTGTGGGGCCTCCTCAAGCACGGGGCCCGGTGCAGCCGCACCAGTTGCAATCCCCTAAGGATGGCCCTGTATGTTTGTTTACTGGAAAAATGTCAGGCTTTTTTGTTCAGGTTGTCTTTGGCAAAAACTGAGTTTTCAATTTGTTGCTAACACAGGGAAGATGCAGATGCCTTAATGAATAAAGAGGCTACACTGAGTTTGTGTCTGGCCAGATGGACCATCTGGCATTGGTCCATGTTATTTATACGAAATGTTTTCCTACCGTGTCCCACTTGTTACCCTCATTAAAAGTTTTTCATCATGATTTATGCCTCTATCAACATTGCAGCACTCTAATGAACAGTTATCTCCATTCATTTGAGTTCTTGATGAGTTGGCCTCTAACAAAAACACTCTTGGTAGCAAAACTTCTGTTGTGAAAACACATCATGGCTTTGGGTGCATGTATGTCACGTGTTTCTCAGTTTACTGGGCCGTACTGTCCTTCCCAGACCATCCCATTTGGCATGCCTGTCTCTTCAGTGATTTCTTTCCAGTCTTTTCAGGATGTAGCGTCTCTTTGTTACTTGTTCAGGCTCTTAGATTTCACTCTGATGTCCATGTGCAAAGAAAGAAATGCTAAAGGGAGAGAGCATGTTGAGAGGTAAAGTGCTTAGGCTCAGTGTACAGTGTCTTTCTCTTTGTCATGTTTTTGCTCATCTATACTTGACATGAAGATGTTATGCAGATAAGGCTTATCTAGAAATCTTTATCTTGGGCTGTTTTGTTTTGTTTCTTTGGTCCGTTTTTTAGCTCTTATGATATCTATTCATCTGAGTGGTCTATCATATTTGCTCTCTCTGACTTGAGCCTGGTTTCTTTTTAAGCATGTCTGTGAGGATTAAGAAATATATTAAAAAGCCTGATTTGGTTTGCCCATGAGGCATATATAAGCAAGTGACAAAGTGAGTATTTGTGCAAAGGAGGTCAGGTAATTTTGTCATACTCATAATGTTTCCCTGTCTCCTTTAAATATGCATTCTCTGCCAACCTTTGCCTAATTTTCAGTTTTTTTTTCTGAGTAACACAGAGAAATTTTATTCAGGCCTCCAAGGATGCTGTAAAAATATATTGTTATCTTAGTATTTAGAATTTTTTTAAAAGTGTCCTGTTTTGAGCTAACAATTTGAAGCAGAATAACCTGTTAATTTCACATTGCTGATAACTGTTTCTGTGCAGCTACATTTTTTAAACCTGCTTTTGTGCACAAACAAGTAGTTTGTTATGCAGTGATGTAGTGATATTGTTTACGTCAGTGAAATTGTTTTTGCTCATTTTGTTATTTCTGGTTATTACTAGTTTACTAGTTGGAAACAGCATTTACAGGCACTGTAGTTATCGGACTGAAAATGAAAATGTCTCGTGGACAGTGACAAAACACAATCTAATAATATTTGATTATTTAATATATAGTTATGAGGAGTGGCATTTTGGACCAATGAGATTTCACAGTGGGTTGGGTTATTTAGTGCAACTCCACAAAATGGAAAACAGTTGACTGAAAAAAATGTCTTTCAGCTTGTCACGGTCGAAGTGTTAGGACAAAAACTCAAATGAATGTGGAAAACTGGACTCAACTGATATGTCTTGGTTTTTGAATAAAGTCATCATGGGTTTAATTACTGTTCAATGACCTCTACACCAATGACATCAAAGACAAACATATGTCTTCTGTCTAAATGAGGACATACTTCATACTTTTATATAGTATATGCTATCTAAAAACAAAATTCTTATATAAAATAATTATAAATTATTTATCCTATTGAGGGTGTCTCTAAAAGTTCTGTGCACAAACAATCTAAGTTGTAAAATGCTGGATAAATGCCCAGGCTTTTGAGTAATTTAGTCTAAAGTTAACTTTTTTTCAAAGGCTACTGACCAGTTGTTTACTTGACTTGATTGCAATAGTGCATTATGAACATGATAGAGAAATGGAAAGAAAAATATTTGTAAATGTGTATGAGAGGGTTTGAGAAGGGTCACTAGGTGGAGCTCTGGACTCTTTCAGGAGCTCAGCACAGGTGAGGATCTTGACTTTTTTTTCCTCTGTTATTTGTGTGATGTTTAACTCTCAAACACTTATTTGCTGTTCCTCTTTACCCCTCGCTCTTACAGAACGCAGTTATCTTAAACAGCCATGATCTGTTTTATCTCACGCTGACACCTAGACTCTGTCCTGCAGTCTGTCATCATGTTATCTCCAGAGATCCCTCTCTTGGTTTAGTGTATGAACCACATTGGTTTTGTTTAGAGAGGAAACAAGTTGGGCATCTTCCTTTCACAATGTTTTACACACATTGCATTGATCTTAGAGGCAGCAGGTTTTTTTTTTTTTTATCATTATTATTTTTTTTATTGCGGCAGTAAGTTCCAGTCTAGTAATTTAGGTATACGCTGTATATTGGCCAGAGTAATTAGTCAGCCAATATTTTGCCACTTTGAAATTAACAGCAAACAGCAGTTTATCTTCCTAGCAAGTGCACATTCTGTTGATTAAAGACATTTGTAATAGATATTGACATTTATATAGTTACAAAAAAAAAAAAAAAAAGTTTGAATAAATGCTTTTTTTATTTTATTTATTTATATGTATTTTTTTATTACTTTCTAAGGGTGCTCCAATCGGGATTTTTGGAGCCGACGGTTGATCTGATACCTTCTTCTGATAGCCTTCCTTTTATCATTTAATTATTTATAATGATGCTCCAATCAGGATTTTTACAGACATTCATTCAGGGCCTGAATTTCATTGTTGGGAATTTTGTGGATTTTATTTTTTTGAATGAATTTAAGTTTGATGTTTGGAGAATTTTTCAAAAATATATAATTATCTCACCTAAATGTTTGATCATCCAGCGCATTTTTGTTTTTACAATGGGACAATTGGTGCACAGTAGCTTACACACAGCACAAGCCTGTTTTTGTGAGCTGTATGTGAGGCGGCCTCGTGTGTGCGTTTTGATTGTGCCTGAGCACACAGTCTCTGGGAGAGAGCCTGAGCGCTGAATGCTTTAAACACTGGCAAGACTTAAAAAGAAATGCAAATTATAAACTTTAGTGAAGATGCGACACTGCCTCAGTTGTGCAAGTGACAATTCCTGTGTCAACTGTGTAGTGAGCAGCTTGGTTATAAACGTGATGTGGTGATTTGAAGCCATTTGTGCATTTTGAGAGGGAGAGAACGTGGGGTGATTCATTCACGCTGTTTGTGAAATTATATCTCACAGAAAGTTTTCAAATTACTTGAATGAATTCTACCTCACCTTCAGCATTATAAATATTTTACCCGCGTCGGGCAGAGATTGAGACGGTGTCGCTGTATGGCATGCCAAACCTCTCATGGCAGGCACGTCATCAGCTTGAGGTCAGTTTATGAGATTGGCCTTTATAGAGGCGGCTGATCAAACTTCCCTATGTACCCCTATAACTTTCTATCTACATCAAAGAATCCTAATAAAAAGTATCCCTGTTTCCACAAAAATAATAAGAAATGTTTCTTGAGCACCAGTGAGCATATTATAATGATTTCTGAGAGATCATGTGACACTGAAGACTGGAATAATGGCTGCTGAAAATTCAGCTTTGCCCACACAGAAAGAAATTTCATTTAAAATTAAATGAAAATGGTTATTTTTAAATTATGTTTTTAATCAAATACATACTGATATGGTAAGCATAAGAGTCACATCAAACAAATTCAAAAATCTTGCCGATCACAAACACAGGAGACACATTTGAGACACTGACCAGTGACCACTGATGGATTTTTATACTAGGTGTAAACTAGACACGCATTCTGAAATTTCTTTTCACATTTCACAGATTGTCATGCTGATAATACTTCATAATTCATATGTGTACGTGATCTCTTGTGTGTTACTTCATCTAGACTAGACTCTTTACAAAACCTTGAATCCCTGCAATGTTTCATTCCATTCTTGTGTTACTGTGATCTGCATTCATGCTTTAGCTCACTAACACATCACATTAGTGTGTCAAACTTCACTTTGTCCTTGTGCTTTCATGTCACAGGATCACGTTTCCACTAATCTACTCCCTGCCAGTTTCAGTGAGGCCTGCTATGGCCTGGCTGTGGTGGGAAAGCACCGTGCTATATTTGAAAACCTCTGGTGTCTGTCTTCACATGTAGCTTTAGCTGCCACACAGTGCTCCTGTAGAGGGGGTGTGATTGACAGTGAAGGGGCGCTTGTGTGTGTGTGTGCCAGTACCACATGGCCCTCTGCTGTCCTCCCCTCTTCCTGTGGCTTGTTCGCTCTCTGACCTTCTCCAGAGCTGATACATCTTTTCTGAAGAGCAGCGAATACGTCTGTCCTGAGTATTACTCTGTATTTAAGCCTTTCATTGAAACGCAGTGACCGTAATCCACTTTCCCCAGTGAGGCACATCTGATACAAGCATTACTGCTACGGTAAGTTATTTGGACACATTTTGTCTTTTTTTTTCTTTCCTTTTTACATTCTGATATTTGTTCTGTTATTTAACATTTTTGAGAGTTTCAGAATGGTAAAATATGAAAAAGCATGTAATTTTAATGAGTTGTTTGTCGTCTTACATGATTTAGTCTGTGTACGTTGAACCCAGAATCCCAGTATATCTGGTTTCTTACTGTAAGTAAAGTGGGTCAGTATCAGTGACTGAGAGTTCAGAGAGACTGAGCAGTGTCCATTAAGACTGAGGGATCTTTGATATGAGACGGACATGGAGAGACCGTGACAAAGTGCTTATAGACTGCTGAACTAAGGGTTTTGAATCCTTAAGGGCATTTGTTACCTCTCATTCCTCACAAATTCCTTAAAATCTCCCAGTGACTCATTCTTACTATTCTAGGCAAATCTTTTGTATTAACTGCACTGTATGGAGTTGCTAGGAATGCTTTTTAACATCATAGTATTTGTTGTACTTTATTTTGCTTGTTACACTGGGCGTAAATTATCACATCTCATCTGATATGGCATACTAAAGGATAAGTTTGAAAGCTAAATAATGTATACAGAGGTATAAAGATGTTTGCGTAACATTCTACCTAGTGTAGATATCTTTATCTGGTCTGAGATTTGTCCTGCACTCCCCATGATATTGCTTGTTCAGTTCGGCTGTTTGGTGGAAACAATAAAAATAGTGTCTGAAGGAGTGGCTAAAAGAGTAGATTTATTTATAAATGTCCCTTTTTTGTTTTTGTGAACTAATGACATTTGAACGGAGCCCCGCACATGACACGTGACAAAAATATATACATGGCCACGAATTAAGAATTTGTCCCTTTGCTTTATTAATTAATTATTTTATATTATTTAATTTAATTTTAATTTAATTCATTTTAGTTAAATTGTAGAAATAAATTAAGAATGAATTTCCATGACTTTATATTCATTCATTCCCTTGTTTTATTAAATTGTCGTACTAATCAGCTCACTCTATCTATCTATCTATCTATCTATCTATCTATCTATATCTATCTATCTATCTCTATATATATCTCTATATATATCTCTATATATATCTCTATATATATATATATATATATATATCTCTATATATATATATATATATATATATATATATATATATATATATATATATATATATATATATATATATATATATATATATATATATATATATATATATTTATTAGAGGTGACCCCGAAGAGTTGACGATTCATTCAATGATTCGATTTGAGGAGCCTGTTTCGATTACCAATCTCACAGTTGAATATTCGGGGGGTGTTATTATTATGCTATTTTGGCTATATGGGGGAGCTCAAATGTCTGATTTCACATAGAACTACTGGTTTTCTCCCAATAAGTTAATATATAGCCTATTATGATAAAGCTGTAAATAAGAATCTGAAAAGAAAGAAGTTTATAACAAATATTTTAAAGTGGGTGAATAAATTCAACCAGCCCCTGTAGATTTATGTTTCACTTTCCATAATCCGTGACCGACAGAGAAGCATCTTGGTGGCAGAGATTTAAAACTTTAACCAGTCTCAAATTGACACAGGCAGAGATTGGATTTTTTTGATCAGGTATGGTACAAGTGATTTCAAAACATTTTAGCCGGTTTATATATATCGTGGATATATTGTTTACCTGATATAAGATGCATTTGGTTGAGTCAAGCACTTCATTGTAGTACTAAGGTGATTATCTCTTCAGTGCGCAGCACGAGCAGGACAAACAACAATGCAAAATATTAATAACTATGACTGGGAATGTCATACACACATCATTATAGTGAGAACACCATTATAATAAAACGCTGTGAATTTTTAGAGTTTAGCTGCAGCGTTTCTGCACGTTGCGTGAAGAACGCGTCCACAAAATGAGCAGACACGTTCGTGTTCATTCGGGCCCTTTTTGCCTATAAGTCCTAACATTGTTATGTTGTATAAATAACAAAGTGTATTCTATATGAAATTGAGTTTAATCCCATTGATTAAAAACTTGCTATCAAATGCGTCACTCTACTGGTCATCTTCAGCGTGCAAAGCTCAAAACAGAAATGCAGAACATTAATAACTACTGTCATATAGGCTAATGTTATAATGAGAGCACTATTGTAAAAAAAAAAAAGGGTTTCACTGACGTTTAGTGTTAACTATCTTTTAAACAAAACATTATTTACCCCGTTTGTAGGTGTTCGTTACTCATTTTCCCTGTGTGTTAACATCAGTAATTATTGCTGTCGAATGTCTGACTTAACGCAATGTGTTTTGCCCCGCCCCCAAACATATGATTCGACTATCAGTCGAATATTGGCAAGATTCCTTAGGTTAGTCACAGCCATAGTGTTTTTCTGACTGCTTTCTGTTGCTAAGTTGTTCATCCTTTAATGGTGTGTGTGTGTGTATATGTGTGCGGGTGGTAAGCCTAAATAACGAAGCCTCATGCTCAACAGCTGTCCAGTGACCCCACCTGCTCTCTCTCCATCACTTCTCTGACCAAAATAGACCCTTACAAATGGCAGATACACATTACAAACAATATTTTCTGTACAACATGAGGCCAGAAGAGGAAATTAGGCTTCTATGCTTGTATCCATATGCAGTCAGATGTGATTAGGACATGAAAACACATTCTGTACTGCTGGATAAGCTTTTAAGCTATGTAAATATTTTAACTCCATTTCCGCACTGCAATATCATTTTCCATTGGATAAGTATTTGTGTCTGTAGTCCTTAATAGCATGACAGGCTTACGTGTTTGCTGTAAATTAACTATCCCAATGCTAAATATACTTGCTCTAGCTTTAATTAAGCTTAACTGTCTAACAGTGACTTATTATCTGGTTTTAGGATGATTTTCTGTGCTTTCTATCATTGCACAACAAAATTCACATGTGTCACGACAGATTGTTTAGCTCAGAGCATTTCTGAGATTTGTCAAGCTTTGTGATATCAAAGACTAAAAAAAGAGACTGAACCCAACAAATAGAACAATGCGGGACTCTTGAGATGCTTTTTTTCGAAAGTTTAACTGTTAAGTTGATAAAGCTTCTTAAATACGGCAAAGTCATTCTTCATATGCATGTGTACACTACTGTTTTAAAAGGTTTTTTTTTTTTAAGTGTTTTTGAAAGAAGTCTTTTATGCTCACCCAGGCTTAATTTATTTGGTCAAAAAGAAAGTAAAAACAGCAATATTGTGAAATAATATTATTACATAATAAGAGAACTGTTTGTTATTTGAATATATTTTAAAATGTAATTTATTTTTGTGACAGCAAAGCTGAATTTTTAGTGGCCATTTCTCCAATCTGCAGTGTCAAATCATGAGCCTTCAGAAATCATTCCAATATGCTGATTTGTTGAATTTCTTGTTATTAGAAATGTTGAAAACTTTTTGTAAAAAGCATAATGCTTTTTTCAGGATTCCTGAAATAGATAATAGAAAATAGATTCCTGATAAATAGAAAGTTCAAAAGAATGCATTTATTTAAAATAGAAATCTTTTGTAACAATGCATGTATTTAGTGTCCCTTTTGTTCAATTTATTACATCATTGCTGAATAAAAGTACTGAAATAAATAAATATTACTGACCTCAAACAATAGTGCCCTATAGGCTAGCAACAATCAAAAATAAAAAAAAGAAACTTGTGTGTGAGTATTGTGTTCTGTTTGTGAATATGCTATACATACTGGCACTTAAAGCTGGGTTTGAATGCCATGACTGAAACTGTTGGCTTTCTTTAGAAGGTGACTTGTCATTGGTGCCCTAGATACTCAGTGAGGGTTATGCACTGGACACACACACAACCTTCATTTGCTTTCAACATAAAGGTACAGTCACATCATTGACACAGCTCAGCCATACAGACAAGGAAAGTAAAAAGCGGTGGCCCAGAGTCAGCCACTCAGAAAACACATTTCCATTTTAGGACAGAGGTGGGTGGGAGTGGTAATTTTAGGTAAATGTGATGTGGAATGAGTGGACAGTTTTCTGACCTTGTCCTGCTGCATAGTACAGACCCAAATCAGGTGACAAAATGGGTGCTTGAAACAGGACTCCATGATTGTTTACCAGTCACCTTCCAATCTTAGGACTCTGATTATTTATCAGGCACTGTAGTCATACTGGTTGAATGAAGCAGAATGCAGTTATGGGTTATCAGTTCATTCTTCTGTTACAATCTGAGATTTAATTCTGCTACATCAATAAGGGGGGTTAAGTGAAGCATTGATTCACTGATGCAGAATGATTGCGTATTATTCACTTTCTGTTTAATGATTCAGGTTCTGTAGCTTTAACATAAATGGAATCTTGATGTGCTAAAGTTTCCAGCCTTTAATCAATTCACATATAATTTTTATAGATGTTCGTCATTTAGTTTAGCATTGCTCCTGAGTCTCATTACAGCAACCTGAAATGGCATCCGTCAAATGAGCTACCTTGGATCTGTAGACTGTGGTAAGGTTATTCTACTTCAACTCTGAATGTAGCAGGGAAAAATTTATATTCATATTTCTGAGGCCCAGCACTGCTGGAAATCCGACTCTCATAGTCTAATATTCAAACAGCAAAGATGATGACAGATACCCATCTAAAGAGATGCAGTTAATCTTTCTACATATAATTCAGCACAAGCTATGGCAGCACCTTCAAGGTTTTACAGGGTTTTTTTTTTCTGAAAAGAATAAAATGGCATACATTTATGGAGAATATTTTAGACTTGGTTGGTTTTATTTAGGAGATCGCAGCTTAAACTCCTTGCCAGGTTGTGTATTTCTGGCATGGGACCTTCTGAAAGTTGATATGTGGGGAAATCAGGGCCATTTTCAGGACAAGCAGAACAGTAAGTTAACTTTAAGAGAGCCCAGAAACACATCCTCTTTGGTTTAGTTTTCTGCTAGTCATATTTGAACTATCCAGATTTATTAATTCCTACACGTTTCCACTCATTTATTATGTTTATTTGCCTGCCCTGACAGGTCTGTTTGATAGACAGTAAATGCTTAAACTAAAATTTAACAAGCCAAACTTTGGCCAATTCTCTTTGCTTTGATTTATGAAATTTTCTGGTACACAGGAAACAGTTCTTAGGCTAACGTGATTTTTAAACTCTGGATTTAAGCTTAGAACCACTACATGGCCTTTTGGCTTAATTTATCTCATAATTCCTCTTTATTTCTGTTTGCTTGAGTTTATTGTCACCATTTACCACTTTAATCTTTATTTACTACTGTAGCGTGCAGATGGTGTTAAACCAAGCCCAACAGTTTGAGCTGTAAATACTGAGAACATGTGCATGAGACTGTGTCATTAGATGGTGTGTCTTGGATCAAGGGATGATGTCATATTTGTGCTATTTGTCATCTGAGAAACCAAACCAGTCTATGAGGAACTAGTAGATTACATTATTTGTAATGACAAGGCAGTGCACATGCCCTCCTTGAGAGTCACGCGGTGATGTCATCCCTTTTTGGACTTTATTTAGATCCTGACGGGCACTCAAGTGTTGATTATTTTAGATGTTAGTTCAGTCTCTGGTATGTCTTTGATTTCCTAATCATGGTCTGTGATTAAGTCTGATCTCTATCAGATACTGATGCTCCATATGTTTTGAAGTGGCTCTGTGATTGTGTCAAGAAAAACAGCAGCTGGTTTCTCTGGCCACTTGAGACACTCATTAGCCAAATTTCCATCCAGTTTTTGCACTGTTTTGTTATTGACAGAGAATATGGGTAAAAAAAAAAAGCCTGTTTCTATCCAACTGGCCTTTTACCGATAAAATGGTGTGCATGATGTTTGTCGCATAAAAAAATTGCCTTTGAGCTGTTTTCATGTATATTTTCACCTATATTGCGTAAATTATATAAGTTAGTAGCCTGTTCTTTATCCATTTGAAACAAAACTTAATTATATAGCCTATTATTATTAAATTGCATAGGCCTACATAAAATAATTTTTATTAACAAGTGTCATGAATTTTTTATTTTTTTTGTACTTTGTTAAACTATTTACTTGATCATCAAGGAATAATCATAAACAGGAGCAGTTGTATTATAATTTTTCGGATTAAATTTATTAGGAAATAAGAATGTAAATTTCGGTTATTTTATTTCTCCTATAGCCTAGACCAGTGGTTCCTTTGACACACCCATTTCAAGTCTGTGAATCTATTCTAATAAGCAGGTAACCTGAATCAGGTGTGTTTGATTTAAGGAGACATGCAAAATGTGCAGTGATGGGGGTCCTCCAGGAATGTGGTTGAGAACCACTGGCCTAGACAACCGACGGTCGTTAATCCATTATTAACCGTTAACCGACAAGATTGTTAAATCACAATTAAATGAAATTTGAATTGATACATGTCTGTGACCCATTAAAAATACCAAAATTTTATAAGGAGGAGAAAAATCAAGTGATCATGCCGGTGCCTCCTGCGTGCAGTTAAGCATTACTAACTCGACAACGCAGCTTGTTCATTGTCATAATAAAATACAGTCAGCCAAACATATTGAAAAAAACTGCTATTTTATTTCCCCTCGTTTCAGAACAAATCCTTTAAATTTAACGGTAGAACAGTACTCAGAACAAAACATAAAACAAGATCTTCAGAACAAAATGAATACATTTTAACTTAGCCTACTAAAGGAACATCAAATACAGATATGTATGTTTGAGAGGTAACTTGTCAGTTTAATAATATGAATATGACTTATGCGCTTTTGAACTGGGAAATGGTGCTTTAACATGAGCAACACGGACACTGCCTATAGGCTAATTCTGTCATGTGACAACACATTAATTTGCGTTAAAGCCCCTTTTCAGATTTTTGTGACATTTGAAGTATCGATATAGAATTTATGCACCAGGTTGGTTGGATGGAGATTGTTTTTGTTGATACGCATGAATTTGTTTGGTAAATGGATTTTCCAAATCACTAATAGACCTATTGGTTAAAAATTTGAGGGGCTAATTTTTATTTTCACAAAAAAATCCTTTGATTGAAACCTGGCTATTGACACATTCTTGATTTTTAATGGGTTTCAGTCTCAGTTGGTTAAAAATTTGTTTGTTTGTGTCTATGGGAATAAGTATTGCATGAAACATTGCAGTCAGGATAATAGGCCAAAATAGTGCAGGGCAAATGCCATTCTGCGATGAACACGAGTTGCTAAATTGCCTCTGCTTGTGAACTACTCTCCCTCCATTCCACATCCTTTAATGCCCCCTCTGTCCCCCTGTAACGAAGAAATGCTTTATTTTTTTCAAATGTATCATTTATAATGTTGCGTTTGGCTGCCTCAGGAAATGTGGCAGCAGAATATGTCTGCCAGGGTTAAGCATAGTTACAAAAAAACGCCTGTATTAAATTACATTGTACTTAGCCTACCTACAAAACGATCCAGTCAGTCACAATTGAACACAATTTGAATGGTCTACTCTTCGTTGAGAGGATGGCCGTAACTTGGTCATTTACATTAATCTGTGAACCCATTATAGCTTTAAAATTTCTTTACAACAAAATTTCTAATGGATGTAACTTTGAACAATGACACAATTTCGGCAATTTTCTTCGGACATATTTGCCTTCATGTTGGCTACTTCTTTGCAAACGTTCATGTTTGACTAAAGTACTGTAACTTGGCCAATACGACGCAGTAGGTGTAAAGAGGTCAATAAGACTTGTTCATTTTGCGGACATTTAATAATAGGAAGACACCCACTTATTTTATGCACCAGGTTTGAATGGGAAAGGTGCTGTGGAACAACATGAGTTTCAATCTCTGGGTGGTGGGAATTGAAACGAAGCATGGTATTTCCTGAGAAGAACTATAGGAACCTGTCTGTCATGGACAACAACAGCTAAGACCTATGGTTAAACCTCATCTGCTGCCAATTTGAGAGTGCCATTTTGTACTTAAAAAGTTAGTATTGTGGTTCTGCTGGGCCAGGCAAAGGCCCACGTTCTGGTGGGCGGGGTAAAGTTGGCCCTCCTTTGATCACTTTTATTTTTGAGGAGGTAACCTTGAGATTTGGCTTTCGATTCTGAGTACCACACATGAGGTCATGCTCAGGAGATTCTGGTCAAGTAAATAGGGCGCTTGAGCCAAGATTGTGTGGTGGGGGTGGACACGGACACTATTGAGGGGCTAATTTGTCATTGCAGTTGGAAACAGCATTGAAATAGGCAGAGCTGGCGGCTTAGTGCCTGGCTTGTTGCACAATTTGCAGATCCACCCAACCCTAATGCGGGTTTTAGTACTGATTCAGAGAGCAGCATTAGAACTGCCTTTAAAAAGCGTGTGCTTTGACCACATGAAAGGCTCTCCTGGTCATAGTTGGAGGCATACGTTCTCGCCACTGAGTCTGGAATCTCATGGTTAACACCACGTCTCGAGCGGGCCATTTGCTTATTAAGGGCAAATCTCTTGCATTCATATTAACAGCTGTCGGCCTCTGCGTCCTGACTCGCTCCTAATTCTTGCCTTCAACATACCCCCCGGCCATTCCCTTCAGCAAGCCTTTGTTTATGGTCTGAATGTAGTCCAGAATCCCTCCATATTGCAGTGGGCCATTTCTCATGGTACATAGGTCAGAACAACCAGTAAAGTGGCCAGGTGAGTAATCCAGTCTGAATGTAACACAGAGGTTAATATTCTTTTGCATGTCTACTTGGAGGTTTTAACGCCTCCATTATTAATTTAAAAATGAAACCTCGCATACACTGGCTGGTTTCAAATGTCTCAGTCTTGAGCACTAAGATGTTTCTAATGCCTCATCTGTTCCTTTCGTTTGTGACAACAGTTTCTCATTGTCCAATGTCTTTTCATCTTTATATTGCCTCCCTCTGTCCTTTCTTTTGTGACCCAGTGCCCATTTTTTAAAATGCTTTTATTTTTTCTGCGTGTTTATGGTTCTTAATGTTTTTTAGTTTGATGAATTGTTATGATTTTAATGTGCTGTTGTTATTTGTTTTGATTTCGTATTTACTTGAATTTATGTATTTTAATTTATTAGTCAGTCGGCCTTATGAATAATGGTCTGAAGTCTGAACTACACTCTTATGTGGAGATTGGCCAGTAATCCTTTGAGGATACATTAAATTGATCAAAAGTGAACAGTACATGCATTTATAATGTAGCAAAATATTTCTAGTACAAATAAATGCTTTTCGTTTGAACTTGAAAAAATGTATCACAATTTCGGCAATTTTTCTTCTATTGTCCATTATTTGTCCTTAATTTTTTCTCTCTCTCTCTTTACACTTTAATCCTTTCCTCCATTCTTCAGCAGTCAATCTCTTCCTCACAGATGGGTGACTTTATTTCACAAGAATTTCTGAGTTTGGCTTCTGGTTTGGATATTTTATCCCATTTGAACCCCGGAGCTAACAAGTGTGCTTGGTCAGAGTCATTCTTTTGAAACTCATCGGTATTCCTGAGAAGAAACTCAAGCAAGGAAGTGTGTATTTTTTTTCTTCTTCTTTTTCCCCCCTACACCACAGGGACCAATATAGTAAATATAAAAAATATAAACTTATTTAACACACAACATCATCTGCTGATATTGGGAAGACAGAGCGGAAGGCCCAATGAGTCTAAAAATTTAATTATTTTTCTGCTGCACACGTCGTCAATTATTTTGTCCCTCCTTTGAGCACTTAGCACAACAATATGACTTGGCAAGTTACGTTCCTCGTGACAGAGATTTTGCTTTTCCACTCTCTTCCTCTGAGTACCACACATATGTCATTGCTCAGAGATGAGTGGAATTTCTAGTTCCTTTGAGACACCTTTGAATTCCTTTCTCACCCTTTCAGCTGTCCTAAAAGCTAAACACACATCCACTGTATGCAGCTGCTAGTGTACACAACCGCTACTGAAAATTCAACCACACATTTCTATAAATGTCTCTTTCCTCTCATCCCCCATCCTCAGTATTGTTAATCTGATTAGCAGTGAGCAGCATTAGCACTGTAGTTAACTTGCTAACATTTAGCAGAAACCACACAGACAGCAAAAGGCTCTCCGTCAGCATAGTGTCATAGTGTTGGGGAGATACTGTTCTTCTCCTCCTCCTCTCTCTCTCTCTCTCTCTACCTCCCTTCTCTGGCTGTCCCAGGACTGCTGCAGCTAACTCTGCATCACCTTGCAGTTCACACACTGCTGCCTTTCTGCAGTCCTCTCTCACTCTCTCCTATTTTCCTCCTATCTTTGGTCCTTCAACATACCCCCCCCTCCCTTTCTGGTCTTTTTATTTTCTTATCTGTCGTCCACCCCTCATTTATTTTATCAATATGTACCGGAACCCTTGGATCTCCAACTATATCAACCATGTGAAGTTGTGCCAAGGTGAGTAAATGGCAGTTGGGGTGGGACGGGATGGGGCAGGCCCACCACATGTCTGCTTGGATCTTAATGGTACTAGAGCCTCCAAGGACAGAAGTATTCAGAACAAGGAACTCGCTGACACAAAATGAAGAGAACTGAGGCATTTTGAAGCAGACTAAGTGTTGTGTCTTTTCCATATTATGCTTTAGATGCAAATGTTTTTAATTGTTTAAATTCTGCAGTTGAGTTGAAGAGAATTCGACTTGAGGTATTGCCTTTTAATGGTTTTGTTTTGGCTTGTGCTCTTGTGCAACTGCACATGCTTTTCCATTTATCCTGTGTGTTCTTAAATGGTGCATTTTGTAAAAAATTTAGCAGGTGTCTATGACTAGCAAAGCACTTTTGGACATTTTGTGCATCCAAATGAATTATAATTTATCATATTCATTCAAATATTTAATTTGTTTTTGATCGTAGTGGAAGAATCCTGTAATAGTCAGTGTTTTGACTGCTTTAAATGTAAATACAGTAGGTTAATGTGTAAATGTATGAATGGTTTTTAGAGATTCCCCGTCACCTAATTCGCCCTTTCCTGGAGTGTAGACACCAGCTGTCTCATTTAAGACTCTTAAGATCTTCCTCTCTGTCTCTGAATCAGTAAATGACAGTTTTACACTTCTTTGAAGGCATTGAAGAACGTTTGGAGTTGAGCTAGTATTAAAACCTAAAACAACATTAAACATCATGATTTACTGGAAGTGTTGCCATACCTATGCATGTTGGCACACTTCCTGTGTCCACACTGACTAATCCTATTCCTCTTGAAGACTAATCCTTTATTAGTTAAGACAAGTGCTACAATAACACCTGACTGTCACAATTTGGCCTTGTGTTTTCCACTTGCTGACTTTCATATTTTATCACTTTTTTTAGTAATTAATCGTCTGTTTTTTTTTTTTCTTTTTTTTGTTTTTGAGTTTTATGTTCCAATTTATTAGAAATATTTATTAGATCACACATTTCTTGAGCACCAGGTCCAGCATATAAGAATGATTTCTGAATGATCATGTTCCACTGAAGACTGAAGTAATAGATACTGATAGTTCAGCTTTGCCATCACAGGAATAAATTGCATTTTAAAATGTATTCAAATATAGAAATGATTTTAAATTATAATATTTTACAGTATTACAGTTTTTACTGTAGTTTATCAAATCAATGCAGTCTTGGTGAGCACAAGAGACTTCAAGAACATTTAAAAATCTTATCAGCCCAAACTTTTGAATGGTAGTTGATATTTGTTGAAATGTGATAAATTTGAATCTTTCTTCGTAGTTAATAATACAGTAATTATTAAAATAATTTTCACTTATATTGTGGTTAATTTCTAAATGTGCCTAAACAGTGACAGTGTTTAGAAGCCAGAGAGCATTGAGACTATGATCTCGTCATATGACCAAACAGGCTGTGACTTGCTTAAGCTGTATCTCCTCCATGTGCTTCTACTCCGACTAATGCCAGATATCAGTGACTGAACCCTGTAGTCATGCAAGTTTATCAGTCACCAAAATATTTTGTACTGACTGTGCTGGAAAACAGGTGTGTGATATGCTGGAACATAAAATTAACCTGAACAAGGTTCAGAGGAGTGCAATCAGCTTCTATATGATGCTTGTTATAAATCGGAGTGGTATGTTGGTGTGTCACAGGCCTGTGGAATAACACACATGCCATTTAAAGTGCTGCAAATGTCGCACTTGACTCTGTCTGATTAGCTCTGTACTTAAGAGGTCACAGAGCCAAGATGTTGTGGATTTCCATGCATGTCTGTTAGCAGTGAAGGCTCTCAGTCTCAACAAGACCAGACCATGCAATGCACATAATGAGTGCTTAGGATAATTTTCGTGATCAGTCTATTTTATCTGCATTACGAACTGTCAGTTTGCATGATGGATTTGTGTTGTTGTTTCTGCTTCTGGGAAACATTGTCGTTAACTTTTAATTTACCCTGTAGTGTTAATTTACTGAAGACACTGGAAAATCTGCCAATGCTTTGTTTTTAATGCTTCATTAATCACTTGGTTTGCTTGAACGGCAATGGCTTTGTAGTTGAATTATCTCAGATGCAACAGTAACACATTGGTAACACATGGTACAGGAAGATGTCCTCAGTGCAGAGTACCAGACCAGAGGGGCTTCTGTCATTTACTGTGAATACACTGTTCGTTGAAGCTAAAAAAAACTACGTACAGTATATCAGGCATAGCAGCACAAATCCACTATATTTTGCCTCCACTCAGTGTCTAAGTTCTCTTTCCGTTCCCCTCCAGTTGATGTTGCCTTGTCCGTTGGCCCTGTGACTCTGAATTGAGAGGAGATTTTTAGGCAATGAGAAATGTTTTTAGCAGATACTCATCCCAGCTGTAAAAACTCACTCCGTACCAAAACAGAGTCAATCAGTTGGCTCTCTCATTCATTTTCTCTTCTCAGATGGTTTTTATTGAGAGAGGAGGAGGTAATTTCATCTAACCACGGTTCTTATTGTAGATTAACATATTTAAATATTGAATTTCTGAATGTCAAAAAGGGTTTTTGGTCTGTGTGGGAGAATGTGTGGTCAGGCTATTGATCTGTGGGGAAAATAGAAACACATGTTTTGTTTTGCTTTTCCAATCCCTCTGTGAGTCTATCAGATGTCCATGTGCTTATTCATAGAACTGATGCCTCACCTGGATGACAACACCAGTATAAGTCATTTAAAAATAAGTCTGTTTAACCATGGTCACAGCACCAAGTTAAAATCCATGAAATTGATTCTATTGTTTTGTTCCTGACCTTCATATGTGGCCTTTGAAACATCTTTTGCTGATCCTTCCTGTCACCAGCAGGAGTATTTGTAGTCTGAAGGCTATGCTCTCTTTTGCGCACACAGGCTTCACAGGAGAAACAGCTCCTAAAGTTGGCAATTCCAAACTACAACGGAGAGCTCTTAGGTAAGATCCTTATTTTTATGTAATACTTTTGTAGAATTTTTATGTAACTTTGGTTTTGAGTGCTTTTATAAGCCCAATGTAAAAGATCCACACCAACAGAAATCCACTCTTTTAAAAAGTCTTGTATAAGTCTTGAACAAAATTAATAGGACTATATTGCCTTTCATTCATTCTCCCAACTAATTATTTTAGTACTGTATGATGCTGTTACATTGTTTGCTGTTAGGAAATATTGCTTAACTTTGTTTCTTTTACTTAAATAAAAAAAAAAAAAAAAACCTTTTTCCAGTTGTGGAAAATAAATTTTCATTTTTTATGTGAAGATATTGCATTACATATTTTTTGGATGGAACTGTGTGATTTCTGCCAAGATTCTGATCCCTTTTCAGGTGCTGCTTTAACAAAAGCAGGCAGTTCTGAGGCCTCTTGTTTCTGTTATAAACATTATATGCAAAATATATTGAAATTTAAAGCTGGTTTCTCTTTCTATCCAGCTTCCAGAAAGAGTACTTGTTTGAAGAGAAAGACGAGGGAACCAACAAAGAATTAGATGTCAGTCTGCTGGGAAATACACTCAAGGGTAAGTGAAATATACATCTACACTTCAGCTGTGGTTCTTTATTTTGGCTATTATATACTAGTAAGTATTTGACTCACTACACCAGAAACTACTATTTCTTTCACAAATTTAGCAAAATTCAGTTGACTTCTGCACTTTTCTAATTGAGGTGTGTTAGTTTAATGGTTAAGTATCTTAATACAAAGGTAGCAGGTTTAAATCCCAAGGAGGATTTGAGGACTAAATGATCACTGGCTCTTAAGTGCACTCAATTTTAGAGTGTCTGTCCCTGATATAGTCACATGAGACATTCTGTATTCACATTAACATCAAAGTTTTCACCGGTTGCTTTAATACTTTGTTCTTTCAGTTAGCATTGACTGCTTCCTGGACACATGGAGGTTATTGGGTTGGGGGGATGGGATACTAATGACCTATGTTTGGTTTGCTGGGGGCCACCTGTTGTTGGACAAGCTGTCTTGCTTACTGGCCCTGAAAATGTGACAGATGTGGGAAAAAGAGTGCCAAGATACTTTGTAAAATAGTTTGTAATGTAAGCCAGTCCAGAAAATGGGTGAACATGAATTTGTGGAGCTGGTAAGCTCCAAAAGACATTTTTGCATTGTTATATTCTGCCTTTATATATATATATATATATATATATATTATATATATATCTATATATATATATATATATAATATAGATATATATATATATCTATATATATATATATATATAATATATATATATATATATATAGTACAGGTCAAAAGTTTGGAAACATTACTATTTTTAATGTTTTTGAAAGAAGTCTCTTCTGCTAATCAAGCCTGTATTTATTTGATCAGAAATACAGAAAAATCAGTAATATTGTGAAATATTATTACAACTTAAAATAATAATTTTCTATTTGAATATATTTTAAAAAAAAAATAATTTATTCCTGTGATGCAAAGCTGAATTTTCAGCATCATTACTCCAGCCTTCAGTGTCACATGTAACATCCAGTCTAATCACATGATCATTTAGAAATCATTCTAATATTCTGATTTATTATGAGTGTTGGAAACAGTTCTGCTGTCTAATATATCTGATGAATAAAAGGTTAAAAAGAACTGCATTTATTCAAGATAAAAAAAAAATTCTAATAATATATATTCTAATAATATATTTTCTTTACTATCACTATTTTATCAATTTAACACATCCTTGCTGAATAAAAGTATTGATTTTATCTAAAAAAAAAGAAAGACAAAAATTACTGACCCCAAATTACTGACCAGTAGTGTATATTGTTATTACAAAATATTTATATTTTAAAAACATAGCTTCTTTTTTTTTTTTTTTTTTTTTTTACTTTTTATTCATCAAAGTATCCTAAAAAAGTATCACATGTTCTGAAAAAATATTAAGCAGCAGAACTTTGATAATGAATCATCATATTAGAATGATTTCTAAAGGATCATGTGATAATGATCCTAAAAATTCAGCTTTGCATCACAGAAATAAATGATAATTTGAAGTCTAATAAATTTAAAAACAATTATTTTAAATATATCACAATATTAAATTTTTTTCTGTATTTTTGATCAAATAAATGCAGGCTTGATGAGCAGAAGAAACTTCTTTCAAAAACATTAAAAATAGTAATGTTTCCAAACTTTTGACCTGTACTGTATATAATATGTATATGTATATGTATTGTTTTTATGTTTTTATTTATATTTAATATTTTTTCGTTTTGCTGTTTTTTTTTTTTTATTTTTATTGAAGCATATTTTTATTGCTTAAAAAAAAATCTAAAATCATTTCTCAATGCATGTTCCTGGTCTTATTGTGAACTATTTATTGTGCTTCTAATTCAAAAGATAAATTTGTCTTTTAGTTTGTTTGTGTAATCTTTAATCAAAATGTTATAATATTGTTCCTCTTAAACGACCGTCCTTGTCCGCTGACGTCGCACAGGTTATTTGATATTTACTCAATAGCCAAATAACTGTTTAGACATTTGTTTTAAGACACTCGCATTTGGTTTGGCCCCGATTCTAGTGCATAACACCCACTTTTCACCTATATTTAATTCCTGATGAATGAAGTCCACATTGTTTCCCCTTGTGTGTGTGTGTGTGTGTGTGTGTGTGTGTGTGTGTGTGTGTGTGTGTGTTTTGTAAATTTGCTGATAACAGTAGGTGTTCTCCTTTCTGAAAAACTTATGACAGGGGTTAGTCTTGGTCAAAAACTTGACATGACATAACCTGAACACACTCATGCTGTGTTACTTAAAATATATTAAAGTGGCTGATAAATTTATAAAAATAAAAATAACTTATTTATAGAATTGATTAAGCTAAGCAAGTAAGACACACCTGACCTTACTTCAGGGTGTCTGCAGGCCTTAAAAAATCTTATTTAGCCCTTCCACAAATCAAGGCCTAAAAAGAACTTGGATCAGAAATTGGAGCAGAAAGTCTCAAATTCATAAAGACATGGCATATTAAATGTTGCATGCACTGCAAAAAATAAATATATTCCTCAATATTTGTTGTTTTCCAATAAAAATATCTAAACATCCTTGAATCAAGATTAAGTGAGTTTATGCTTCAAACAAGAACAAACAATTTTCAGTGTGGTATGAACTTGTTTTCCCTTTGAAAATTAAGTAGATTTTTCTGAGGCAAATATTTGTTATTGTTTTAATCATAAACATTTCATTTAGATAATTTTTTCATAAAACAAGACTTCATATTTTGTAATTTTGCTTCTCAAGTTAGAAATGCATTGTATTTAAGAATATTTACACATTTGCATTGGAAAATGAGACGAAAATGCTGATGAATGAACAGTAAAAGTTATTTCCAAATACTACTGGTAGGGAGCAGAGATATTCAAACCTTGAATGAATAAATAATAATAATAAAAATAAAAAAAAATAATGGAGATTTGTTGGAAGTTTTTTCAAACTTGAAATGTTGCCACTACAAGACATTTACGTACATTTAAAGACTATTTTGACGTATTTTGTTCTATTCAATTTTTTACTTAAATTTTCTTTCCTTGGTCTTCAAAAGGTCTTAAAAAGTCTTGCCTTCATAAACCCTGCAGAAACCCTGTTACTTGACTACATGTAACCGAAAGAGAAATCCTGCCCTGTCTCTTCATTGCATCGTCCAGATCTTAGCTTTGAATCCCAGAGAGACCAGGCTGAGGAAGCATTGTTAGAAACAAGTGTGCTGTGTGTACACATTAGCCCATGATCAGTCTTCTCTCAATCACTTCACTGGTCTCCTGGTGACTGGACACAGTTGAGTGTCATATTTCCATGTTTACAGCTGAAACAACATTCATTAATGATGCACCAATGATTTGGCTAACTTTTGTGGAAACGCAGTCTGTGGAAGCGCAGCTAATGTCAGACGACTTAAGTGTAAGCAGCTTTTGTTGACTCTTGTCTACTCAACTATTATTGGAACTGTGTCACTGTAACAACATGGCAGTATACTTAGTGACACAGTAAGCAAAAATATATAAGGATCATGAAAGATATAGATTATATTTAGAAAACAAATGCAAGGGTTGGGGATTGGCATATTTTTTAAAATGCCTGGATTAGTTTTTTTTTTATAGTGTTTAGTGTTTTTATATGCTTACCACTCATTCTTGAGTCTTACTGTAGGAAAATGTTATGCTGCCAAAGAGCTTTCAGAATTGAATAGGTTTATGATGCTGCTGGATAAAATATGCCTGTGAGGGTTAGTGTAATACATCAGATACATCATGAAACATGACTTGGTATTAAACATCAGGAAAGCTAAACTATGTAAAGATTAGGTTGTCCTCGTGTGGTGCACATTATGCAGTTAGCTATATGTGTTTTGTTTTTTTCTGAGTTAAGATTATAACAGATACGGTATACTATATACTGTATGTTTCAGTATTTGTAATGGTTTTGATGGATTTACCACTGTTTTTACTATGCCTTTCTTTTTCTCTTTTTTTTTTTTTTAGTCTCAGAATTAAGGAAACGTTTTGAGAGTATAAGCTTGAGTCAGAGTTGGGACATGAACAGGTGAGAAATTAAATCATTCTCAAAGCACACACAGCCAAAGGTCAGTTAATGCAGGTGTTCGGCAACAATAACAGAATCACAAATTGTCAAATTGTCAGCATGCTGTTATTGCCAAAAAAGATTTTAGTTTCTCTTTCACACACATTTTTAAGCTCTTCGCCAGATTTAAAGTAGCCTACATATCCAAAAACACCAAAATAAGTTAATAATGTATAATAAACATTTAAATGTTTGGGGTCATTACTATTTTTGCTCTATTTTATTTTTTCAAATATACACACAGCCTTGTTGAGTACTATAAGTTTCCTTTAAAAACATTAAAATATCTTACAGACCCCAAACTTTTGAACAGTACTGTATAAACATAAAAATATCAAATATATAGAAAAGTAACTAATAAACAAAGTATGTTTCATTAACAAATGTTTTTTTCCTCATATTAAGAATTATGCAGTTTAATTTCCTGTTCCACTCCTGTTTATAGGAAAGAGAGAATTGCAAGGCGTCTGGAGGGAATCGATAGTGACGTTCTCCAAAATCTCCCAGGCTGTGGCGGTCTAGTTACCAATCGACTGCTAGAGGAGGACACTCCGAGATATACCCGTGCAGCAGACACTTGTGACCCCTGTACAGGTGAGAAATGTGCTTAACATTTTTATACTTGGAATTATATTTTGAATTATACTTTAACTCACCTATAACATGAATGAGAAGTAATGTGTTATGAGAAATAATTTGCATTAAACATTTGTATATTAAGCAGTGCATATCAGTGCAAACAATGTTCGGTTTGAGTTGATTAGCTAGTGGTTGGTTTCTTGTTTAAAGTTTAGACAAATTGATTCAATGTAATACATTGTCTTTCTTTCTCTCTGTCATTGTAGTTTCTGTTCAGCACTATGGCAAAAATGACCCAAACTGCCCAAATCTGCACAGTGCAGAGGTTCAGTCCAGAACCCACACAGTCCAACCGGAGTCTGTCTACCGCACTGGCTCTGGTCAAGTGGCAGAGCTTGACTCTAAAGCCGAAAGGATCGCACGCTACAAGGCAGAACGGCGCCGTCAGCTAGCAGAGCGCTACGGCATCTCTCTGGATCAGGAGACGGAGACTGACTACACTGCTCATTACTCCAGAACCTCCAGAGAGCCCGATGGCTCAGACCATCAACACAGGTCAAAGGTAGAAGGAGGAGATGGGGTGGACCATAATGCTTCCATATCCGAACGCGAGAGGATGATGAATCTGGAGAACCAGAGGAGGGCACAGGAGCGGGATAGATTGCATGGAGGTGGAGGGGTTGCACTTGACCCATCTGCATATATGGATGTATCTGGGTCTGCCAGGGTGCCAGGGAAGGAACCAGGGGCGATGGGGGTTCCCAGCTCACCTAATGCAGGCCAAAGGGCCATGATGCCATCTCCCAAACAGGGAGCATCTCCTGGTGATCTGTTTATTGAGCAGCAGGCTCACAACATCCTCCAAAGACACGGGTGAGTCTTCCATCCTAGTCACCAAGTAGTATTAGTATCGTCATTACCTTCACTTACTCTTTCCTTTCTTGGAAAGAATGTTGGCTGGTATTCCCCTCAATCTGTCTTTAACAGGAATTTTCCCCAAAAGAAAGCCGTCAATTTGCAGGATTTGGCTTGCATGCTGTTAGGAGTGTTTCAACAGCTCCCTAAAGAGAGATGGGCTCTGTTCAGTATGACACATTATCCATTAGCATTGACCTTTACTGTCCTTTGGCAGTTGTTTCTTTATGGCATGGGACAGTGCTTTGTGTGACGCATTGAAATTAAAGTGTGTGCCAAATTAAGCAACAAAAGATTCCAGCAGAATTGAAAAATCCCAACATCAAGCCAATCCAAAAAATGACAAATGAATATGATAAAGTATGATATTCAGGAAATACCCAGAGCACATTCATAATGTTAGTATAAAGTTTGATTGGTTAGTTAATGTGAACAAATGAGGACTTGGCCTTTAAAACCCTGTTCCCAACAGGCCAAGCTCAAATTTCATAATGTATTTGAGGCCATTTAGGAACATAGTTTCTCTAGTTTTTCCCCATTTTTTTTTTCTACACACAAACACTAAACTGTTGAGTGGTTCACTCTCTTGGGCGTTTCTCAACTAATTTAGCTCCTGTAGCCAGTCAACAAACCAGTGGTCACTTCAGACTGATGCAGAAGGAGACACCCTCTCTCCAATCAACTGGCCTTCCAGGTACCATGCATTTGGGATTTATGGGTGTGTTTGACACCCTTCACTTAACAGTGGTCCCACCTAACCTCATGGCCCTATCTCAAACCATCTCTAGTCCTGTCCTATAAACGTCCTTGCTGGTATGTGAGGTAGGAATGACTGTGACAGGAGTCTTGTGTTTTCTAGTGTAGTCTGGTTGTTCCACTTTGGTGTGCGATATGGACAAAAATATCTTGAGTTTTTTCGATAACAATAATTAAATAATATTTTTTTTGTGCTGGTACCTTGATCAACTGTCAGTAGGTGGCAGCAACTCTTGTCTTAATGAGTGATTCACTGAATCATTCATTCAAACGATTTGTTCAAAATAGCTGATTTAATTTAGGGATGAAACAGTGTTGCTCTGGGACACAAATATTCTGTTCCAGCTTTGTTTGTAAACGGTGTGTATACAGTATACTATAGTACATGTTTTCATATCATTATAAAGTAATTGATTTGTTGACTAGATGCTGCGTTAGTAGTGAAAGAACAGAAGTATGAAAGTTACGTGACATGTGGCCAAGTATGGTGACCCATACTCTGAATTAGTGCTCTTCATTTATCCCATCCAAAGTGCACACACACAGCAGTGAACACACACACACACACACACACACACACCCGGAGCAGTGGGCAGCCATTTTACACAGTGCGAGCCAGCCAGGAGTATGTTTTTCTAAATTGAATGTATGTATGCTAAAGTGCCCTTTCGTTCTGGTCTAAGGTGCCCCCTTGATCGTTTCTTTTTTTGCAAAGTGAGAGACATACTCCATGTCAGCTCGCATATCATTAACACAACAGTTACAATATTATTACTGATGATAAATATTGCCCACCCCTACTAGGGACCACACTTCCAGCCTGGAAGACTAGAACACAAATTTGTAAATTTTGTGACTGTTTCTTACTTTGTTTCTTACTTAAGTGATTGTGTTAGCAACCTGGTTTTACAAAGAGCTAATAAGGTTTTCAGGTTGTTTGGAACCAGCAAGGTAGAGGGCTCAGGGTGTGGTTTTGAGTTGGGCCTATCATTTCAGTAACAAAGTGGCCATCCTCGTGCACATTTCTACCAACCATTCCATCCACACTGTTAATGAGTGTTGTGGGTTTGAATTTGATCATTGAACATTTAAACCTCTCGCTGCATTTTTACCATTAACTAACTATTGCTAATATATACTTGGCACAGTTCACTGTCCAGTGTGTGTGGTTTATCCCTATATGGTGGTTATCGTTCTCGTATTGTGTTTCAGTACCTGACTGAATCAAGCGTGACTTGTTTGAGTTTGTGGTACTGTGGTGGAAGAGAAAATTGTTGAGCTGTGAGTCACCAAATCTGACAAGAATGTAAAATCATTTGGCCTGCATTAGCTCAAAATGCCAAATGAAGAGTGTGATAACCTGATTAGTCATGCGAAACACCAGAGCCAAGTTTGCTGGGAAATTTATTTTATAATGTGGACTTGTTTCTCCTTTGCCATTCCTTGTCACTTAATGTCTGCTGAATTTGACAAACGATGTAGATAATTTTTGAGTTTCTACTCAACTGCCATAAATTTGCATGTTCAGTCGACATTAAATTGTATTTATTTATTTAAATATGTGACCTTGGCCTTATTGTAAATGTAGCCTTTAAATCAATAAACCTTTGTTTATATTTGCATTTACTACAGTTACATTTTTTTTCAACCACTTTTTCTTTTCACTAACAACATCTCAAAAATAGTTTTGGCTGCATTTTTTTTTTTTTATACAGATGTTTTGTTTTTCTATTGTAGCCTTACAAATACAGTCCACTTAGAGGTGGTTAAAAACAGTTCACATGACTCAATTACAGAGTGCAGAGCATGGTTTCAGTTAAACATGGGTCAAGAGAAGCTTAATGGAGTACATTTTACCATATGTGAAACTCAAGTGTGAGTGTATAGATGGCAGCCATAAAGCTCGGGTCAGGAGAAACTGCTTTTATCAGCTAGAGCAGTATGGGATAGAACTCATAAAAGGGTATGTGTAGAGAATGGTTGAGTTGTTTGTTAACTTCTGTTATAGCTCTCAGGCTCAGCTGATGGAAATCAAGCATTAACATAGGTGAAATGGTGGAAAAGAAGAGATAGACACACACAGAGTGTAGCACTATAAGAAACAGACATCTTTTAAAAGCAATATAGGAAGTTTTCTTTGTGATTTAAGTTTCTTCACTGGTAGTGCACTGACAGCAAAAGTTTTTGGATGAGAGAGTCTTTTGCCTCCCCCTGCTGAGAGCTTTGATTCTGCTGACCTCAACCTAAAGATCCAGTCATCACAAAATAAGCAAGTTTTAACCTCTCTCACCCAGCATGTACTGAACTGCTGTGTAGTGTGAAATTAGCTGGGTGTTTAGATGCCCTTAGCTACAAATTTATATGATGATATATAAGGAAGAAACTGCATTTATGCATCAAAATGGTTAGAGGCTTTTTCTACAGTTCACAAATAAGCTTATCTGGAATTCACAAAGCTGAATCTCTTGGATTTTCAGTCATTTGTCATCTGAAGCAGGGCTTTTCAAACTTGTGTCTGTGGAACCCCAGGAGGCTGTAAGGTAGTTGGGGGGCACGGTTAAAGGAAGAAAAATATACTTGATTTAAACTTTATTTTATTTCTCTTCAGATTTATACATTCTACACTGCAGATATTTTCATAATAATTGTTTGCTTTATTTTGGCTTAATATGATTATAGATGCTGTAAAATTAAAAAAGCTAATTATTTAATTTCGACAACATGTATTTAACAACATGTCTTAATTTTTATGTTTAGTATTTTTCATCACACAGTATAAATGGCTCATACGTAAACTATAGCTGCCTATACTTTTCCCTTGCAACCCTGCTTTGAGATTGTTTCCAAATATCACAGTTGTTGTGATTTGCTGCTTGATTTTGTTACCGTAAGCACAACAGTTTTTCACATGGTTCTCATTATTCCAACCACTGAAAAAATCAACTTTGATACACACTGTTAGTTTCTCAGTGTTTTTATTTTATTCCAAACACTGTCAGAGTTGCTTTTTAACCACATTCTAATAAGCATAAACCATACTGAGATGCTTCCACTGGTTCTGTGGCTTGGGTTGTTTTGGTTGGATCAGAATTTCTTGCTTACATTCACTTCCAGGATCATGAAACAGTTCTGTTTTATTTTATTCTTTTGCAGAGTCAGTTAATATCTAATTTAATTCTCAGTAACCAACCCTTTTTTCTTCTCCTGAAATCCGAGTTAGGGAGAGACTGGCCCGTGATGAGCCATTTTACGGGGGTCAAACAGCAGAGGGACCTGCATACAACCAGTTTCCCCAATCATATCCTCGATATCACCCTCACAATCAGAACCTCCCTGATGCTCCAGCCAAACAACGGCTGAATTACCCTGGACAAGAGGAACGCCATGACCTGTGTGGCCAGAGCTACTTCACTATGGGCAGCGAATCCGGTTCCAGGCATAAACAAGAGATTCAAGAAATGCTTGAACTGGAGGGAAAACAGGATGTGAGGATGGAGGGGCTCCTGCAGAGCAGGAAGTCAGTTTTACCTTCTGAAATTCGGGGGAAAGAACAGAGCACTGTTGACCCATGCCGAGGAAGAACTGACAATGTAGAGGTAAACTCAGGCATCAGTCGGCACAGGAGAGAGGATGTTGCAAAAGACCCCAGAGGGTGGCGTAGAGGTCAGTCAGGGCAGGAAGTTTACACAGAGCATGTGTCCCGACTTCAGGCCACAGAGTCTATGCAAGCAAGAGCTCGTGAAGCTCATAAAAGTGCTGACACTAGCTGCTATGCTGCAGTCCAGACCTCCAGTGGGAGATATATGCCAAATTCATCCAAACCTCTGGATACTGGAAATGTCCAACAGAACGCCATCCAGAACCCAATCAGAGAGGCTGCCCCTCAGGAGAATGTACCCAATGGCGATCACCCATCCCATGATGCCAGGGTTTCAGTTGCCCAACTCCGCCACACCTACCTGGAAAGTGTTGCAAGTCCTCGGAAAGCCAAACTGTAGGTGGTGGTACATTATCAATATGTGTCGACTTACTAACATATCTAACATTGACGATTAACATGCAGTTAATCAAAATCTCATCTACGTTAACTGCTTGGAGAATGAAAAGACTGTGATCTTACAGAGGAATCACTCATTCAAAGCTGACCAGCAGATTTTAATGCTCCATCCCTTTAGCCATCATGGTGCTCAGCTTGTCTAGTGCACACTTTGTCAGTAATAATTAACCATTTCTGTTCTTTTGTCTTACCTTGGCTTGGCAGCTTTGTGTTTCTAGATACAATTATGGATGTATTTAGTTGTGCTGACAGAATAATTCTTAACCTTTTTTATGTTTGTAGGGTTTTCAATAGTTAGTTTAACCCACTGTGAGAATGCTCAAATGAAATATTCATCCAGCATTAGCATTTTGCTCTTTCTCTCATGCCTGTGCACCTGCCATTCTTCAATGCTGCCTTGTTCAGTCATGCTTTGTGACGTAATAGGGCAGAAGATGTGCCTCCAGATACACATGCACCCTGGAGAAGTGAGAGAGTCAAAGATCGCTCATCTCATCGCCCTTTGCGGTATATCTGTCCCACTGAGAGTAGAATTACATCTGAGAGGTTTAGAACGCAGCCTATCACATCAACTGAGTGCGAACAGTCGGACCGGTAGGAATTTTGAGTAGTTTTATGCACGGTATTGTAGAGTTATCCTGGAGTGTAAATTTTAAATAACACTTGATGTATACTTGGTAATAACCCAGAAAACTAAAACCAGATTGGTTCGAAATCAATTTTTTTTATTTACCTTTTTTTAACTGCACTGTATTTATGCACTGATTGCTTATTAAAGTTAGCCTTTGGCTCTCTAAATAATGCTTTATCTTACTCCTTTAACAGACCGTATAATGTTTACATGTGTAGTAGATTCTAATCTGTAGGTTTGGTCTTTGGTTTTTGTGAAATGCTCTGTCATTTTTTTTCCTCTTCTATTTCTGCTTGGCGAAATCTATAATTCTGTCTAACGCTGTGGATTAAACAGTTCTGATTGTGTTTTCAGCACTTTCCCACTAGTTGCTTTGTGTATTTTCCTTATTCTTCTTTTCCTAAATATGCTGCTGCATTTTTCTGCTTACACTGTTGCAATTTTTTTCCAAGTCAGCTGGTTGAACTAATCATTTTCCAATCCTAAACGATTTAATGTTTAATTGTAACTGTTTTATAAGACTTCAAATTTTGTTCTCTTTAGGTCTCATCTAAGCCCTGAACTACCGAGCCCTGAGGGTAAGTCTGAGATTTTTTTATCCATAAACTACACAATCTGTATCATCACTTAAGTTGTAATATAACATGCCTTTCTATTGTTTTATTTAAAAATAGAAAGTCACTCTAGCTAATTTTAGTTGCTGTCTTGCTGTCTGACTTATTATGTATAAAAACTTTGTGATGGGGCAAAGCTTATTTTCATTTGGAAAAGCTTATGGAGACATGGCATTGAGACTTTGGAGATAACCCTAGGCAGAAGTAGTTGACTCTGTGGAGTATCCATGATCACTCCAGAGAGCAACAGATCTACTGTTTTGCATCTCTGGAGCTCTAGTTAAGCTAGTACTGCTTTGCTTTTCTAGTCCTACTGTATGTGTAAGCAGTGCCAATTTGCATTGCAATGTTTTAGAGCTGACTGAAACAAACATACACTTCTGCTGAAGTGTCTGTAAAATAATAAAAAAAAAATGTTTAATGTAAGTTTCATGTATTTAACAAGGCTGCATTTATTTGATCAAAAAATACAGTTAAACATTATTATTGTTAAATATTATTGAAATTCATTTTTTTTAATAATTGTTGTTTTAATTTTTGGATTTTAAAATGTAATTTATTCCATTGATGGTAAAGCTGAATCTTCAGCAGTCACTATTCCAGTCTTCAGTGTCACATGATCATTCAGAAATCACTTTAATATGCTGATTTGGTGCTCAAGGAAAAACAATTGTGTCGCTTAATATTATTGTAGAAAACCATAATATATTTTAGGACTTTTTCAAAGAACAGCATTTATTTTGTGATGTTTTAAATTTCTTTACTATCATTTTTAATCAGTCTAAAGCGTCCTTGCTGAATAAAATCGTGCTGAATTAATGCATGCCCTAATATTTTTAAACAGTTGTGTATTACCTTAAAATTCTGCCTTAAGAAAGAAAATGACTCATTTAAAATCGTAAGTGGGCCCCTGACTAAAAATGAAACAATAATATTATAAGACCCCTTTAAAGGGATAGTTCACCCAAAAATTACAATTGTATCATTCGCTCATCCATTTGTCATGTCATACCCATAAAACTTTGGTTAATCTTCTAAACACAAATTAAGATATTTTTAATGAAACTTTATTACACATGAATCATTTAAGTTTTGGTTACCTGACCTTTCAATGGAGGGATAGAAATCCCTCAAGTTTCATTTAAAATAACTTAATTTGTATTGAAGATTAACCAAAATCCTCTGGGCTTGAAGCAACATGTGGGTGAGTAAATGCTCACAGGTTTTCCTTCACGGGTGAACTGTCCCTTTAAGTGTTGCTTAGATCATGCTACACTTTATATTCGAGCAGATTTTAATACAGTTCATTGCATCTGGTAGATGTACAGCATTTATTTTTCACTGCTGTGTCTGTCTTAAGGTTAATGTTTGTGAAATCAGAGCAGAGAAGCAGAAATTTGCTTGTGTAATCTTTCTACCATGTGTTTAGCATTGTGTTTGTCCTCTAAAAGCCTTGGGATTTCATGAAATAGTTCTCATGAGAAAGCTTCTGACTCATTCTTTTTCCTTCTCTTCTTCCTGTGTTTTTCCAGTAGATGAAGAGAAACTGGATGAGAGAGCAAAGCTGAGTGTAGCCGCCAAGCGCTCTCTCTTCAGGGTATGTGGTGCTTGAGTGTGTCTTTGCTTCTGTTCCAAACCCTGAAAGTGAGCTGCTTCTCTTTCTGCTGTCTATAAAGAAAGCATCCTAACCAAATTCAGTTGGGTACAACCCAGTTGTCATTTATGCAGACCACACAAATGACCCCTTACATGAAGTGCGCATAAGAATTTGTGTCCAACAATACAATTTAATGAGTCTAATAGAACCTGAGCAAAAGGAAAAACATCTGATATCTTGACCAAGCTAGTAAAGTCAAATGCAGTATGTTAATGTTTTGATTTAGTTTTTTGAAGTTATTGTGTGAAGCTTTCATACAACGTTTTTCTGTTCTTTAGGAGCTTGAGAAGACTTCAGATGGTTCAGTTTTGAAGGCATGGAGCAGGAACGCTGCTGTTGAACGGAGGCTGAGGAGAGGTCAGGATCGCTCCCGCACTCAGCCGGTCACCTCAGAGGAAGTGGTCATTGCTGCTACGTAAGTGCTATAGTATGTGACATGCTGAGTAATTCAGGTTGAGGAAACAAAAATTCCCCCAAATGTTTGCATTTGTTAGTTTCAACATTTACATCAACTTGAATATTTAAAAGATTCGGCAAGATAAACTACTGTTTACTGGTGGGTCTGTAACATTTAAAAAAAAAAAAATGTTAAATAGAAACCAGTTAATTCAAATTGTAATAATATTTCGCAACGTTGTTTTTACTGTATTTTTGATCACTTTACTTGATCAAAAATACAGTAAAAACAATGTTGCGAAATATTATTACAATTTGAATTAACTGGTTTCTATTTTAATATATTAATATAAATATTAATATGAAATTATATTTATTCCAGTCATTTCTCCAGTCTTTAGAGCCACGTGATCCTTTAGAAATCATTCAAATTTCATGCTCAAGAAACATTATTATGTTAAAAAAAAGTTAGGACTTAAAGAACAGCATTTTTTTTTAAGTAGAAATCTTTTGTAACAATATAAAAGTCTTTACAGTCACATTTGGTCAATTTAATGTATCCTTGCTGAATAAAAGTAATAGGTTCTTTCAACAGAAAGAAACCTTACTGATCCCGAACTGTAGTGTAAGCTTCATACAACATGTACAGTCAACAAATGAATATGGCTTCAGAACAAGTTGCAGTATTTACATTCTTCTCAATGCTATTTTTCCTTTATGTCCTATCCCTTCCTTTTCTTTCATGTGGTGTATGTAGCTATGATCTGTTTTCTTCAGTTTCCTTTTTTTTCCTGTGTCTTTGTTTCTGTGCTTCCTGCTCTGTGTGGTTTAAAGTGTCCCTGGCCATTTGTCACAGTCCGTGACTGTACAAACCTCTGTAACACGTGTTCCTAGTCCCACTCTAGTCAGCAGCTCTGTGACCAAATACAGGTACCCAGGACACACACACAAACACTCCCATGAACGTGTGCACGTAATACAGGCATGGTCACTTTTATCAATACTAATGTTTGTCACTGAGAGCTTGCATGTTCACAGATGTCTTTACAAAAATGTCTCAATTTCTTTAAATTTGTTTATCATGAGAAAAGCGCTCAACAGTTGTGTTGTGAAATATCATTATTGTTTAAAATAATTGTTTCCTATTTCAATATATATTTTAAAATCCAGTCTTCAGTGTCACACGATCCTTCAGAAATCATTTTAATATTCACACTTGTGGCCATTCTTATCATGAATGTTGAAAACAGTTGTGCAGCTTAACTTTTTTTTAAATATTTATTTATTTGTGCTTAATTATTTTCCTATCTAAAACATTTTATTGTTCCCATACTTTTGAATGGTTATAAAATGTATATTTATGTCCCAAAAACAAAAAAGTTTTCACTCAGAAATTCCAAACAATTGCAAAGAAAAAGGAAGTAACACATTGAAGTAGAAAAAAAATCATTTTCCTTTTTTTAGCATACTCCAATAATCTTTGTTTTATTTACAACTTTGATAGGTCAAATTAAGAACCAGCACCCTCTTGTGGTATTTTCAGGCAAATACAGATCATTAGTTTACATCACTTGCTCTTAGAATTAAGAGTGAGATTTTCAGAAGCACACCGCTATTTGTGACTACAAATAAACTTTTTTCCTGATCATCATTGACTTGTGTTGAGCTATAATACACTTATGGATATGACAATTATATTAGCTACTGATTTTGTATTCATAAAGGGGATGTTTTTAATGTTTCCTAAGGTCATGAAATGCTAAGTTAATAAAAAATGGGTCTGAATTACTTGTAGAAATGTGAGACATTGCTGGGAGGAATTTGAGTCATGTCACTTTTGTGTTTTTTGCTTCATCAGCAACTTGTTGAGCATATAAATTCCATGACATGTTTATCTGCACATGCTACTATAATCTTATAATCTGAATGAACAACACATTCTAAATGTTTCGTTATGTGGTTATGTTTACACCGCTTTATTCATACTGTAACATTAATCACAATTGCTTGTATATTATATGCATGCATGTGTTTAATCAAAATTTATGCAAGCAGTTGTTTAATTCTTTATCATAATTATGTATGATAAATACAGTCATGCAGCCCAGCCTTACAGGCGATGTAATGGGATTAATATTAAACACATTAAGTGTTCCTGAACAGTCTGGTGTTGGTGTATCCTACAGCTTGCAGGCATCATCTCAGCAGAACTCCATGGTGAGGGAGCAGGCCAGAGAGGTTCGGCTGGCTCAGAAGGCAGAGGAGATGGATCAAGCTCGCCAAGTGTCTCCAGGAGAGGATAGTCAAGAGGAGCCAGACCTTTCCACGCTCAGTCTGGCAGAGAAGATGGCACTCTTCAACCGCCTGGCACAGCCGTCCAGCCACGGCCCTCGGGCCAGGGGAGATACTCGGTCTCGTAGAAGTAATGCACGCTACCAGACTCAGCCAATCACACTAGGAGAGGTTGAACAGGTATGTACCATTTCTCTCTCTTCATTAAACAGCTAGACCATTCTAATACATGCCACAGTTGAGAATTGTATCAGTTTAGTACATTAATCATCATGTAATTTAAATCATGAATCATGCCGGGCCATTAAATTAAGCTCATATGGGTGTGATCCTTGGGTGTGCACATGCTTTTGGCTATATAGTGTATGTCAGTTAACCCCTTAACTGTCACCCCCCATTTTTTTAAAATAGGCATTAAGTGCACTATCCAAACTTAAATTGTTGTATTTTATGAACACTTTGGAATATAGACCTAAGGTTGGTCTCTTTTTAAAGAAGAAAATTAGCAGATTTTGTCAAAAGTGGAATTTTTTCAAAAAATTAAAGTATTAAAAAGTTATAGAAGTTTAAATGTACTGTAAATAAAATGTGCTATATTAATTTTATTTTATTGTATTTATTATAAATATTTTACTAAACAGGTTTTACTCTAAAATTGGTATAAAATTAAAGCCTTGTGTCTAAATAAGTTATGTTCCAAATTTGAAGTTGATATGAAAAAAAATTGAGGTTCCTGTGAGATTTTATTTAGGGCGTCATACCACAAACAGCCACTGGGAGCCATCAAAACGCCTTTGAATTTTGTTTAATGAATTTTTCCCTAGATTTCTCTGTCAATTTTTACTTCAATACTCAAAATAACCACCAAATATGGAATCCTGAGACTCAGACCTTTCCAATGATATGTTTGTTGCCAAGATTATAAAAAGTTTTGATTCTAAAAGACCGTAATGCATTTTGTAATATGACACTTGACATTGCCCACTAAGGGGGAGGAGACCGCCATAAGATTTTAAAGTACCATTTCCATGGTAACGCAGTGTCTGATTTAAAAATGGTTTTCGGGGGATGAATCTTGGGCTTCTAAGCTTTCAAATGATATATAATTTATGATGATTACTAAAAGATTTTATAGAGAAAAAGGACAACAAATAAAAGAGCGCCAAGCGTCCCACAGGTGGGACGGTGACAGTTAGGGGGTTATTTGGTTGTGGAGATGATTTAGGCCTAAAACAGTGAAGCTATAGAGCAAGTCAGATAGAAATCGGGGGTTAAGAAGTCACTTGCTGATGCTGAAATTGCACACGGTCTGAGAAGGTGCTTTTTTTAAATACTTAGCAGCCAATAAAAAGTATGTTCTGTAGTATATAGTATTAATGTGTGTAGTGTGAATGAAAACAGATGCACTATATTCGTAATTCGAAAGCAAACTTTCGAAAGCTAATGTGATGTTGTTCAGTTAATCTATAATGACCTAACATTTATTTATTGTGTCACTGGACTTTCAAATTTTAATAGGTCTACTATTATTTTGGAAATTGTCATAAGGATTATTTTATTTTATCAACCAAAATGTTTAAGAATATTTTGATTTATATTTTTGCTCATATCACGCATTCTTACGGTGTACCCTGCTTTAAGTTTGTTGGGCATATGTTAAAGTATTACACCCACAGACATGATCAATCTTACTCTTACACACACAGATACACACGATTGAGCGTTTAAAGGGGTTTGTCTCTGATGCAGGATGATTCTGAGATGTTTGACGAGGAATCAGAGTTCTCAGAGCTTCTGAGTGATCTGGAACATGTAAGGACCCTCTATAGAACTGATAATATTTCATAGGAACCACGGTTTTACTCTGCCTGCAGTAAAACCATTGTCCCATGTCTTAGAAGCATTTGTCCTAATGCTTCAGCATATATGTCCCTATATGCCAGTAGGCTGAATTCAGGCATTTCTTTTAAGCATCTTGCTTAGATGATCTTACAGTCCCAAAGAAGGCATGGATGTAAATGCTTCTGAATTGTGAATGTAGTTCCAGATTGCTGGTAGCTCAAGTACAAGCTTTGCAGTCTTTATGTGCTTTTGAAATTGAGCTGAGAAATGTTAACAGATAGAATGTTTTGTCTGATTATTGTGTTTTATGTATAAACATTAGTGCTGGGTTACTGTGCAAAGAAATTTGCTATAGTGTGTATATTGCTTCCTGTGATTACAGAATGACGAAGCATGGAAAAATTGTGAAAATACAGACTGGAATGTGTCTTGAATCAAGAAAGGACTATTTCTTATCACAATGGGCTATAGTAAACTATTAATATAGCCCATTTTTAATCGCTTTTTGTATTACTGTGGGCTGTCTCACACCTGGCTTGTTTGGAGCATTTGTTTTAGAACCTGTCGTATTTTCTCCCTTAGTTCAGTTTGTTTAGGCATATATGAACACAGTAAACGTGCTGTTTCTAAAATAATCATTCTGACATCACCTGAATGAGTCTCGATCTGATTGAAATCTTTGGGGTGGTTGCTTGTGGTGAGAAAGCAATACGACCCAACAAACCAAACTGTATAGTAGGGTTGGGCCGACAGACGATGCCATCGTCCATCACCGATGGCTGACAGACATCACGATGTTAAGCTGACATCGTGATTCCTCCCTTTATTGTACTTCAGTACGAAAAGTATTTTTTTTAATCTTAAAGGGTCCCCCCTGTTTCAGCACTGGTTAGTTCTCACCACAGTTTTAAAAATAGTGGGCGTGGTGTGCAGAGAAGGGGGAAGAGGGGAGACAGACAACACACACAGCTTCGCGTTCAGATGGTTTCATTTCACTCCTATCGAGTTAAAAACACAAATGCACAGCCATTTGAACTCTGCATAGAAAATGTATATATGAATGCGCTGTTGCACCTTTGAGAACTTTTAAGGCTTATTCTGTGGTGATTATATAAGCCTTTTGATGGGTTGTGTCACAGAGCTGTAAAAACGGTTATGCTCACCAAGTGAATGAATCCTTTAACAAACTTTTATTACAAAGCAAAAACAAACACTCTTCCTCGATCCATGAACGTTTCTCTCAGTTAATGTGCGTGATGTCATCTCACAGTCTGAAACGTCTGTCATGGCAAATCAACACATGCTTTTGTGAATTATTAAGCGAAGCGTCGTCTTGTAGGATAAGAACACACAGTCTCATTAATAATTTAATAGACACCAATGCATCATCAATGTACTATAGTCCCTTGCCACATCACAAATTGTGACGTCAACACAATGTAGATTTTAAACCTGGAAGATGAAAATAGCGCAAAAAAGCTTACAATTAAAGGGGTCATGATGCATATGAAGTTTTCTTTTCTCTTTGGAGTGTTACAAGCTGTTCGTGAATAGATGAACAGATTCATTCAAATGGCTAATTTATTTAGGAACAAAGCATTTAACTCTGTCAATGAGAAAATCACTAAATCATTTAATTAACTGATTTGTTCAAAAAGCTGATTCATTCACTAAGTAAACACCGTCCATTGCTCAGAAACGCAAAACAGTGCTGTGATCTTTTTTTGGAACTATTTTTGTTGGCAAAATTGAGCAGAAACAAGCAATATTATGTCTAACATGTAAGTCACTTATTGCTAACTTTACTGAACTTGTATAAAATGATTATTAAATTAGTTATCATGTGGATACCTGCAGAAAAACGGTACTCTTTGTATGATATAGATTAAGCTAACTATATTAAAATATATAAGTATAAAAAGTATACAGAAGCATTTTTGCTGTCTACAATTTAGAATGTTGAGTTTTAATAGACTAATAAATCACATGTATGCACTCTGTCTCTGTTTGTGTGATTTTGTGATATACTTGATAATGTCAGATCACACATCATTACAACAACACTTACCATATTATCGCAGAAGATATACTGTAGGCCGCAGACCCCAGACTCAACTTGAGTGGAAAATGAAATCATCCGTATTTGTGCGCGCACTTGTTTGCACATGAGCAAAGGTGTTTTTTTAGGAATCTAAGGTGTGAACGCCAGACCACTGATTCGTCAAAACTGCTTTCCTGCAGCCCCTGTTCTTCTGAATGGGAAATGTATCGGAGTAAAAGTATACATTTTTATTAGGAAATGTAGTGGAGTAAAAGTTGGCTGAAATATAAAAACTTGAGTAAAGTATAGACACTCCCAAAAAATACTTAAGTACTGTAACAAAGTATTATTACTTTGTTACATTTCACCACTGATGATGGGAACAGTCGGGTTCACTTTATAAAAGGCATGGCTTTGTGAATGGTTTTGTTATTGGCTAATTTTATGATTGCCTTCCAGCTACAGGACATGCACTAAGTCAGCCTCTGATTAGTCAGCATGATTGACGTGTGTCTGTTGATGAACAGTTGATGAATGTGCTGTTTTTTCTGCCCATGCTGACTCACTTTTTGTTCTCATCCCATCCCTCTCTCTTCAACCAATGTACCGTCATGCTCTTATCTTTCTCTTTTTTCATACCGTTCACTCTCAAATCTTCCATCTTTCCCTTTCTACGCAAACTCTACCATCCTTCTCTTTTATTGTCCTCTTGTAGCTGCAGCCTCCGGGTGGAGCTCATTTTGCATCCACCTCTACCTCAGCCCTGAGATCCTCAACCGTTTCCACTGAACATGCTGGTGACATCCACCTGACCATGCCCAATGTATCAGGCCCTGCCTACTATGAGCAGATCCTCTCCCCACCTCACCACTCTCAACCTGCCCAAGAGGTCCAGACACATCGGAGCCCAGATGTGTCCCCGGTGGCCCAAGGAGAAAAGCTAGTATTAAGCATGGGGAAGATGAAGCTCCCCTCTCCAGAGTGCATGAAACAGACACCACATGCTCAACCAGCCAGAGACTGGGAGGAGCATAAAGGGCACAGTGAGGCTCTGGTGACCCCTCAAGGCCTTTCAGAAACAGATGGAGAGCTCAAGTCAAAGGCAGCAATGTCAGGTAGAGAAATATGGATGATGTGTTTCTTTGTTTTCTAAGTGCCACCTCTTCTCCTAGGCACATTTCTGTACTTCAGGGTAATATTATTTAACTCTCTTTTAACTTTTGCCCTTTTCCTATTTTTCCTTTAGTTAATAATATGGCAAGACGCTCTCTGTAAGAACAATGCACATTTACTGATATATAGTTAGACGTAAAATTTCCAAAATGACATCTCTGAATAATTTGTGTATTTTGTGATTTGATGATGTGAAAGTAAATCAACAGATTGTCATATTTGGATTGTCCTTTGCATAGTAAAATGTGTCTAAAACTATAGATGTATATTGAAAACAGATATTTTTCTAACTCCGTATTAAGCAGGACATTGTTAAAAATAGTCAAGTCAACTTTATAGTGCTTCATACAGTACAGATTGTCAAAGCAGCTTTACAGTGACTACCAGGAAAATAGTTTGTCAATAATGCAAGAGGACAATAACAAAAAAAGTCAGTTCATTGTTGATTCTGTGATGTCATCATCTAGTTCAGCTCTCTTCAAATAGTGTTTGTGCTATCCAGAAATTAAGCATCCCCAACTATGCAAGCCAAAGGCGACAGTAGCATGGAACCAAAACTCCATCGGTGACAGAAACCTTAGGAGAAACCAGGCTCAGTTGGGGGGCCAGTTCTTCTCTAGCCAGACGGAACCAGCATGATGTGTTTTATTTCCAGGCTGCAACACAAGTCAGATTGTGCAGAGGGCTCATCTGGTTCCAGTGGTCTTGTCCCAGTGGCTGTCTAGTTGATGAGGTCTTTGCAGGGGATCTGTTTCTAGGACTCATCTAGTGAATTAACGTTTCTGCATTTTAACATTGAGAGCATATGTCATAATTTAGGTATAAGAATTGACAGAGCAGCCATCAAGTGTTAGACAGTGTTCTAGATTATTACATGTGGAGGTGTTTGGGCCAGTAATTAACACCTCTGTTTTTTCAGAATTTAGCAGTAGGAAATTAGTAGTCAACCATTTTTTTTTATTTCAATAATGCATTCCTTTAGTTTTGCGAATTGGTATGTTTTGTTGGGTATCATCAGCATAACAGTGAAAGCTAACACCATGTTTCTTGATATCCCTCAAGGTTAACATGTAAAGCGTGAAAAGCAGCAGTCCTAGTACTGAGCCTTGTAGTACTCCATACTGTACTTGTGATCAATATGATAACTCTTCATTCACTGCTACGAATTGATGATGGTTAGATAAGTAAGAATTGAACCATACCAATGCAATGCAATTCCATTAATGCCAACGTAATTTTTTAGTCTACTCAGAAGAATGTTGTGGTTGATAGTGACAAAACGCAGTGCTAAGATCCAGTAGCACTTAGGGAGAGATACAACCACGATCAGATGATAAGAGCAGGTCATTTGTAACTCTGATGAGAGCAGTCTCAGTACTATGATATGGTCTAAATCCTGGCTGGAAATCCTCACAGATACCATTTTGCTCTAAGAAGGAACATAGTTGTGAGGTTAATGCCTTTTCTAGTATCTTTGACAGAAAAGGGAAATTTGAGATCAGTTTGTAATTAACAAATTCTCTAGGATCAAGTTCTATTTTTAAAGAGGCTTAAAAACAGCCAGCTTAAAGGATTTTGGGACATATCCTAATGACATTGACAAATTTATAATATTCAGAAAATGATCTAGGACTTCTGGAAGCACCTCTTTTAGTAGCTTAGATGGAATAGGATCTAACATACATGTTGTTGATTTTGATGATTTGACAAGTTTATACAATTCTTTCTCTCCTAAAGCAGAGAATGAGAGGAATTGTTCCTCAGTGGATCTATAATATATCGTCTGATGCGATACTGTAGCTGACAGCTGCATGGTTAAAATTTTATCTCTAATAGTATTGATCTTGGAAGTAAAGAAGTACATTAAGTCATTACTGCTGTGCTGTTGAGAAAATGTCTGCACCTGTTGATGCTTTACTTTGTTAATTTAGCCACTGTATTGAATAAATGCCTGGGGTTGTGTTTGTTTCTTCTAAAACAGATGAATAGTAAGCAGATGTAGTAGTTTTTAGACCTTTTTCTGTAAGTAAAAGTACTTTCCAACCATGCAACACGAAATACCTGTTTTTGTTTTTTTTTCACCTACACTCCATTTTCCTGGCTGCTCTCATTAGGGCGCAAGTGTGCTCATGCTGTGACCATGTTGTAACTCAAACAGCATATAAGACTTTTGAATGGTGTATTTCTTTTAAATTTAATTACTTTAAAATTGTGTCTTAGGTATATCAAATGGAATAAAATCATAACTGCCGAATCTCAAAATCACAACCTTAAAAAAAAGTGAAAGATTACTTTACTTAATGCTAATTCCAATTAATTATTATTTAAAATTTCACCATACACTGTGGAGGATTTTGGCCATTTTAATTTTTGCACCTTAACCAAAGGTTCTAATTTGACTGTTCCACAAAAAGAAAAAAAATTACTGTGCCCATAATATGCATCTTACTATCTTGTCCTACAATTCACAGAGTTATGTACTGTCTGTTTTATCAGATATGGCTTATGATGTTTTTTTTCAGTGTCTGCTGTACATGTGTTCTGTACTGATATCAGTGTGACTTTACAAAAAGAGAGGTGTGAATAGGAAATGATGTGCGTCTGTTCGGTAGAGTCTTCCTGTTTTGTGTCTGTCATTCAGGCTGGTGGTTTTTAACTTTTCCCCATTTGAAAAGACAGAAAGATGTCTGTCTAAGGCACATGGTCACAGCATGAGCAACAAAGCTTACCTTTATTCTGGTAAAACTGACACTCATTTCCTGTGTAGCACTTCTTACATATTCATCACAGTTTAACTATGTGTGTATTCACATGCTCAAGTGAGCATCATCTACTACAGGACTAAATGCGTGTGAGAGATTTTGGCTATGTTTGTATGTGTCTGGTGGCTCCGCCTGTCACTGAGCTGTTATTGATTGTATCACTGGGGCTGCTCTAACCCTTTCCTGTGTCTGTGCTTAACAGACCTTCCTGTGCACACAGCCGCAGTACGTGGAGCAGCAGCTGTATCACAGGGCTCATCCTCTTTACAGAGTGGCTCTCTCGTACAGCACACACACGCACAGACACACACAGAGTCTGCCGGACACCTCTTGGAGGACAACAGGAGAGAAGAAGAGCAGGAGAGTGACTTTAAAACAGAGGAGGGAGACAAGCTCTCAGACATCATGTCCTCCAGACAGATGTCCATCAAAGAGAGGTGAGTGCATGAAAGCATGAAATATCCAGAATGCCATTTCTGAAGAGTTTGTGTAGTTTGTGATGTGATATGAAAGGAAGTCAGTGGAATGTCAAATGTTTGTTCTCCTTTGTAAAGGAAAATCTATAGATGTATATTAAAAACTGATATATATATATATTTTTTTTTATCTTTGTTTTAAGCAGGACGTTGTAAATTGTGTAAACCAAGGCTGCCTTAGACTTTTCAGTGTGTGTGTGTTCCAATTTGCCTATTTGGGGAAAGTAGGTTGCACTCTGTGTCTTTTGAATATATGTCAATTGAATTAGTCACATTGTTCTTTCCATTTAGATTGAGAACTGGGAGAAACATAACATTAGAAATGAAAACATCAGATGTTCCAAGTCCTTATACAACATTTTTTTTAACTTTAAACTAGGTCATTGTTGATAGTAATAATGTTGCAGTAATGTCTACATGCCATCTGACTGCATCGTTGTGTTGTGGTCTAGCAGCAAGCACACAGATGAAGGAGGTCAGATATTAGAAGAAAAAAAAAACATACTGAATGTTGCATATTCCAGTTCAGTGTAACCCTATATTGTGTGTAACTCTGTTTATGTTTAGTTTTGTCAGAGCTGTACAGCTGTGTCCGGTTTGAGATCAAAGTATTGTGTAACTGATGGGCATCTGTCTGCCGCCATAGGAAGCAAGCTGATCAAATTGTTTTAAATTACATAATGAAAACCACTCATCTGCATAAATATGTAGCCACACTTGAAAACAGTTAAATGCGTGTGAATTTGTTGTTGTTGCTTTTTAACTTTTCCAGAGATACGTTTGCGAAATAAATTGCTGTTTGTCATGCATGTTTAGTTACACAATCCCAGTCAAATGTTTCAACACACCAATTGTTTTTTTAATACAACATTTTTTGAATACACATAAACAGACATTCGGAAATTATGTAGGGACCAAAAAAAAATCAAAATTAATCTGACAATTTAGCTACTTTGAAGTAGGTGTCATTTGTCTAGAATACAGTACTGCACAACTTGGCAGAGAAATCCTTCTGGTTTGCTTTTCAGCAGTGTTGAAGGAGTTTCCATGCATGCTTGGCTCTTGTTAGCTGCTTTTATTTCACTTTTGTTATATCTGGTCCTTCTCACCCATTAAATGTTTTTGTGAAGAAATTTAAGTCTACACAATTATTAATTAATAAATGCATCTACAAAATTAATTTGAAGCATTTAAAATTGTATTTTAGATTTTTAGATCATTAAATGATTAATTTAAGAATTCATGATAACACATGATTCTGTCCCTCACAGGCTGGCTCTGTTGAAGAAGAGTGGAGAGGAAGACTGGAGGAACAGGATAAATAAAAAACAGGATGTGGTGAAGGTTGCGGTGTCTGAAAGACATGCCCAGCTATGGGAAGTGGAGCAGAGCTTCAAGAAGAAGGTAACCTCTGAACCTTGAACTGTTCCACCTGACTGTACAGGTCATATGTCATGGTGTGTTGTCTAATTTCACATACAGTGTGTTCATCAGTTGTTGTGTTAGATTGATGAATATATATATTTTGTAACATCCTGTAACATCTTGCAAATATCATGTAACTGGTTCATTTTTGTGGTTTAGTAGTTTAGTTTGCATTTGTTGCTTTGTTCAGCATTTCATCTTAGAATTGGCCTTTGTGCTGTTGAGTAACTCTAAACAGAGAAGGGTTTGTGCTATCCATTGTTTTCTCTTCTTGTATCATTTCACTTTATTCTGTCCTCTCTGTCTGCATGTTTTTGTGGTGTGCATGGGTCACTTCTCAGTAGTTTTTAATTTTATTTTATTTTGCTGCTGTGTGAAACTCAAGAACTTTTATCTGGTTTGCTCAGAGCAAGCAATTTATTTACTTTAAACAGTGTCGTGTGATTGTTGATCATGGATGGAAATTGTCAAATTAGGCTGATAATTCATTGTGACTGGCATAAAAAAAAAAAGAATTACGGCACAAATGTTAGTCCTGGAGCAATAACAGGTGCTGTCCTTGCTGTTGTGTTTTTACTAGGGTTAGTAGAGGTCATATCATCATGAATGTGTACATCATTGTTGTAGAAAAGGGTTCTGGATTAATTGTATGTTTGCTACAGTATGTGTTCTTAACCTGCATAATCTTTCTGCTAGTCCACTACTTTACTGCATGGTTTTTTTTTTTTTTTTTTTTATAATATAATTTATTACAATAAAACATGTTTCAAAAATGTGCATGCTTGATACTAATTCTCTGGAGCAGTGTGGGATGTGGTAAGGTTTCACATGCCTTTCTCTGTTTGGAATTATTTTGAAGACTGTTTCAGTCACTTCATTGCATCATTTTAATATCTTCAGGTTGCATAAATATCATTACTCGATCTTTCAGCGATCTTGTGGTGATGTATGCAGATCTTAAAGCATTTAGTCTACTTAACCCTTCCCTTTCTTACTATAAGCTGCAAGCTCGCATTCAGATCTGCCTCTATTCCATCAACAACTGAACAACTGACAACCAAGTCCCAGCTCTACATTTTTCACTCAGATGTATGTGTCAATATTAGAAAAAAAATATTCAGTTGTATTTAGTTTACTATTCTTAGATCAGAATGCGTTTTCACAGTAGTTCAAGTTGATTTAACAAATGGGTTAACTTCTAATATGAGTAGCATTTTAATAATATTGAGAATAACAATCCTAGTTACTTTATTAATAGAATTAATACAGGTAGCATCTTCAGACTGCATAATGAGCATATTTATACTTCACAGTAGCCAGATTCAAGATTAAGTTTAGAATCCTAGCTTTTAGTAGGGGATCATTTTTCCCGTTCATTTCACCCCTTTTTCTAGGATGATGGGCCGATGATAGATGACTTTGCTGTGTCTGATCAACTTTGGGTAAGGCTGTTAGCCGTTAGCCACTGTGCTAACAGGCTTAGCACGGGTATGGCCAGTGTACATGGGTTATGGTTTTGTTTTTGTGTTTGATCCTTGTAATAATGGTGACGTCAGTGTGGTGTGTTTCGGAACTTGTTGTAACTCAGGATTACACAGTTCCTTGTGGTGGTGATTTCATTTGCTTGTTCCTCTCACTTTGCTACCATAGTGTTGGTATGAGTTCTGCAATGTTAAAAATTGTTTTCTACTATATTTTATCAGCCTTTTTTTTTTTTTTTTTTTTTTTTTGTCATTTACCCAATGGTGATTTCACAGTTATGGTGTGATATTAATTGCCTTGTTCAACCACTCTTATAGATAGGCTAAAGGCTTTCAGTTAGCTTTAGTCCTAAATTTTACAGACTTTCAGTGTCTATTGGTCTGCCACCTCAGGGACAGTATCAATTAATGACAATGATGAGCCTGTGAATATGTGATTTATTTACAGTACTGTATCTGTCCACTAATTTCATTTGAAGCAAGTACTTTCCATTGGGGTTTCTCTTGAAGCTGCTTGATTGACAGCAGATAGTTTGATTTCAGCATCATCAGATTCAGGGTGGTTGTACAAGGCTGGTAATTGTGTGTGTTGTACTCTAGATTTGACTGTAGCATTTTAGCAAATGACTTTGATGTTTTGTGTAGAGGTCATGTGGTTATTTAGAGGTGACATTTGTCTAAGACTAGACCAGTATCACCTGCTTGCTGTCTGTCCCTGGACGTCCTCTTCATTCCCTCCTGCCTTGTCATGTGTCTCTCCATCTTTTGTCTTGCTTCCCCTCTCTATGCTGTCTGTAGGATCCTGTCTTTTCCTCCTCCTTTTCGTGTGCCTCTGAACCACTGGATCAAATAGCAGTCCTCCCCAAGGTGAGCAAGAACACCCAATGCAAACTTTCTTCCTCATTCTGCCCTCCGATACTGACAGCCGGCCTCTCCTCTTGACCACTAATTTTTTTCTCTTTTTTTCCATTTTTAATTTCTACGCCATACTAAATCCTTCTAAATTTATGGTTTAAAAAAAAAACAAAAAAACATGAGACCAGAAGTGAACAATACAAAATACAGGGACATTGTTTCAAGGAAGGCATTTCATTGCCTGTATATTTTACCAGTGTGTTATACTTACATGTAACATAAAATAATGTACACAAATGGTAACAAAACAAAAAGAAAAAAATTTGTTATTACATAAAAAACAAATGGCTTCTGGGAACATCCTTTTACTTTTTTTTCTTACAAGTAAACAATTGTAACTGCTTCACTGAATATTTTATACGGTGTTATGTAAAGTGTATGTGTGTGTGTGTGTATAAAACACTTAAACCAGTATACACTACATTTTTTGTATTTTTTATTTCCATATTTGGTATGGTAACTGACATTTAACAAGATCGTTTATTTCTTGAAGTCTGAGAAATTGCATTCTTGTATTTCTTGGATTAATTTGAGCACTCTCGACTGCTTTGTTCTTGTCTTCTTGACAATTTCTTGTCTTATACCAGAAAGTAATTTTTTTTTTTTTTTTTTTTTTTTTTACATTTTTATATACTTCACTTAAAGCTTAAAACCTTTAGGCCTGTATATTAAAATCTTTCTACCATCTTAATTTTCTTGACCAACTGATGGGATACAAACAAGCCTATATAATTCTAAGCCAACAATGTTTGACTATAAAACTAAACGAGGAGTAACAAGTCAGTGGTGCGGTGAAGAAGGAGCCTCTTTAGTCTAGGATGCATCCCCTCACCTTTTATCCTTTCTTTCCATTCTTTTCTCATCCCTCTTTCTTCCCATCTGTCTTCCTGCTCTTCCCTCTGTGTGAGCTACCCCCCTGCCCGTGCAGGTGGATGAGTGTCACCCCTGGAGACGGAAGGTGCCTCTCACCCCCAAACACACATCCACTATTCCTCCATAACACAACAATAAGACTTGCTGTAATGTATGTGCTGTAAATGTATGTATGTTAAGCGTGTTTGTGGTGTTGTCTTTGGTGTCTTTTTTTGGAGTCAATAACTAGCTAGGTTGACAACATAAATAATTGGTATATTTTAGATGCTTTTGATTTGGTTTGTTTCCAGTTTAAAGTTAGGAAAACAGAGGCTAAGTGTGTGTACTAAAAGTTATTTTTTACATTTCACAAGTTTTTTTTCTTGGCTAAATCTTTTATGAGATGTGTTGTTTCTCTCACTACTTTTACAAACATAATGGTTATCAACTAAGCATCACTTTTAAATTAAAATGATTAAAAATATATTTAAATTAAAGTGTGAGAACATGTTTCACAGTGATGTTAAATGTAATTTTTTTTTTGCTTTGTCATGTCAGAGGATGGGAAATGAGGTGGTGGAGAGTCAGCACATTGAGCGAAACGAGATGTCTATTCAGGAACGCAAGCAGCTCATCACCGCACAAGAGGATGCCTGGAAGGTCAAAGGTTACGGAGCATTCAATGACTCCACTCAGTTTACAGTGGCTGGCCGTATGGTTAAAAAAGGTCAGTAAAAATGCACATATTGATACTTTTTAATGTATTTTCGTACTAAGTGGACAAAGCATATAGCTTTTTGATACATAATTAGAATACAGTTTTGTTTTTTAAGTGTGAAATTTTCTCTCTCTTTTTTTTTTTTCCTCTCCAGGTCTGGCAGCCCCCTCTGTTCTCTCAAATCCAGTGTTGTCCCCTCTGTCCTCTAAAAATAAGAATGCCTCCCATACCATCTCAAAGCCACAAGAAGGTGAGAAGCCATAATGTACTCATACTCAATTCCAGTCATTTCCTGCTATGTATGTGTGTGTGTATATATATATATATATATATATATATATATATACAATTATAGTTATAGTTTGTTATGTATATATATGTATATGTATATGTATGTGTATGTATATATGTGTATATATATATATATGTATGTATATATGTGTATATATATATATGTATGTATATATGTGTGTTTATATTTGTGTATTTTTATATGTGTGTATATTTATGTGTGTGTGTGTGTGTATGTATATATATATATATATATATATATATATATATATATATATGTGTGTGTATATATATATATATATATATATATATATATATATATATATATATATATATATATATATATATATATATATATATATAAAAATGCATATAGTTATATTGTACTGCTGTATTTTCTTAAGTAGAGATTGAAGTCAGACAGGACATGAAGCTGGAATCAGACAAGAAGCTGGATAAGTTGGAGTCATTCCTTGGTCGGCTCAATAGTAAAGGTTGGTGTGATAATAAACATGTAATGAACCTCAGAGATGTTACATTTTCTCCTATAACAACTTAATATTTTATTCAGGTTATTCTTAATGTATGTTTTGTATGTAATGTACATTTCTTAGTTTCAGGACTTCAAGAGGCCACGATTGCAGTCACAGAGAAGTCTGTTAAAGAGGTCATGACTGTAGATGATGAGATCTTCGATAAGTTTTATCGACACACAGAGGATATGGCCAAGATCACTAGCAGCGTGGAAATCAACGACGATTTTGATGCCATTTTTGGAGGGCAGCTGCCTAGGTAAAGCCAGAAGAAATCATGTGTAGCGATTTGTGCTGTCTCTGTACAACCAGCCATATTTTGTGTATTAGAATATGAATTTGTTTATTTAGAGAATGACACCTAAACTAGACTGAAAGGCTGGGTGTATTCTTGGTTATTTTTTTTTTTTTTTTTTAGGTTGACCTCAGACATGGTGCAGCACAAGCGTGCAGTGCGGCCCACCAGAAACGTTCAGTCATCCAAAAACCCCCTGAAAATGCTGGCCGTTCGGGAGGACATCAGACATGAGTACACAGAACAGAGATTGAATATCGGCCTTTTGGAGAGCAAGAGAATGAAACAGGAAAAGAGTGAGTTATTGAGAAAGGGTGTGGAAATTGACTAGTTAGCTCATGAACCCATTTTCTTTAAGTATGCAATTTTTTTTTTTTTTATATACAGTTTGAACCATATTTCAGTCAGCCAGTTTGTGTGACAAACAGCCATTTTTAACTAAAGATCTTTTTCTGAAAAAAATTCTGCACAAGGATTTAGGTGAATCATTGAATCGTTTTTCAATCTCTTGCCTTAAACAAACCACCCAAACCGCTCCAAATGTAAGAGTGAGCACAGTGTAGTGGAATACAATGTTTTGAGTTATTGTCTTTTTCTTAAAAGTTAAGAGTTCATACTCTTGCGGTCTCTCTCTTTGTTCTTTTCCTCTCTTTCATAGTGAATAAGAACAGCGGTTTCTCTGAGGTTGCTCTTGCTGGATTGGCCAGTAAAGAAAACTTCAGCAGTGTGAGTCTGCGAAGTGTGAATGCATCTGAGCAGAGTTCCAACAACAGTGCCATGCCCTATAAAAAGCTCATGCTCATTCAGGTCAAAGGTGAGTGCCAGTGACAACAGCTGTGATACACAATATTTCAGCCCAATGATAAAAGAGGGGGGGGTCTCATTTTTTAGATGGCTCTGCTGGTCAACAATATTCATCATCATCCATTCTGACCTTGTTTGGGCACAGCTTTATTCTCAGCTGTTTCGTTTCATATGAAGATTAATGGTCTCTGATTAGCAGCTAGCCATATAGAGCATGCTGTATCTGTGTGTTTCTGTAGAGACCGTACTTATTTGGCAGTGAGACAGCCATTAAAGATGCTGTTTACTTAAGTAAGAGGGAGAACCCATCTTGCATGAGACCTGCTGCTTTTGTTATGGGGACAGCTTGTTGTAGGATGTAGAAGGGCTGTGGATACCAATTCCCGATAAGGCATCCCTCTCAATCTAAACCTACGTGCATGTTCCCAAAACAACATTCTGCTCTTAATAAATACAGAGAGAAAGAAACCAGATAGGCTTAATGAAGAGAACAACACATGAGCGGTATAACAACGACAACAAATTATGGCCAGCTGTAGTAATGTTCTCATGTGCCGGAAGTTTGTTTTCGGTGCACATTTTATAAACGTACAGTATAACATTTAGTTGTAATGTATTGTATCACAACATAGGTGTCTTTTTAGTTTAAAATTCAACTAAGATAAAGCTGTACAGTCAAAGCAAATCACTTGGTGTTTTTGCTCCTGACATCAGGGGGTTCAGCGTATGACTCACATTTGATATTCTCTCAATTTCTCTGTTCATTTTAATCAGGTCGACGGCATGTTCAGACCAGACTGGTTGAGCCTAGAGCTTCTTCCTTGAACAGTGGTGACTGCTTCCTTTTGATCACACCCCATCATTGCTTTATCTGGATTGGAGAATTTGCAAATGTTATCGAAAAGGCCAAAGTGAGTGTGTCTTGCTACGTGTATCAATAAACACGCTATCACTTTAGCTCTGTTTAATATCCAGCTGTTAGCAGTGTTTTTATTGTTAATTAAAACTAATACAATTTGAACTTAATTAAAATGTAAACTAAAGTTAAAATGAAAATTGAGAATAAAATAAAAGTTAATTCAGAATTGTAATAAACACTGTAATACTATAAAAGTAATACTAAAATAACACTGGCTGTTCAGTGCCGGATGCCAGTATTAGTCACTTGTATAAAAATTATCCACTTTTGGTTCTTAGCTTTTGTTACAGTTAAATCTGTTATATCCTGTACCCAGCCGTGGTGTTTTCAGTACTATTCATATGTTGGTGAGTCCCCCACATGCAGGAAGTAAACAGAATTAACCACAAAAGAAATCTCATATTGTTTTACAGGAAGCAGGGGGTGAATTGTAAAAGCTCATGTGTCTCTCTAACACACAACTTTCTATTATCGTTCAATCCAGACTTTTTTTTATTATTGAATAATTAAGTGATCATATGTGTATTTCTGTACATGGGATCAGAGTGAGGGGCACAGAGTATTATATTATATTATATTATATTATATTATATTTTATTATATTATTTTTTTTTTTTTTTTATTTTGTTATATTATATTGTATTTTTTTTTATTACAGGTGTTTGTTATTTTATTTTATTGTATTTTATATTTTATTTTATTTCAGTAAGTCAACTCAAATTGTGAAACTGTGTATTAAATAAATTCAGTGCACACAGACTGAAGTAGTTGAAGTCTTTGGTTCTTTTAATTGTGATGATTTTGGCTCACATTTAACAAACCCAATTTATTGAATTTATATTTATATTGAATTTATTTAATACACGAGTTTTACAATTTGAGTTGATTTACTGAAATAAATTAACTGTTCCACGAAATTCTAATTTACTGAGATGCACCTGTATATTATATTATATTAATCTGTATTTGTGGTGCAAATAAAAATTAAGCGTTTGTATCTTCAATCATGCAGGCTGCAGAGTTAGCTACATTCATTCAGACCAAGCATGACCTGGGATGCAGAGCCTCGTATGTGCAGACCATTGAGGAAGGTGCCAACACACACACTCATGCCGCCAAAGAGTTTTGGAAGATTCTTGGTGGCCAAGCCAGTTATCAAGGTATGCTAATCTGTAATTCCTTCTGTTGAAGGAAGAGTATTTAAACATCTGTATTTTTGTACTCAAGCATAAGGCATGCTGATGTTAGAGCAGTTTAATGACCTTTACATACAACAGTCCCTGTAAATATGGCCCTCTATACCCTACAGCTGCTGGCACTCCAGAAGAAGATGAGTTCTATGAGAGTGCCGTTGTAGAAACTAACTGCATCTACGGGCTCGTGGAGGATAAACTTGTTCCTGAAGATGACTTCTGGGGTCGAGTCCCTCGCTGCTCCATGCTTAAGCCTAAAGAAGTACTTGAAAATACTACATACTTAATATTATGGATGGTTTGATTAAATTTTGACATTCATTAATTCTTTCATTCTAACTAACTAATAATATATTTTATTCATATTATAAGCTACAGTCTACAAGTTTGCATGCATGAAGTTGGAAAAGATGTTTTAGGATGTGTGGTCATTTTTGGTACGATATTTTAAAAACAAAATAACCCTGACTTTATCCTCTTTTAAATATCAGCCTACTCAGGCCAATACTTAACAATTAAATTAAAATAAATACAGTTCAGTTCAATTCACTTTAATTATGAATATATTGTGCATCTCTGCTAAACACTTTGTTAAATAAACTGAAGTAAGGCAAATACAAGTTTAAACCAACTTTTTCTAGGTGCTGGTCTTTGATTTTGGTAGCGAGATCTACGTATGGCATGGTAAGGAGGTGACACTGGCACAGAGAAAAGTGGCTTTTCAGCTGGCAAAGCACTTGTGGAATGGCACCTTTGACTACACCAACTGTGATATTAATCCTCTGGACCCTGGAGAGTGCAACGACCTTATACCCAGGTACAAATCAGAGCTGAGTATGTTTGGCTCTGCTGATGCTTACTGTTCCATCATAGATCAAGTTTTGGCACTTGTGACCTTTTAAAGCTCATTCACAGACGCCTTTCAGGTCAGAAGTGTGCTACTGTTGCTTAACTTACTACGCCTGTCAAAACAGTAGCATAGTTTCTGAGTTTTCATAAACAGACTCGGGTTGCCAGATGTGTCGCTCCTAAAATAAATGACTGTTGTGTTCACATCTCATCCTTTTGTTTAGTTTTGTTCTGTTCTGTTCTGTTCTTATGAAGTTTTATAATTATATACATAAGTTATATACAGATTTGTATAAAATGTGTATGAAATTAAAACAATCATTGTCTTTTCTGAAACTATTATTCATAGGAAAGGCCAGGGACGACCAGACTGGGCTGTGTTTGGCAGGTTAACTCAGCACAATGAGACTATTCTTTTTAAAGAAAAGTTTTTGGATTGGAGTGACACCAAGAAATCCACTCAGAAGAATGGTGACTCACAGGTTGTTGAAAATAAGGTAGACTCACAAAATAATTTACCAAATTAGAATTAGATACTTCAGAATAAATCTGAAATGTTGCAAAACATGAAATAAAATTGGTTGGTTAATTTCTTTAGGAGCATCGGGGTGGGCAATGTCGGCCGTACAATGCTTCACTGATGTTGATGACAGAATGGACACCAGTCAAGACCGTTCTGGATGGGGTCAATGTTGGACGAGGTTATGGATTGGTGGAAGGTGACGAGGGGCGTAATTTTGAGATCAGCACCTTGTCTGTTGATGTCTGGCACATTCTAGAGTTTGACTACAGGTAGGATGGATCATTTATTTGTTAAGACTATTAAATTAATGGGGTTTCATATACAAAACACTCTCTCTCTTGCTTGTTCTAGTCGACTACCCAAACAGAGCATTGGTCAGTTCCATGAAGGGGACACATACGTGGTCAAATGGAAGTACATGATCAGCACAGCAGGTGAGTTGTATGTTGGAGGCGTGCATTGTAATGTTGTTTTTGGCAACTAAAATGTGACGTGACATTATCCTGCTTATACCATGGTCATTTGCCAGCACTGATAAGTTTAAGCTGTTAGGGATGTTTGATGTTGGTGTGTGTGTTGGAACTACCTGTGGATTAAATGGTTTTAATGCAGACCTGCCAGCCAATCAGAATCCAGTATTCAGACAGACCATGGTATAAATATTAAAAAAGAATGTTTTCAGAAATTTAAATTTAGATGGATTTTTATAAAGCTAAAATAAGTTTAAGCACTAAAATTGCTAAAACACTTTATTGGCACCTTTTTAATATTTTCTGTTAATTTCATTTAAATTAAACCTCCTCTGCTGCTCTCATATGTTAAATTTGTGAAACCACAAGATAGTGTTTCTGAACATGTTGTTTGACCATGATCCAAAAATCTCTGCTTTTTTTTTTGTACAGTTGGCAAGAGACTGCATTCAGAACGGATCATCGGTCCAGGGAAGGAGAAATGTTGTTATTTCTTCTGGCAGGGTCGTAACTCCACTGTGAGTGAGAAGGGAACCTCAGCACTGATGACCGTAGAGCTGGATGAGGAGAGGGGTGCTCAGGTACTCACTATGGTTTTATGGATCATCTTTTTAAAACTCATTTTTAGGATGTTTTTCAGCCTTTTCTGCACTGCTGTTTAAAATTTTGGGGTTTGTAAGAATTTTTTTTTTTGTTTGTTTTTGAAAGAAGTCTCTAATGCTCACCAAAGCTGCATTTATTTGATCAAAAATAGAGTGAAACCGTAATATTGTAAAATATTTTTCAATTTAAAATAACTTTTCTATTTAAATATTTAAGTTGCAATTTATTTCTGTGATGGCAAAGCTGAATTTTCAGCAGCCATTACTCCAGTCTCCAGTGTCACATGATCCTTCAGGAAATATTCTGATATGCTGGCTTAATGCTGAAGGAACATCTATCATCAATGTTGAAAAAAGCTGTGATGCTTAATATTTTTAACATGTTTTTCAATATTTTTGTAATGAATAGAAAGTTCAAAACAATAGCATTCATTTGAAAAAGAAATCTTTTGTAAAAACAAGTCTGTTTAATATGATGCTTGTTATGCAGGTCCAGGTACAGCAGGGAAAGGAGCCTCCTTGTTTCTTACAGTGCTACAATGGAGGAATGATTGTTCATGCTGGAAAGAGAGAAGAGGAGGAAGAAAATGTCCAAAGTAATCTTTTTTGATAACTTTACCACACAGTTTGTATTTGACATTTTTTTTCCTTAACATTTTCAGGTTAGTTAAATAGTTAAATCAAATTATATATATCATGAAAATCATATTTTGAACAGACTAATTCATATGGACTTGTCTTGATTTCCTTTATTGTGCAGATGACTGGCGCTTATACTGTGTGAGAGGAGAGAAACCCATAGAGGGCCATCTGCTAGAGGTGGTGTGCCATTGCAGCAGCTTACGGTCTCGCACTTCTATGATCCTCCTGAACATCCCAAAAGCCAGCATGTACCTGTGGCATGGCTGCAAAGCACAGATGCACACATGTGATGTGGGTCGTACCGCTGCCAACAAAATCAAAGAGCAGTAAGTCACCTCACACACAAACAAACCAACAGTACTTCATTGCAAAATGATTGCAGACCCCTGATGACTTTCCGGTATACAGGTGTCCTCTCGAGGCTGGGCTTCACAGCAGCAGTAAGGTGTCCATTCAGGAGTGTGATGAGGGAGCTGAACCTCAGGGCTTCTGGGAGGCCTTGGGAAGGAGAGATCGAAAGGCGTATGACTGCATGCTACAGGGTGAGCAGAGAAGCGTCCGTCTGTGTGTTTGGATGCTGACGTGGAGGTGATTTACAGGGTTCCTGCGGGTCCTTAAAAAGTCTTAAAATCTGTTTGATCAATTTAAGGTCATAAAAGTCTTAAATATATTAATATTAGAACAAATGTTTTAAAAAATTGCTCACCCAAAAATGAAAATTCTGTCATCATTTACTCACTCTCAGGTTAGAGTTATGGTGTGAACTATTCCTTTAATTATCATTAGCAAATCCAACATTGATCAACCTTTAGTTTGTATGTACTGTATATATTAAATAGAACATACCTTGGGTAGTTTAAACTTGCAGTTACACTGTTTTGTGGTTGAATGTATCGCTGTTTACATTAAAGATATGTGATTTATTTTGAAATTGTTTAGGTTTGCTCCGAATAGTCATGTGGCATCATTTTTATTTGTACATGTCTTAGAAAGATAATGTGGATTTATGTGTGTTGTTGCGTTTCTCAGATCCGGGAAAGTTCAACTTTACTCCACGGCTGTTCCAGTTAAGCAGCACTTCAGGAGAGTTTGTGGCAATGGAGTTTGTGTATCCATCCAGGGAACCAAATTTGGTCAATTCGATGCCTTTCCTACAGGAGGATTTGTATACAGCTACTCAGCCAGGTGCTTGATATATTCATGTTCACTAAACACCGTTAAGAGTGCTGTCTGATGTCACTTGTTAACTTGTACTGTTAGGTATTCTGGGTGGGTGTCAGTTACAATTTAATTAGGCTTTTCGACACTCATTGCATGCATAATGTATCAAAGATTCTTCACACTCATTCAAAAATCATGAGATTTGTCTGTGGCTGTCTCATGATGTCACTACTTGTGTTTGATTGTCTTTTAGCCCTGTTTTTGGTGGATAATCACCATGAAGTGTACCTGTGGCAGGGCTGGTGGCCTCAGGATAGTGAGAGCACGGGCTCTGCTCGGATACGATGGGACTCTGACAGGAAGTGTGCCATGGAAACTGTGCTCCAGTATAGCAAAGGTGAGACTTTAACGATGTTGTTAGGAAAGTAACAAAAAAGATATTGTGTAATAAAGCATAGGTTAACTTTCTAGCAGATCCCCATTTAAACTACTTAGAGCTGGGTGAAATGACAACAGTTTTGACTCAACAGTATTAGTGACAGACGCTTCAGTCTGTGAGATTGCATACATTAAAGATGTACTAAGTGATTTTTGCCAAACAATGTTGTTATTTAAAAGGACCAAAGAAAAACACCCCCATACCCCAACAGGACCTCCCCTATTTTGATAACTCCGTCCCACACGTACGTTCACAACCCTGGCAGCGTCAAAGGGGTAATCTGCTATGCCTGCAGGTGTTGTGCCGAATTCTGCACCCTTGCCAGATTATGTACCCCCTAGTAATGGTAGGTCTAGGAGTAGGTGGGGGAGGGGTTAGGATTAGGCAATCAGGTAGCGGTTTAAAATGAGGGGGTGCCGCAGCATATTCAAACAAAAGCCAACACAGAAAAGTTGTGTGAAAAAGCAAAATCAATGTAAATCACCTATCAAGAAGAAACAAAGCAACCTCGGCATTCGATTCCCTTCCACTCCTCGAGTTTCTCCACCGCTGGAAGCTGCTCTGATATTTACATGGTCCTACCTCTTGCCTGATCGTAACCCTTCTTTTTAATGTTTTGTTCCTCCAAAATTTCCTCTTTTTTTTATTTATTTTTTATTATCTGACATCTCTCGCTATCTATAGTCGATCTGCTAATATCCGTATTTTGCACTCACCGAGTGCTTTCTTCTCCCTATCATTACTAGACATGCCCCTTACTGCTGATTGGTTGCGAGTTTGTTTTAGGACTTGGTCCGACACTATGGTCAAAAGGGTTTTTCAAAAAATTGCATAGTGTACCTTTAACTGAGAGAAAACGTTCATGGATCGAAGGAGAGTGTTTTAGCTTTGTAAGAGTTCATACACGATTCATTCACTGTGAGTGTAACCATTTTTTTACAGCTCCTTGATGCAACCAATCAAAATGTTTATATAAACGCCACAAAATACAAACCTTAAAATTTATTAGAGTTGTATGTGTTGTCTGTCTCCCCTCTTTTCCCTCCACTCTGCAGTGCACCATTCCCACTTTGTAGCATTTTTCAAAACTGTGGTGAGAACTAAGAGACTGAAACAGGGTTTTATGACCCTTTAATAGAACAATACCGGCCAATATTTAAATTAGTTTACCTAAATTAAATCGGTACACCATATAAAGCGATCATATCTCTTCACAAAACTGATCAAGTCAAATGGATTCATGTTATTATGATGGATATCATGTCGCAATAAAAATATCTTAATTTGTGGTTCAAACATTAACCAAAGTGATACAGGTTGACAAGTATGACTTTCTGAAAAGCAGCTTTGAAATGATGTGTATTGTAAAAAGAGTTATACTTGACTTGTTTTAATATCATTTTGAAATGAAATTCTCATTTCTCATGGACATGTATGTGCATGTTCTTATAACTAACAAAGCTGTGCTCATGGGGATGCAAGTTCAAATCCGGGCTGCAATATTTCCCAGTCTATTTTTTTTTTTTTGTATAATTTTTATTTATTATTATTTTATTGTAATTTAATATAATGACAGTATTAAATAAAACAATAAAAAAATGGTACAATAACATCACTTTGCTTGTGTTTGTTTTTTTTTTTGTTTTTTTTTAGAAAAAAATGAGAGAAAAACTCCAAAATCATACCTGATCCATGCAGGACTTGAGCCTCTTACATTCACTAATATGTTTCCCAGCTGGGAACACAGAGAGGATATTGCTGAGATCACAGAGAAGGTGAGAGAGAAAGTTTAATGCACATACCAAGCTTATTTTTTGTGTTATAAGAATATGGTTTAAAGATCAAGTTGTTTTCTGTGATTTTATAGGAGGCTGAAGTATGTAATCAGATCATTCTGGTTGAAGACGTATTGACTAGACTCTGCAAGACCACTTACCCCCTCGCTGATCTTCAAGCCCATCCACTACCAGCAGGTGTTGACCCTCTTCGTCTTGAGATCTACCTTTCAGATGAGGACTTTGAGGTAAGAAAAATCACATTAACATTGAGGTTTTTAAAAGCTTACTTTGTTAATTGGTACAGTAGTGTTTAAGTTTCATTCGTTTTGCAAAAAATCCTAACTTTATAGTTATGGACGATTTAAAGTATTGTATGATTTTGAGACATTTGACAGGGATATTACTGAAGTATATCTGTTCTGTAATGTCTGTCTTCCTGAATGTGCTCATATGTTCCTTCTTTCAAGTACTATCTACTTTTATTTTGCCTTTTTTTCCCCTTCATCTATTTCATGTTTCTACTTCTGCTCCCACTATGTCATTTTAAAGCAGACTCTCTTAACCTGTCTCTCCCTGCATCTTTCTGCTTTTCCCCTTTCTGCTGGTGTAGTCTTGCGTCTGATGAGGTTAATTTTTCCCTTCACATGCCAAGGTGTAGGGGCTTCTGGGAAGGTGAGTTTTGTTTCAAGAGGAACACTGGTGTTTTCCCACTAATGCCGCATCCTCACTGTGTGAACTGCATCACCATGTGCTTGTGTCTCTCATGCCTTGGCACAAACCGCCTAGTATCTAGCAGCGTGTGGGGCACTGCTCACTACTGATATCCTACTGATACTCTAAGTCTCACATGTGGGGTTGAATTTTGCTTCTATATACACTGTTTTAATCTGTATTTAACTTTGAGTGATAGATAATGGCAAAGGTAATTTAAATGTAAAAATGGGAGAAAAGAGCATGAACAATTAAATATTCAAAATTGACAGAGGCCTGTGTATTGAAAACAGAAACAAAAAAAATCTAATATCAGGTAAAAACAGATATGGTTCATGTAAATTGTGCATCCCTAATTTAAATACTTTGTACTCTAATATTATTTACATTTTTGGATTGGAAAATGGCAGTGACCAATATCCTACAGCTCTTGTGTTTGTTTGTGTGTGTGTGTGTGTGTGTGTGTGTGTGTGTGTGTGTGTGTGTGTGTGTGTGTGTGTGATCATTCAATCATTTTATTCAGCACCTCAGAGTTCTGAGTATGATGAACACTTCTGTGTCTTCTGTATGCATTTTTAAATCCTTATATATGTGTGCATGTTCTCTACAGAAAGCATTGGAAATGACAAGAAGTGAGTATGAGGCACTGCCAGGATGGAAGCAAGTGAATGTGAAGAAAGCCAAAGGACTGTTTTAAAGAGACTAGAGGATATCGGACTGCACTGGAACTGCTGATTGACTGGATTGAGTCTGAAGTGGAGACCTTCTCATTCCTTTTGATCCAGACAGGACACACACAAGTGAAGATCTACTTGTGTCAAACCACACAGGATGTGAAAAGGAGCTGGAGGAAGAAGAAAAGACACAGATGGGCAGGGGTTTAGCAGCCTCCTGTAGCACATTTCTCTCCCATTTCTTCTTTTTTTGTTGTTATCAGTGAATTAACAAGATTTGGTTTCTTGTTGAATGTTTTGAGTGCTCCCCAGCATCTTTTCCTCCCATTGTTCTGCATTGCTGTTTCCACATTAAGCCAGTCACCATCCAACATGCACTGCCCAGCTTTATATAAAGATCTAATAAATATAAACGTCTTTTAATTATTATCTAACTGTAAGAAAGCTCAAAAGAGCTCTTTATGTAAGTACGTTCATACATGCTCTCATAATTGGCCTAAAGATGTGTTTAAACTTTCCAGATAGATGCTTGAACCTGGGAACCCTATATATGTCTGTGTGTGCATGAGAGAGTGTTTGAGAATGCATACAGTGTGTGTGTGTCTCTTAAAACAAGATTGAATGAAACTGTGGAATAAGAGAAAATCTCTTTCTATTCTGCGTTGTATAGTGCCTTGCCTTCATGTACAGTTTATATAAAGACTGATGCTAGTCTGCATTTTGAAGAGATATTTGTGATATAAATAAATAATGGTGCAAATAAACACTGAATAATGTAGATCATGAACATTTTGTCCGGTGCTTTGTTTGCAAATCAGTTTTGATCATACATTTTGAAATCAAACTCATAAAATCACGATTAAACGCTATTTTTGGAGATTTTAGCAGTATGCATATGCAATTTTGATTTTGGCTGTTTGAAATTATATGTCTCATTTGGAATATTATTTGTCCTGAATAGTATTCAAAATTAGACTTTTAGTGTGTCCCAAACAATAATATGTTCAAATGAGTGTCCTAAAGGTTCCTGTTTTTACCATGGTTTATTTTCAGTGCAAATTTTGAAGTGCAGGTCCATGCACCATAAATATATGAAACAAATTATACTTGGGGCTTTAGCGGGCAAACGTGAAGTTTTTCAGGGGAAAAGCTTTGCCACCGAATGATAAAGTTCTGAGCGATCACAAAGATTCTCAATAGAACGTGCAATTTTTGAGAGTCAATGCAAATTTGTTAGCAAATGTAAAGTTCCTGGGGGGGAACGCAAATGTTAAAAATAAACTTTTCCTACTGTTTCATATTTTTCCATAATGTTTTTCCATAATAATTTCCATTTTTCATAATAATGTCCTTGTAGGGGCTCCGTGGTTTTCCACAGTCAATATGTACTACAAATATATTATTGTGATAATCTTGTTTTCCAGCTTTAAATTCATGTTCTCAATGTACCAATTATATAGTCATATAGTAGGCTTGTATAAAATAATGAACCCATTTAAAAAATTAAAAAAATTAATTTAAAAAAATCCATAAAAACATTAGACCAGCAGAGGGCGCTGTTGTTCCACAAGTGAAAGTGATTAGGATTGCATCGTCCCAAAATGTCCAATCACAAGGAAAGCAAGAGTAGAATATCTGAATATACCTTTTTATTATCTCATTATCTTTCCTTTTTTTTTCTTCAGCTTGCCATATTTCATTATAGAACCATGATTCACATTGCCTTTTTAATTTCACCTGAATCTCCACGGCTTGGCTTTCCTCTAACACCAGTTCCTGTATGAGGAATACTAATGATAAATGACAAAAACTGAAAGTAGTTACAAAAACAAATGAGCACTGTCATAAGTCCACAAAAGCACAATTAGGAGGCTTTGAACTTGTCAGGTCAAATGGGATTTATAAGTCACATGATCCAGTCAAAGTCGGGGCTAAAAGTGTTGTATGGCCAAGAAGCCGCTTCCTGTCTGTCCGACAGAGGATTCTAAGAAACCGAATGGCTAGTGTACAATAGCTATTGTTGCGATTTGTATTAACACATTTGATCGTAATATTAGCATGCATGTTGACAAGGTGTAAGTGACTTCAAATAGTAGCTTGGAGGGGCCTGAAAAAATGAGCATGTGAATATTCTGTTATATGATATGCATTATAGTTACAGGTCATGCAGGTGCTCTATTCTCTGTTACAACTGACATAGCACCATCTTTTTGAGACTGGGAAGAGAGCCTGGTTAATCCAGGATCTCATTAACAGTACCCATGATCAGAGCAGACAAATCTGCTTTACCTGGAATGCTATAACCATCCATGCAAGGGATTTGATTGGCTGAATTGTAAAAGGTCACTGCATCTGATTAGCTGGAATTTCTGTACTGAATTTCCTATTGGTCGGAAAAGACGTAGGGTGTGTTGTTGATAGGTAATAAATGACCTTACGAAACCTATGGAGAAAGGAGCAGTGGGAATGTGGTGTACTTTTGTTTTCTCTGCCATGAATTTTGCTCATTTTGTATCATCTGTCTAGATGAAATATCTGAGAAACTGGAAATCACTTTAGAGCTGAACACAACCGAAATCATGAAATAAATTGAATTAAACTGTTAGACTAAAGGACCATTGAGCTACAGAAATGCACACATCTTTATACAACTGAGAGCTCATTCAAATGCTTAAGCAAAAGTGGAAGGAGGGCGGCGGAAGGGTGACTGGACAGAACACTCTTCCTGTTTTTTTTGCTGTGACAGTAGGTAGAGTGAATTGTACCGCACTTGGTCAGTACGCAAGGAAAGAACCAAAGCGGATTTAAGTTATCTCGTTAGTATCATTGCCTCGGATTAACCATTTAAACAAAGTGAAGGGCCCTATATGCAAACAAAGCTCACATCATGCGGATGTTCTCAGCATTTTTGTGGTTAAAGGACATGTTCATTTTAGAAAAGAGCAAGAAAAGGGATGGTTTTCCCAAATAACTATAGTGACACATTCAAAAACTAAATGATTTGTGCTTCTATGTTTAGTGTTAACTTTTATTTTATTTGTGAATGTTGCCAATAAAATATTTGATATTATTTTGTTATTGAAAATTAATAAAAATACATTGGCATTTATTTGGTGTTACTTTTATTTATTTATTCATTTATATTTTACACCTTTGAAAAATTATTAAAATGGCAAATTCATTTGGTGTTAACTTTTATTTACTTAATCTTTTGTTTTCTTTAATTTTACACTTTTGAAAATGTATTAAAACAACAAATTCATTTTGTGTTAACTTATTTATTATTTTATTTTATGTATTGTTTTCTTTTATTTTATTTTACAGTCATTTTGTGTTAACTTTTATTTATTTAATCTTTTTTTTACACTTTGGAAAGTATTTTCATTTTAGTTTTGTTATTATAAAATATAATTTTATGTTAATTTTTTATTATTTTGCTTTTTGTACACTTTGAAAATGTATAAAAATGACAAATGTACTCTATATTTTAAAATGCATTTTTAATTTTAACGTATATTGTAAATTAATTATTGTAATTTATTTTCACGCATTTGCAGCTCAATGGTCTGACAGCGTTGCTGCGCGCTGTTGTTATCGCTGAGTGTGCAGGTGGCCACCAGGAGGGGGCGCGCCGCTCATGGCTCATTGTCGCACCCGCCGGAGTGTGAGTTAGAGCGTGTGTATGTGAGTGCGTCTGTCCGTGGGACTCGTAATATGTGTCGAGAGAGTGAGGGGATACTCTTCTATGTAGGTGACTGAAGCTAATGTGTTTAATAACACCAGAGGTCAGAAAGATATTTGTCGAAGTAACAAGTTTTGATCTGAAACCCGCTCCACAATACCGGCACAGATGCGAAAGTAGCGGATTTTGCGAGTAAAACAAAGATTTGTCAAGGGAACTTCTGTCAAGAGGGGAAGGAAATAAGCCAGACACGTCAGAAGAGGATATTTATTTGGGGAAATCGTAATATGAAAAAGGAGCAGGTCGAGATATTAGGTTTTGTCCCTCAGAAAGAGATCGTCTACAACAAACTTCTCCCGTACGCAGACAAACTCGACCGCGAATCCAATGACATTTTGGCCCAGATTAAAGGGAACTTGGGTCGGGCTGTCCAGCTCCGTGAGTTATGGCCTGGAGTTTTACTTTGGACTCGGAAACTCTCCACGTAAGTATATTCAAGACTCTAAAATGCTTTGCTGTGGGAATTGAACATGTTTTATTAATAAACAGCAGGGAGACCTGAATGTCTCGGGTATGTTAGCTTGTAGCAGTTAGCTCGCGAGCTAAAAGCTAAGCGCTAACGTACCTGAGTCACTCATCTGTCCTTGCTCTTAAGTAAACATTACATATATATATCTACCAATACTCCATAATGACCGTTCATAATATCGAGCGTAATATTATTCGGGTTCAGTTTACCACCGAGGCTTCAGTCGGTAAAATGCAGGAAATGCAGGTCTGTTGTAAGCTCATTTCTAAGCTAATCAGCTAACATTAGTGCTGGATAAGCAGCTGCCACATGCATCACTGCAACTAGTGGTTTAGACAAGGAGTCCTTAAAAGGAAATTTTACCTGGAGAAGACTGCTTAAAAATTGTAAAACAGTATTTTATTTCATGCCTTCACGGTTTGCCTTATTAATTCGGATCTATTTAGTAGGTTTCTTATTGGCACTAAAGTGGTTCATGAATTTTATTTTTTACCGTGTTGAAAATACACCCTTGCATTTGAGACACAATGACTTTTTAAGATAAGATAAAGGGGTTATTATTCTATTCAAATGCTTACGTTTTATGATGCATTATTTAATGACAGTTAAAAAGTCTTACATCAGTTTCATGCTGGATAACAGTTCTGTGAAGTGTATTACCGGTGCTTTTGACTGTTGTAGAGTCTCCATACAGTTTGTATTTCACTAAATACTTGAAAATAGCTCTGCTTAAATGGGCAATGTGTTACAAAACTCATTTCTCGTCTATTTGGCCTCTTACCTCATGTACCAAATCAGCATTTAAGAATGATTTCTGAAGGACCTTGTGGTACAAAAATAAAATAGAAATAAAAAACAATTGTTTTTAATTGTTATAATTTAATAAATGTAGATGTGGGTGTGTGTTTACAGATGTGTGTGCGTTTAAAAAAAAAAAAAAAAAAAGTGTGTCTTTACAGTATACTATGCTCTCACATATATACTGTTTGCAAGGACAAGACTTTCTGAACAGTTACTGTAATATGTTGTTTTGAGGTGGTGGATGGCCACTTTCATATTTGGTGGTTTATTGTTGATTTTGTGTTGATTTAAAAAAAAAACTTGAAATAAATTAGCAATTTGTTTTAAAAATAGTTTTCAATCTCTAGACTTACAGACTGCAAGTTTTGGTTTAGTGACCCATTCTGTTTCTTTCCTACTCTTACCACTATGACGTGATCTCTGCTCCTTTATAGATACCTTCGGCTGTATGGGAGAAAGTTCAGCAAGGAGGATCATGTGCTGTTCATCAAGCTTCTGTACGAGCTGGTCACCATCCCCAAGCTAGACATCAGCATGATGCAGAACTTTGCACGACTCCTCATCAACTTACTGAAGTATGCAAGTGTCCCCAACAAACAGCTGACCATTGCCACATATTTGAGAATAACACAGTTGAATTGTTGGTCGATTAAAATGTTTATTTACATGAATTACATTATTAATTATTCAAAATAATTTAAATGGATTGCATATATCCCAAAAAAAAAAAAGTAATAAAATTAGTTAATTAAAATTAACACAGGTAAATCAAAGTTTATTGTTGTTATATGAGAATATGTGGTTATTTCCATATATTTGAACACAAACCCCTGGCTATGATTAATGCATTATTATTTCTTCTTCTTCTTATTATTTGTTATAATGAATTGCACTGTTTTAAAAAGGTTTGGTTATAATTGAATGAATTCCTAATGTTTCTGAATGCTCCTGTTTTTTTAATGTACAGGAAGAAAGAACTGCTGTCCCGGGATGACTTGGAATTGCCTTGGAGGCCTTTGTACGATCTCTATGAAAGTATCCTGTACTCAAAAACTGAGCATCTCGGTCTTAACTGGTTTCCAAAGTAGGCCTCTTGCACTTTTTCATCTTTCTACCTATCTCTGCCATCATCTCACTGATTCTAGTTTGTTGTGAACTATGGATACAAGTTCAAACTAAATCTTAACATGTGTCTGGACTGTTTTATAATAGCATGGTACCTGATGACCGGGCCCACACAGACTGACTTTAAATTGGCATTATTCACAAAGTTTTACACACTCACAATCCACGCTTGGAAGTTTGATTATTTAAAGCTCTAGTTAATTTGATTATGCTTTCTTCTACAGTTTACCATATTTATTATTAGTTATATCATATTTAAACCCGATCAACAGATTTCCCTGCCAAATTGGCACAGAAAATGTGAAATGAAGTCTTCAGTTTCTTTGTGGGCCTGCTCATGACATATTTGCAGAGATGTAAAGTGAACACGCACTTGACACATGGTTTAAGGGAGGGAAAAACTTGTCAGTGCCAAGATTGGTTCATGGAAAAGAAGGACCCCTGTGTGCTGCCTAAGATTAAGCAGTTTGCTTTATCTTGTTTTATTTTTGTCTTCCCACATTTCAGTTGGGACCTTTTACTGAGCACTGCTGACTCTTGTAACACAACCATTCCCATTTAAGAGATTGAGATTAATGATTGAGATGTTATTGGTGTGTCTAGCATTGGCTTATGCATTTTTCCTTTTTTCACATTCAGTTATCGAGCAGAAGCCTCAACTAAACAAAAATTGCTTAATATTGTGCACAAGCGGTAAGCACAGCCAGTGTTTTACATATTGCACTGTACCTTTCCAAGGGCAGCCGCTTTGATGTTTATTTGCATGTGTCCAAAAGTAAAAGCAAATCAACAGTCTAAATGAAAATCCCACCACAGCTTACACCTGCATTTGTATTTATATTCATTGTTTTTTTAGTAGCCGAATCGTATCCACTTAATAACATGCTTCATAAACAGATCAGGAAATGGTGCTCCTTTTAAAGTTTCTAATATTTCATCTTTGTCTGTCAAACACAATTCCTGGGTGCTCAGAGGTGTCAGTCAGCTCTTATATTTAGGCTAAGGAACTCTCCTGACAAAATGTAATGGCACAATGACAAAAAAGGTTTTTGCAAATAATTGTTCTCTAGTACACCTCCTCCAGGAATGGGATAGACTCATCGCTGTGACTTCATTCTCTTAATCTAAGAGTCTTTTGATTGTTCTCTCAAGTGGGCGAAGGGTTTATATTAAAAGAAGTTACTAATCAAAGCTGTGTTTTCCAAAAGCATCGTTAGCCTGTAGAGTGCAACAGTTGTGTTTTGAAATCAAAAACTATGTTCATTTTCTCCATAGGGAAATAATTAAAGACAGACCAACTGTGAGTTTCCGAGGTTGTCAGTTGATGGTGTGTACTTTTGCTGAAGCCATCCATTTGCATTATTTCAACTGGTTTTTATGGGTACACTGCGTAACTGTTACTAAAAAAAAACTGTATGCATCTTGCAGAAGAACAATGTAGCCTGGAGCTACCTCTTTTTTTATGGGTATGACGAGTCACACAGGTACTGGGCTACTCTGCAGGGCATGCCGCAACAGATCTAAAATTGTCTGAATATAAACACTTATAGGCATACCATTATGATTCACGATTAGTCAAAATCTCAGTTTTAAATATACATGCAATATATATATATAGATGTAATATATATATAGATGTATAGATATATATATATAGATGTATAGATATATATATATATATATATATATATATAGATGTAATCAACAACTTAAAGTTAATTACAACACTTTAACAAAGACTTTTTAAAAAAATGAAAGAAATGAATGACAAAATTTTTTCCTGAACCAACACAATTGAATAAGTGAGCAAGCACTATTGCACTCTATAGATTGTAGAGGTCAATTGTACAAATGGTATGGTGGAATAGTTCACCTAAAAAATTGGAATGACCCCTATTTTATGGACAAAAAAAAAAAAGACATCTCTCAGAAAAAATATCTTTGATTGTGTTCCGCAGAAGCAGGAAAGTCATACAGGTTTGAAATGATGTGAGGATGAGAAAATCATTAAATTTTAATTTTAGGGTGGACTATCCCTTTAAGCTTACAGCGCTTTTGGAAAACACAGTGTAGTCTGTTGTTAGTTCTATTTCTTTTAGGTCAGGCTGTATATGTGGGTCGGATCACTTTGGCTCGCTGTTTTAGAGGGCAAGGTCACCCAACTTTTGCCAATTTTCCCCTTGGGTTCTGGTATCATTGTGTTCTATTTTAATCTTGCCCGAACTGAGAGTGTGCTGAATGTGGAAGGTGTTTTCTTACACTTGTACTGAGAGGAAGATCAACAGCTGCCGTGTTTCGCTGGAGGTGTATTTTTAGAACTAGGGATGTACAAGACAACATATTTTAATAATTAACTAGTCAGTGAATTATCTGAACAGCTAGTTGACAAGCCTGTCTTAAAGAGATATTCCCCCGGAAATGAAAATCCCATCATGTCGTTGCAAACCTGTATGACAGACTGACTTCTGTGGAACAGAGGATATTTTGAAGAACTCTGGGAACCAAACAATATTGGAGCCCATTGACTTCACATTTTTCAAAAAAAGAAATTAATGTTCCACTGAAGAAAGTAAGTCATGAATTTTGGAATGACATAAGGGTTTGTAAATAATGACATTACTGATAGAAGTCTAATAAATGTTTTGGCTTAATGTTTATAACATTTCATTGTACATCACTATCATATTCCTCACAAAAATACTATTGACTTCAAAGCACAACAGCCAAATATATTAAGGCTAAAACCCTTATCAAATAGTTCACCATCCTAACCTATCTCTCTGCACAGCATTTAGTAGCATAATTGTATTATTAAAGTCATAATCCACAGCCAGTGGTTTGCACTTCTTGGCCAACTTTGACAAGGAAAAAAAAAATGTATTTAGGAGCAGCTTCCTGATTTGAATTGGCTGTTAATGTCGTTTGACTGTATACAGCGTTTTTGAGCTCCGTTATAAAAAGGACCTGTGGAGAACCTGATAACCTGGCATGTTGCACTCATGTGCCCAGGCTCTGGTGTTGGGAATCTCTCATTTACACTTTCACAAAATGCACTGTAGTTGGGTTTCTGCTTTGCACGTGGTCTAATCGCATCTATTGCTTCAACCTCAAATGTGCCTAGCCTTTCATACTATATTAATGCATTTTCTTTTTCTGTATCTCCCCTTTTCCTCCATTTAGCTCAGTGGAGAATGTGTTGAAGACAGTAGTCAAGAGCTGCAGACTGTAAGTGCTCTTTCAGTCTTCCGTCATTCACTAATGTGTCTATAAATGTTCGACCCCTTTCACAAAAGTATTGCACATTGTGTTAATCAGCTTTCCGTTGTGCTGTTGAAAGAATCATGTAATCAGGCCGTTGTTAGACAAGCCCCCAGCTTTCACACTGAGCCGATTACAGCTCTCTTAACACATTATACTGTTGACCATTTCATTCATATAACAACCACTGTTCGTCATTTTGCAAGAGCTCACATAACAAATAAACCACCATGGATCTGCGAAAATAGCACGTGATTTGGGTCTCATAATGTTTGTGTGTGTGTGTGTGTGTGTGTGTGTGTGTGCATAGTTATTTCCCTGAGTCAGCTACACAGGAGATGCTTGATGAGTGGCGGCCATTACTGTGCCCGTTTGATGTCACTATGCAGAAGGCCATAAGCTACTTTGAGCTCTTCTTGCCCACCATCATGCCCCCAGAACAGCATCACAAAGGTTTCAAGTAAGACTCTCTTATGCAATTTAGTAATGAAATAGGGTTGGGATCTAATAATGAATTAGTCAGTATTCATAAAGTGCATCCAGTAAGTCTGAGCCAGTGTAATAGGAGGATTTGTGCATGTTTTAGGTTATGGTTTGATGAAATGATGGATCTCTGGGTTTCAGTGCAAAACCTGCCTGCTTGGGAGGGTGTAAGTACTTCTCATTCATGAATTCATTTGTTAAGTGCTAAATATTATGTCACCATTGGTTTTCTATCGTCTGTTAACTCTTGTTTGCTCTTACAGAATTTAGTGAATCTTTTTGCACGTCTGGCTAATGACAACATTGGCTATGTGAACTGGGATCCATTCATTCCCAAGGTACTATCCAGCTTATATATGCCACTGTTTAAAAGTTTGGGTCCTGTTTTCGGAAGAAGTCTTTTACCAAGGCTGAATTTATTTGATGAAAAAAAAACAATATTGTGAAATATTATTACAATTTAAATGATCTGTTTTTTATTTTAATATATTTTGAAATAAAATTGAATCTTGTAATATCCAGTCTTCAGTGTCACATGATCCATCAGCACAAACAGTTGTGCTGCTTGATATTTTTTGTGGAAACTGTGATGCATGATTCTTTGATCAATAGAAAGTGCAAAAGAACAGCATTTATTTGAAATCCTTCCTGAATATCCTTTCTAAATTATTGCCAAAAAAATCTTACTTGACCCCAGACTTTAGAACCATAGTGTAGATAATGATCTGAAGACATCAGAGCATTTTATACTGATACTTTGTCTTGCTTCAGATCTTCACCAGGGTTCTGCGTAGCTTCAATCTCCCTGTTGGCACCAGCCAAATGGTCGTTCCCAGATATTTGAGCAACTCCTACGATATCGGTCACGTGGTCCTCTGGATTTCCTCTATGCTAGTAAGTTTCATGAGTCACATTCCTCCTATTATTAATTATTAAAAGGGTGCATTTATATACAGATCTTTATTTTTTTTTCAGGGCGGCCCACAAAACCAGGTCCAGAAACAGCTTAATGGGCTCTTCAGAAGTATAGCATCTTTCTATCACCCTTCAAATAATGGGCGCTGGCTGGTAAGATGTTCCCTATTAGCATAAACATCCAGAACAATATGGTGCAGTGCAAGATCTTGTCCCCCTTAAAGTCCAGCCCACCCCTCGATTCCATTCTAGAACTGTCTGCGGTCTGTGTGTTGTCAGCTGAGATTTATGTTTGTGTGCAAGAGGGAGATATGCAGTGACAGATGGCTCTCTGGCAGAGTGAGGTCACTCCACATTCCAGCTACTGAAACACCACTAACAACTTTCCAGTTATTGACCACCTATCATCATAGACATGCATCCTTTTCCTGCACTCATGACTCAGTAAAGTACTATACAGTATCATAAGGGTAGTTTGCAAATTTAATTATTTAACTCAATATGGCAAGCTTTTGTTCTTTGAAACCAAATGTTATTCAAGAGTGTTGATGTCAAGAAGTGCTACAAGGAGTCTTTATGCCTTTGTGCTACTTTACTGTTCAAAAGTAGTGATGCACCAAAAGGATTTTTTACTGAATCACTAGTGAAATCTGGAACAGAAAATAAGGTTTGACTAATACATCTGATTAATTGAACTCAGTATGATGTTCAGGGTGTTAGGTAGGTGATAATTTAAACCTTATTAAAGTTCTTCAGCAACAAGCGACCTCTGGATATCTCAACTAAACAGTTTTTGCATATTGCCACTTTATCCTCCCATTTTGTCACAGTGATGTACGTCCACAGCGATGACATATTTACCTGTTGTAGCCTACAATGCAATTGCAATGCATGGCAGTTTTTTTTATTTTTATTACTACTGTTTGAAATAAATAACTGTAAATAATCTTAAGCATTTTAATTTGGTACCACAAACTTTGGAAAACAGTTGTGGTATTTGAAGAAGTTTGAAAAGCCCTTTGCAGTGTTTCTTTTTCAAATGCTGAAGTATTGACTTCACAAAGTCCATGTTTTAAATTGGCCAAAAATAATCTAATTTCTCTAGAAACCCTGTAGTTTATTGTTCTGAAGGCTGATCCGTGTGCGAGTAGTGCTAATGTCTCGGAAGAAGATGCGCAAACTTTATCTAGTCAGGACTCTATAGTTTGAGAATCCAAAAGCTTAATTGTAGGGGAAAAAAAAACCATTCCAAATGCTGATTTCGTCTGCAGCAGTCAAGAGAAGACTATGGGATGCTGCTGGCATTTTAGATGGGATTAAAAAAAAAAGCTTAATCTCTTGATCTGAGAACTATTATGGGAGGTGCTACAGAAAACATAGGATGAAACGGTCCATGTACCTTTTGGTCATTTTGATTTTCTACATAAAATAAAGAGAAATGAAAAACGGTTTGATTTTTTTGATTTTTTCGTTTTTGTTTAAGAAATGGGAAAACAAAAATTTAGCTAGGTTTTTTTTTAATTTTTGTTCATGGGTAAAAAATATGATTATGATTTAATATTTGTTTTGAATGTGTTAACAGCCCTGAAACGCCCCTTTTGTCCCCCATCTTCTGTGCTACACCGTATATGCAGCAAACACAAGCTCAGTTCATGTAGGCTGCTAGCAGCACTTACAAGAAAAAAACAAAACCACTACTATAGAAAATCAGATCACCAGAAAGTACATGGAACTGAAACTTTGGCTTAATTTTGTACAGGATTAATCAGTTTCCAAACTCCAAAATTCATTTGTTTTAGCCATCTGTGTCGTATCTTAATATCACTGCCCTCCTCTCCAGATGAAGCTGATGAAGCTTCTACAGCGTCTGCCTGCCAGTGTTGTTCGGCGGCTACATCGGGAGCGCTATAAGAAACCCTGCTGGATCACTCCTGTTCCCACCAGTCACAGACTCACGGACCAGGATGTGACAGACTTTGTGGAGAGTATGAAGCAGCCGGTACTGATGGCCATGTTCAGCAAGACAGGCAGCATGGATGCAGCTCAGGCCTTGCAGAACCTGGCCCTGATGAGACCAGAGCTGGTCATCCCACCTGTGCTGGAGAAGTGAGTGTGTGGAGCTGCTGGAGATTTTCATGGCCTGTAGGCGCCAATATAAGGCTAATTTACATAAAAAAGACTGTGCTAAAAAGAATGATGATTACTTCAAAGCTAAACCAGCAAAGTGAATTCACCCCCACAGTCTTTTTTTTTTAATCTATTCTGTTAGTAAATGATGATGTGTAGCTGATTAAATGTTAAAATGTGCTTAATTTTGTAGTATTTAAAAGTTGTATAAGATAAGTTGCTGTATAAATTCATGAGTTAAAGTTCAAAAAGCTTCATCATAGCCTGTATAGTGGCTTCTTTTATTCACTGCCGGGATTTACAAATCCAATCTTTGTAAATAGGCTTTGTAAGCAGTAGTCTTAGAATCCAGCTGGACTTTTTCCCCAATTAAAAGCTACTGTGTGGATGTGCTGCCCCCTGCAGGACATATCCTGCTATGGAGACACTGACAGAGCCACACCAGCTTACTGCCACTCTCAGCTGCATGATTGGTATGGCCCGCAGTCTTCTCAGCGGTGGCCGACATTACCCCGAAGGTCCCGCGCACGTCCTGCCCCTGCTAATGAGAGCACTGCCTGGTGTTGACCCTAATGACTTCAGCAAATGCATGGTGGGCAAACTGTGAAATGGTGCTGTCCCTGGTGATGACAGCAAATGCATGGTGGGCAATCTGATTCCATCATTAAATCTTTTATTTGTTGTAGATGGAGAGAGAGTTGTGTTCGGCTTCTGCTGAGTTTGAAGACTTTGTTCTGCAGTTTATGGACAGGTGAGTCATTTCTTGAGATGTGTGTGTGCTTTAAAAAAGTATAATACACTATTGTTTTGGCTTATGCCCTATTTTGTGTGTCTGTAGGTGTTTTGCATTGATTGACAGCAGCACTCTGGAGCAGACACGCGAGGAGACGGAGACAGAGAAAATGACTCATTTAGAGAGTCTGGTGGAGCTGGGCCTTTCATCCACCTTCAGCACCATTCTGACACAGTGCTCCATGGAGATATTCAAGGTTTTTATTACATTTAATAGGATTTTATCTATTTAACTATTTTTTATTTTATGTATTTTTTTAAATGAAAATACTCTTTATTACAAAAAAAGTATTTTCTCTGTTGAGACCTCTTTGTTGTCCTTAGATTTTGCTAACCTTACAAATGTAAAAAAAAAAAAATAATAATAATAATTTAGACAATTGAATTTCATTTCTTACAACAGCCGTCTCATACTCTGTTGTTGTTTTTAACATTCTTGGCTTATATTAATCTGCGACTCAGTGAGTAATCTGAACTGATTTAATAATGAAGGGTGTTGTCTGACTGAATCATCCCATGAGTCAGACCAGTGACTCTTTATAGACTGATTCACCAGTTGTTTTGACTGATTACCCAGTCAAATTTGACAGCATGTCGACACTGTATGGTTGCATTTGTGAGAAGTCAACGAGAGATATATATATATTATATTAATATTATATATATATATATATATATATATATTATATATATATATATATATATATATATATATATATATATATATATATATATATATATATATATTTATACATATATATATATTTGTTGCACCCATATACGCTACTGTTAAAAGTTTTGGGTCATTTCTAATGTTACAAAAGAGTCCTAAATAAAATGTTTCAGTTTCCTCAAAAATATTAAGCAACACTATTTTCACAATGTTTTCGAAACTGATAATAAGAAATGTTTGTTAAGCAACATATCAACATATTACAATTATTTCTGAAGGATACTGTGACGCTGAAGACTGGAGAAATTGCTGCTTATAATTCAGCTTTGACATTACAGGAATAACATACATTTTGAAATGTATGAAATAAAAAAGTTATTTTAAACTGTAATAGTGGTTATTTATTTATTTTGTCAAATATATGCAGACTTGGTGGGCATAAGATTTCTTTCAAAAACATGTAAAAAAAAAAACTAATTACCAATCTCAAACTTTTGAACAGTGTATTTCCTTATATACACCTAAATAGATTTGATGATATCTGTTAACAGCTGTTATCTGTCTATAGGTGGCTCTCGAGAAAGTCTTCAACTTTGCCACCACCAACATCTTTGAGACTCGTGTTGCAGGCAGGATGGTGGCAGACATGTGCAGAGCGGCTGCTAAGGTAATACTTCCTGTTTGCCCATCTTGTGCTGATACACACACACAGCCGTGGGGCCACATTGATTCAGCTGTCCTCTGCTTTGTTTCAGTGTCACCCTGCTGAGTCTCTCAGGCTGTTTGTACCACACTGCTGTAACGCCATTACTCATCTAACTGCCAGTATGTACAAGAACATTAAAGAACTGTTTGTGTTATCTTGAGTCTGTGTCAGCATCCTCACTTGTGTTTGGTGCGTTTCAGATGAAGATGTTTCAAATGAGGAGGAACTGGATAAAGAACTGCTCTGGAACCTCCAGCTGCTTTCTGAGGTCAAAACAACATCAAACTGCACATGAATGATTTTGCATTGATAAGCTTAAGCTGTATTGCAAAATCATGATAGCTGCCTATCTAGGCTACATTTTCTGTAGCCTCTGTCCTGTGCTAAACTTCTGTACTAATCCTCTGAGGCTGTACTAAACAGTAGGCATTAATGGAGTCACTGCCTGAAAAGAGTGTTTCAAATCAGTCACCCTACATCTGTTTAGACACTAGACAATGATTTCTGTGTATCTCACATTACCACCCTGTCTTGCTGATCTTCAGGTGACTCGTGTGGATGGAGAAAAGCTCCTCCCGTACCGCACACAGCTGGTGCAGACTCTGCAGCTGACCCTGCGTTTGCGCTGTAAGCAGGGCTACAGTCTGGCCTGCAACCTGCTGCACCATATCCTGCGTTCCACAGCACTCACCTACCCCACAGACTACTGCAGTGTGCCTGGCGGCTTCAACAGACCCCTGCAAGAGTACTTGCCCATTAAGGTACTGTGAATGTGTCTGGTACATGTGAGGACATTTGAAAAGTGGAGACAACAGAACAATATATTAGATCATTGTTGATCCCATGAGTTCTCACTACCTCCCTTCTTGTTCTTTTCACAGGACTGGGGTCGTCCGGGGGACCTTTGGAACCTGGAGATCCGGTGGCATGTGCCCAGCTCAGAGGAGACTGCATTTGTGTTCTATGTTCTGGACCTGCTGCTTCAGCCAGAGCTCCAGCGTCTGCAGAGATATGCACAGGGAGAACAGGACATGAGCAGGTCAGAGGTCAAAACTGCACTCTGTAGTAATGGTAATGATAAAATACCATCGTTCTGTATTGATTTTAAAAGTTGTGAATATTTTCTTGAATTGCACTTTAAACAGAGATGACGTTCTTCAGAGTCTGTGTGTAGTCCAGCACTGTCTGCTGGGTGCTGGCAGCATGCTCCCCCCTCTTGATGGACGCACAGTCACTGGCCTGTAAGTCCTAAAACTCAGTGGATATGTGAAGGGATACACAGCACTGATTAAATCATGATCATTTAATCCTTTGTATTTCTTTTTAAGAGGCAAAAAGTAATTAATGACAATTTTATTAATCAGGGATACATTAAATTGATAAAAGTGATAGTACAGACATTTATAATGTTATAAAGTTTTAAATTTTATATAAACGGTGTTCTTTTGAACTTTCTATTTATGGTATCCACAAAAACATTAAACAGCACAATTGATTTCAACATTAATATAAACCTTAAATAAGACTGCTAAATGGCTGAAAGGAATAAATTTCATTTTAAAATATATTATACATTTGAAAATAGAAAACAGATGTTTAAATTTGTGAAAAAAGGAAAGAGGCAATATTACAATTTACGGTACTTTATTCAAATAAATGCAGCCATGGATTTCTGTCTGTGTTATGTAAATAAATCTTACCAAACTTTTGTATGTTGGTTCAAATATGATTTTTTTTTTTGTTCTTTCTCCTCTGTGCAGTGTACCCAGCATGGTTAGTTTGGAGGAAACAAAGCTGTACATTGGTGTTGACTACGGTAAGCCGAGTTTGGGGATTGGTGCAGTTAGAGAAACTTGTGTATCATGATGATAGAATAGGATATTAGCTTCTCATTAAGACATTGCTGATTTTTCCAGATGAGTCCAGAGAGAACTACCGTGAGGCCATCTGTAAAGTAATGAGACAATTGCTTCGTAAGTGGAACGCCTGCCTGCACACAGAATTTACCTCATCTACATGACCCCTAATTCTTAAAACAAGCATCCTCTAATTCTCTTTTGTAGATTACATTCTGGAACACTCAGAGGATGACACCAAATCCCTTTTCGCCATTATCAAGGTAAGTGTGCGAAGGGGATATTTGAGCAAACTGATTTGATCATTGTTCATTAAACTGTCAATTGTATTGGATCATATAGCAGCTATTAGCCATTAAAGCTTTGTGATTGATTGTTTGTCTCCCTCAGATCATCAGTGACTTGATGCACTTCAGAGGTTCCCATAAACATGAGTTTGACTCTCGTTGGAAGAGCTTCACCTTGGTGAAGAAGTCGATGGAGAACAGGGTGTGTAGTTGGGCCTAAGAAATCTCCTGTGCCATTTATTTGAAATGTATAATTATCTTATGAATCTTCTTATTCTCTCCAGCTTCATGGGAAGAAACAGCACATCCGAGCTCTTCTCATTGACAGAGTTCTTCTTCAGCATGAGGTAGGAGCCAATGCTAATAACCTGGCATAATGATTTGCCACATAAAAGATATTGTAGAGCTGTCACAATATCTTATTTTCACGACACTTATCATGACCAGAAGAATTAGCAAGAACGATGTTATCATGATATCTATAGAAATTTTGAAAAAATAAACAATGCTATCAGTCAAATTCATTTGTAACTTTTGTGTTTTCTGTTGTTTGGTCAAAGAATCACACTAAGTATGATTATAGGTAGACAGAGGGAAAGATGTAACCAAAACTATACAAAGCATATAAAAAAAAATTACTGCTGATCTGCAGACGGGGGTGTGTAACTTTTCGTCTTTTTAAGCAATCCAAAAAACTCCCACAATGGCTGGTCAGCTTTTAGAATTTTAGATTATTGTCAATACTGGTATATTCCAACACTCCTAGTAGGAAGTTATTTTTTTTCCTGCTCTCCACATTTAGATGCGAAAGTTGCTGGTCGAGGGGTGTGAATATAAGACTGTTCATCAGGACCTGTTGAGGGACCTTTTGCGTCTTTCCACCAGCACCTACAGCCAGGTCTGAATCCACATCCACAAAATTTTACATCAAAATAATCCCCTTTATTTTATATGTTCTCTTGAATACCCATTTTTTGGACCCACAGGTCCGCAGCAAGGCCCAAAATGTGTTGTTCACAGCTTTGGGGACCTATAACTTCTGCTGCCGGGACATTACTCCACGTGTCCTGGAGCTACTGGAGCCCACACGAACTGATGTCACCCAGCAACAGTTCAAGGTCTATAGTCTAAAATTTTCACTTTCTATCATTAGCATAATGCTGTTTTTCTCTTTATTGATTAAATTATAATTTTTTTATCATATTGTGCTGTAGGGGGCACTGTACTGCTTGCTTGGGAACCATTGTGGAGTGTGCCTTGCTAACCTACATGACTGGGATTGCATCGCTCAGACGTGGCCGTCCATAGTGCGCTCAGGCCTCAGCTCAGCTATGTCTCTAGAGAAGCCCTCCATTGTCAGACTCTTCGATGACCTCGCGGACAAAGTCCACCGGCAGTATGAGACCATCGGCATTGATTTCACAGTGAGCAGCATCGCCTGTTTTGTACATAAACTTTGGAATAATGTGGCGTGTCGTTCAGACTATTAAAGTGGGGACACATTTATTGTTGTTTGGTGAATATTCAAAGGTCATTTTTACATACGTCGTCTGAATGGAACATTTTTCAAAAACACAAATTAAATTAATTTTTTTTTTTTTTTGTGTTTTTTTTTTATATGTATGTTCATTCTGTGTGTGTGTTGTATGTGTGGTGGTAGTCTTGTTCTGAACGACTCATGTTTCCCTGGATGAATCTGTAGGTACCTGAGAGTGCAGTCTTGCTAGGCCGGCGCATCACTGATTCAAGCCAACCCACTCCACACATTGGCACTCCCACAGAACAGGAGCTGAAGCAGGGACTGGCACTTCAACAAGATAAAAACCAGGAGGCAGTGCAGTAAGTGCTACACATATACACACTCGCAACATTTAATACTCATTTAACATGGTGTAGTGAATCTTTGCTGTGTTTCCTCTTTCAGGAAATATGAAAAGCTTGTGAGAGACCTGTTGGAATGTCTAGATGACCGGGACCTGTAAGTATCAAATAGATGTTTAAAAGTGCTTCATTGTTCCTAGAAAACCAAACACACAAAAGCATCACTCATTTGTGAATATGTTATTATGTGTGTCAACAGGCCTTGGAAGTTTGAGCACATTGCTATTGGTTTCCTGTCTCTACTGCTAAGAGATGACTATCCCCTCCCGGCCCCAGCGGTGCTCTTCTTTGTACAAAGCCTCAACCATGATGCGCTTGTTGTTCGTAAGGTTCGTGAAATGTTTTTTTGTTTTTTTTTTGGTAAGTTTTGCATAAATCTGTATCAGGGTTGTGCAGGGTTTAGCTCCAGCCTGCTCCTATACACTAACCTAGAAGTTTATATTACTGATAAAAACCTGTATTAGCTAGTTCAGATGTGTTAAATTAGGATTAGGTTTAGGTCTAAAATCTTGGGGTTGGTAAGATTTTTTTTTTTTTTTTTTTTTAATGTTTTGAAAGACATTATGCTTCCAAGGGCATCATTTATGTGATCAAAATATAGTAAAAACAGTAGTTGTGCAAAATATTATAAAATAAGTATTACAATTTAAAATAACAGTTTTTATTTTAATCTATTTTAAAATGCAGTGCCAAATTATTATTTTTTTTTCTGATTGCACAACTACATTTTCAGCATCCGTTTTTCCAGTCTTCAGTGTCACATTAACCTTTAGAAGTTAGTAATATGCTAACTTGGTGCTCAAGAAAGATTTCTTATCATCAATGTTAAAAATGTTTTTGCTGCTTAACATTTTTACATCTTTGATACCTTCGAAAGACAACATTTATCTGAAAAAGAAATCTTTTGTAAAATGATAAATACCTTTACTGTCACATTTAATTAATTTAATGCTTCCTTGCTGAAAAAAAATAGTATTATTTCTTTAAAAAAAACTCACTGACTCCAAACTTTTGAACAGCAGTGAATATGCACTTAGTCTGTTACATGTAAAACATTGTGTATATTATTGTTTTTTTTCTTATAATTATTTGTTATATATGTGGATATCTGTGATGTGGGGAGTACTGAAACAGCTGAAGAGACCGCGCAAGAAAATACCCGTTAGTCCCTGTGATATAAGTGAGTAAACAACGCTGTAAAAACAAATAAATAGTACTGTTAAATGAGGAGACGATTAAATTACTCTTCACATCCATCTGTTGGTCCATCTCAGTTTCTGTGGAAGGAGATAATTACACATGTGGTGCCTTGCAGGTGGTGTAATGGAGCCGGAGGGGCTGGTGGCAGGAGACAGGCCGGGGAATGACTGGCTGCAGTACCATGGTGACAGCCTGCCGAACACCCAGCAGGACTGGGACAATTTCTGCTTTGTAGAGAAGACACACTGGGGCTACTACTGCTGGCCAAAGTAAACACTCTCAGCCTCTGATCACTGTATGATTCACTCCAAATCTCTGCTTCTAGCCATTTTTCTCACTCTCTCTATTTCTCTGCTAATAGGAATTTGATGGTATATGCCCCAGCAGCGGAGCAGCCCAAGGATCTTTCCACTGAGAACATGAATGAGGTATACATGGACTGACTGTGCTACACTTTGTTTTACTGCCAAACTTGACAGTATGTATACTAAACATGATTTTCTTACAGAGGGAGCGTGTCATCTATGACCATTTCACAGAACCCATGTTCATCAAACAGCTCATTGAGTTCCTGTCTCTTGAGGACCGAAAGGGCAAAGACAAGTTTAATCCCCGTCGCTTCTGTCTCTTCAAGGTACCAGCATCGTAAAACAATAATCATGGTAGTGGAGATAAAAGTACAGTTTGGCAGTATGTTAGAAAAGAAATCAACAAAAAGGAGATTTATTTGACACTTTAATATGACAATATTGTCTCTAGAGATTATAATCTAACCTGTACCAATACGCATCATCGTTCAAAAGTTTTGGGGTCAGTAAGATTTTGTAATCTTTTTTGAAAAAATTTATTCTCTCGAAGACAGTATTTATTTCATTAAAAATACAGTAAAACAGTAATATTGTGAGAAATTACAATTAAAAATATTTTTTATTTTAATATATTTTATACTTAGTGATTAATTTCCTCCTTTGATGACAAAGCTGAATTTTCAGCAGCCATTATTCTAGTCACATGATCCTTTGGAATTATTCTAATATGTAATTATGGGATATGTAATAATTATAGAAAAAAAAAATTATTGGATAATTATCCTCCAGTTTATGTTCGCTGATTCCAGCAGTTTTGTTGCAGTTTCCCCAGCTGTAATTCCCAACCCGAGAGATTGCACCGGTTGTGAGGATGTATTCAATAAATGATTTGTGGAGAGCAGTAAATATAATTGTGCTCCCAGCCACATCTACCTCTGCAAATTTCTGCATTTTAACCAGCTCATAAACCTGCCTTACTCACCTGCCATACGAATTTATTACAAAATACAGATGGCTTGCTTTCTCATTCAACGCCCACAGGGACTTTTCCGGAACTACAGTGATGCTTTCCTGCCTGTTCTAAAGCCTCATATGGAGCGGCTGGCAAATGACTCTCACGAGAGCACCCAGCGCTGTGTGGCTGAGATCATTGCAGGACTGGTTAGAGGCAGCAAGCACTGGAGCTTCAGCAAGGTGAGCACCGCTGCAGGCATGAGGGATGCACTAAAATTAGGAAGCCACTGAGATATTTAACCACACTGATGTCTGAAACCCCTCTTTCATTCACACAGGTGGAGGCATTATGGAAATTCCTGATTCCTTTGATGCGAACAGCACTGTCCAATATTACTGTGGAGACCTATGCTGACTGGGGTACCTGTGTGGCAACTGCCTGTGTATGTGTCATAGATCTTCAGTCTGTTAAATTGTCTTGAAAATGTTCAAAATAGACTTCAGGGGGAAAGGTCTATATATTATTATTATTACTATCTTATCAAATTAGAATATTTCTGAAGACTCGTGTGTTACTGATGTGTTATGTGAAGCTATGAGAACAGCTCACTGTTGATGTTGGATGTTTTCAGGAGAGCCGAGATCCACGAAAGCTTCACTGGCTTCTTGAGATGCTGATGGAGTGTCCTCTCAGTGGGGAAGGTGGATCATTTGTAGATGCCTGGTAGGTGTATTTTGTTTTGGTTTGTGGGACACTTCTGAAACCATTCAGACTTGGATGCATATTTGATATTTTGATAATTGAGAGATATCATTTGTTTCTCTCTCTGTAGCCACCTATACGTGCTGCAAGGTGGTCTGGCACAGCAGGAGTGGAGGGTCCCAGAGCTGCTACACAGATTGCTTAGTTACCTGGAGCCCAAACTCACTCAGGTTTATAAGAATGTGAGAGAGCGCATCGGCAGGTATGTCTGCAGTTGGGGTCAAAACGGTCACTGTAGTCTAAAAATACACTGGCAGTTAAACTGATTCTCTCTTGTCATGTTTTCTCTTGCAGTGTGCTGACATACATTTTCATGATTGACGTCACCCTGCCATACACTCTGCCTACTAAGTCACCACACATTGCTGAGTTTACCGAAAGGATCTTGTCTCAGCTGAAGCCCCTGATTGAGGGAGACGAGGAGATCCAGAACCATGTGGTGGAGGAGAACGGAGTGGGGGAGCAGGACGAGAGGACCCAGGCCATCCATCTCCTCAAAACTGTTCTGAAGTGGCTGATGGCCAGTGCGGGGCGCTCCTTCTCTACTCCAGTACCTCAGCAACTGCAGCTGCTGCCCCTGCTCTTTAAGGTCTCGCATGCCCGCTCTCTCTCTATCTTAGCCTATGCTCTTTGTGTCTCATTCTTTATACATTTGTGTGGAGTGCTCTTAAGTGGATTGCTGACTTCCGCTCTGTGACTGTTTCTCTCCATCTGCAGATCGCTCCTGTAGAAAATGATGACAGCTATGATGAGCTGAAAAGGGACGCAAAGATGTGCCTGTCCCTCATGTCTCAGGGTCTCCTCTATCCTGAGCAGATCCCTATGGTACTGAAGGTGCTACATGAGGTAAGGCCTCAGACACGCTAGACACGACCCCACATATTAGGACGACAGTTTGAAAGCTGAATTTGACCTTGACTATTTTTTATTAATTTTTTTACTTAAGAGCTTATTGTTATTGTTAAGTGAAACTAAAACTATTAAAAACTGTTGCCAGTAATTGTATTGTTTTTGGTTTAAATTTTAAATATTAAAGAAAATTAGAAATATTAGAAATATTACCCTAGTAACTAACTGAAATAAATTAGTTGCAGTTGAATTACTAAAATTACTGAAACTAAAACTGGAGAAAAAATTAATTAAAGCTATATAGAAATATATTAAAACAACTAATAAAAATGACAAGTACATGACTAAATTACTAAACTTAAAAAATGTAAGCTAATTTAAATATATTTAAAATAGTAATAAATAAATAAAATGTGCCCCCCGGTGATAGCCCACCAATAATCATGATGTAGTGACAGTGATTAGTGTTACTTAAGAGTACACAAGTACAATTAGCTCTAAATACTGTGCACAATTACTCATTGTGATTCTGGTCCTGATTTCAATGGTGACACTAGCATAGAAATATTCATATTTCTGCTTTGCTGAAAGCACAGAATTGTTCTAGACATAATAGCTTGCACATTGTCACTGAATTAGTATGTAATTACTGACACTGATTATATACTTCATAGGCATTTCAAATGCTGAGTAATAAAATTTAATTATATTACTGTGTGTTGTTATAATATTGTTTTTGCTTATTTATAATAGTGTTATCAGTGATTCCATTCACTAGAAATATTTAAAAAGTGCATATCCATTAAAATAATGTACTTTATTAAAATCTAATCTACTGGTGAAATCAGGCATTATGGGACAAGCAAGTATTTTCCCCAATATACATTATATTTATTATTACTTATAGTAATATAACACGTTTAACGTGTCAATATATATACATATATAGACAATTTTATTTATTTACCATTATTACCCAGTCCTAGTGAGCGCTGTGTTTGTAATGAGATTTTTATTATTTTTTCAGATTGCTGGTAGCAGCTCTTGGCATGCACGATTCTCAGTGCTAACATACCTCCAGATAATGGTGTTCTATAATCTGTTCACCATACTGAGCAATGAGCAGGCTGTTCAGGACGTAAGAGCACTGGTCGTCAGGCTACTGGAGGATGAGCAGCTGGAGGTACCTTTCGGGCAACACACTGTCACGCTGGCATCATCATTTATTCACTTTTATGCAGCCTTGTTCATTAAATTTTCATCCATTTGCATCTTTGTGTCTTAGGTGAGAGAGATGGCTGCCACCACTCTCAGTGGCTTCCTGCAGTGTAACTTCTTGGCAATGGATGCCTCCATGCAGACTCACTTTGAGGCTCTATGCAAAACCAGATTACCCAAAAAGAGGAAGAGAGGCTCTGTGGTGGACACCATTCCTTCAGTTGGTATGATCACGCTTTAATCACATGAATTGCTGAGCTGTTTGTATCGGAGCCATGGCACAATGGTAACATTTAATGCCCGCAAAATTTAAGAACTAAAGTCATTTAAGTTCAAGTCTGGTCCGAGTCTAGTCTTATTATTCTGACACAAAAAGGCATGAAATGCCTGTAAATTAAAATAAAAAAGAGTTCTAGACAGTGTTTTATTTATGTGCATATTTTCTGTTTTCAAATAAAATATTTACATATCCTTAAGACATGATACATTCTCTTTATAAGCAAAACTCAGGCCAAATGCAATTATACTCAAGATAAATTACAAGATAAATCTTTAAACAAGCTTTTTTTTGTTGTGGTGGTTTTTTTTGCTGCTCTGGTGAATTTATCTTGCTTTAACGATATTTAGACATTTTACTGGAAAACAAAATTATTTTAAAAATAAATTAAAACACTATCTTTGAATTTTTTTTCTAGTAAATCGTCTAAATATCCTTAAAACAAGATAAATCTGATTCTTTTTTTTTTCTTTTAAAAGTGTCTGAATATCCCTGTGAATAAAAAAAAATGTACATTTCTCTTTTTATTTGTATACTATTTTAAAAGAAAAAAAAGGCTTTATCTTGTTTTAAATGTTTTTATAATATTTACTAGAAAACAAATAAGAATTAACAAGTACATAAAAATAAACTAAATCTATTTATTAATATTTATATTTATATTATATATTATATTATATTTAATTTTTTATTTTTTTATTTTTTTATTTTTTTATTTTTTTATTTTTTTTATTTTTTTATTTTTTTTTACAGCGATATTCAGATACTTTTACTGGAGAAAAAAAAATGGAATCATATGCTGTCCTTAACCCATGTTTGTCTATCCTCAGATCTGGTACGGCGTCACGCTGGAGTGCTGGGACTCAGTGCTTGCATCTTATCCAGCCCGTATGATGTCCCAACCTGGATGCCTCAGCTCCTCATGGACCTCAGCGCACACCTCAATGACACACAGCCTATTGAGGTACACCGATCACATCACAACAAACACAACTGCTTTCTGTCTCCCTCTTGTGCTCTCCCCTCTTAGGGCCCATTAAATCTAACAAAAATCAATACAAGCCTCTCTCCGTCTGATTTAGATGACCGTGAAAAAGACTCTGTCTAATTTCCGCCGTACTCATCACGACAACTGGCTGGAGCACAAGCAGCAGTTCACAGACGACCAGCTCGTGGTGCTCACAGACCTTCTCGTGTCACCCTGCTACTATGCATAGAAGGTATGTTACAAAACGTTTGTTTAAAGGGACAGTTTGCCCCAAAATTTATAACTTGCTGAAAATTTACTCACCCGCAGGCAATCCAAGATCTAGATGAGTTTGTTTCCTCATCAGAACAGATTTCAAGAAATGTAGCATTACATCACAATAATCAGCTGTTTTATCAACTGTTCGGACTCATTCTGACGGCACCCATTCACTGCAGAAGATCCACTGGTGAACAGGTGATGGAATGCTACATTTCTCTAAATCCGTTCCGATGAAGAAACAAACTCATCTAGCTCTTAGATGGCCTGAGGGTGAGTAAATTTAGAGCACATTTTCATTTTTTGGGTGACCTATTCTTGTTTTGGGGCAAATCCTGTGATGGCCAGTAAATGCTTCTGATTTTGACTGTGCTAATAATATGTTCTGTTGCCATAGTAATTCATAAATGAAAGCCGTTTTAGTCTGTAAACTCTACTTAATTGCATCTTGAGCTGATGATAATTTATTTTTTCTTTCAGGTTGCAACAATGTTGCTGCAGGTTTTAGTATTGTTTTGTTGTTGTTGTTTTTTTTGTTGTTTTTTCATATTCAAACAAAATATCTTATGCATTCATGAGGATGGGATGGGAGGACACAGACGCTCAGGATCTCAGCATCTATAGAAGAACCTCTCGAACACAGACCCAGGAGCCCACTAAACCATGAGCACATGATGAGAGGAGGGCAGGAGGCATGTATAGGTACGAAGGAGATGTGAGATGAGTAACTTAACAACATAGACATATACTCTGTACGTACTGTTTGTATGTATATATCTAGTCCAAATTTTTGCTTTCAACTATACTTAATATTTAAGGTTTACCAGTGCAGGAGCGTATGGCCTGCAGTCTGTAATATTATTGTACAGATAGATTATTTTTTTCCCTCTGTAATCCTGTGTGTTGACATGAACTGTGTGATGGACTGAATGCCTATGGATCGCCCCATAAATCCAACTCCAAAGCCCCCATGATGCTCTCTGCTGTGAGGTTCTCAGCGATCTGAGCATGTGAAGATAGTCCAACGACTCAATCCATTACATTAAGAATTTGAAAACCTGGAACTGGAAGATTATTCATCTTTTAGCATTTTGTTTTCCATAAACATTTTACAGCTAGCAGCATGTGTTTCTTTGTTGAGTGGCATAGAGAATTTTAATTTTTTTTTAAATACACAGCAGCATCTTTTCAACATAATCCTCCACAGTAATCTGATGCGGCAGGCACCTCTTTGGGAAAAATAAAGTGTTGGCGATGTTTGCTCGACTTGAAGAATATATTCGGACTCAGCCCTTGTTATTCATCACAACATGAGGACGCAAGTCTGAGGACTCTGAAGTTATTGTGGTATGTGTGTCTGAAGGTAGCTGTGACATTGTCCTGTAGCTCTCTGCTCACATGCCATCATAACAGCGTTTTGTGTTTGTGTATCTATATGTGTATGTATGTATTTATGTACTGTACATATGCATTTATCTATGCATAAACGACTGACACGTCTTCTAGCGAGACCACCCAGACCGGATCCAGTGAGTTTGTGGAAGGCGGCTTGATACGTGTACATTTTGGTGTGAGTGTACATGTTTGTAGTTTGACCAAATTGATCACATTTTGATCCATTTCTTATTGGCATGTGACAGAATCCAGGATTGTTTTATTTTTTCTTCTGTCACCGTTTACTCCAGCCTACAGAACCACTTTAGATTGTCCTCTGAATCACACAAGGCACCAGGAAGGCTTCAGGTTCTACTATGGTTAGCTCCATTTTACATTGGAAGTGTACACAACAGAAAACATTATTTAGCTTAGTGCCAAAACTGCTGTGATTTTTCTCTTTTTTTTTTTTTTTTTTTTTTTTTTAAGATGTTTGCTTTGTTTTACTATCAAGGCCAATAAATGTATTGTTTTTAACAAATTAAAACAAAAGGTGTCTATTCAATGTTCGGTGTTTATTTTATTTTATTATTATTACCTTGGTCTCTCAATAAATATGCCATCATCCTTATTATTATTATTACTTAGTAACAGTGATGAACTCAACAAAGATCCTGTACACACAGGACAATACAACACACTTGTGCTAGAATGGAATTGTAACAATTCTGACATTTTTTAAACAATAATAATTTATAAATTATGATTAAAAAATTATAAAACTCAAAGCTTTGCTTAATTGAATCTCTCAAATCCCAGATAGATAGATAAAGGAAAATGGAGAAAGGTGTTTTTTTGTTTTGTTTGTTTGTTTGTTTGTTTGTTTTTTTTGCATTGTGACATTATAATCGTAACTAAAATAATTTTTCATAATTAAAAAATGACCACATTAAAGTAAAAAAAATAATAATAATAATCTATTATTTTCTGTAATAGGAAATACCAAAAACAAAAAGTACAATGTTAGTGTGAATTTGGTTGGAAAAAGAGTTAAATTTTATAAAAATGTTATGCAAAATAATGCTTCAAGGTTCCAAGAACATGTTTAATTTGGTTTATTCAAATTATTATTAATTTTTTTTTCTGGGGGGTAGATTGTGACTTGAACATGTTATGTTCATGAGACTCACCATGCTATGGCTTATTTGAAGATTAGGATGGTAAGGAACTTTATCAATAAACAGGAAATGGCTTTGTAACATTCAAGTATCCCGAGTAAAATAAACTGAAAATTAAATTGTTCATTCATTTAAATTTTCATGGATGTAATGACATTATATATTATGTGCAATATACTGAAATCCATTTAAGTTCTTGATTTGTATCTCAAGGTTTAACGTGAGACAAATGATGTGAAATGTCACATTGTAAAATCAAGTGTAGATTAAAACATTCTGTCAAGAGGCTACCATATATATAGCAATCCTACTTAAAAACAGAACAGTAGTTTAAGTACTGCTTATCTAAAGCTTTATCAGGTAATCTCTTTTAGCATACATCAGATATAATAATCTATATACGAGAAAAAAAAAATAATTCCTGAGTTTTTCAGAAGATTAAGGACAAAGCAGACTATATCAGATCACTCCATCTCTTCCTGCTTCTGCAGCTCCTTCATAAGGTGCTCTAAAGAGAACAGGTGATCATCTAAGTCTTCAGGTATAAGTTGCCTAATGGCATCGGCGAGCTCAGAGAGGTAGTCTGTGTTCTTGCCACTGGGGCCTACACACTTCACAATCTGCTGAGCGAAGGAGCTGGGCCAAGGTCATTTGGGTTGTCACAGGAGCCCATGTAGATCAATGTGTCCTGCACTGGTTGGTGTCCTTCATCTTTGGGATGAAATGTAACTGTGATCACCCCACAACCGCCTTTCTCTCTGTAGTCCAGATACTCTTTCACTTCCTTTTCTCGACCTGATGGCAACTTAAAAGCAATGCCCCACACACAGCCCTGCAGGCAAATAGAAAGTGAATGAACAGGAAGAAAAAAATGTTTGGATTACTCTCATTTCTATGTAGCATAAGGAAAATCTATTGGATTAATGCAAGTAAATGAAATTTATGTATGTAAATCTCATATGCTATTACACGATACATCACAAATATAATATATGGCACTTTCCATAAATATTGTACAAAACCGGGTCTGAAACTCTTTAAAAATATATATTATTAAATAAATGGTCAATGAAAGAGAAAAGAGTTAACTCTTATGTTGAACCTTAGAATTTATTATTAAAAAGTATAAAAACTTAAATTAATAAATAATGTATAAAAATTGTTTAATAATACATATTTTTTTATACAATTAAAAATATTAAAGTGAATTAAAAGATATATAAAGATGTATAAAAAGTACTGTGTGTTCACCATTTAAGGTGGGATATACAGATATTTGATTATTTTAAAACTAGCTAAATTTTATGCTAGGTTTATTATGTTATATTACAGTTTGTTTAAAAATTAATGAAAAAAACAAAGAAAATATTTTTAAAGTGAATTAAAAAATAGGCACATTGTATAAAGAATACTGCATCACCATTATAAGGCAGGATACAGACATGTTATGTGTTTAAAAGTTTTTAAATTGTATGCGAGGTTAATTATGTTAGATAATAATTTGTTTAAAAAAGAAAAAAAAAATATGAACTATTATTCTGTGAATTATTAAAAAAAAATACGGCATAATCACCATTTTAAGGTTGGATACAGAAATGTGATTTTTAAAACTAGCTACATTTCATTCAAGGTTAAATAAGTAAAAGTTATATTTTTTATATATATATATATATATATATATATATATATATATATATATATATATATATATATATATATATATATAAAAAATATAAATTATTATACTGTTTTTAATTATGTTATAATTTATATTAATTTCATGCAAATTTCATTACAAATGTAGTAGAATTTATATTAGATAATAGTTTATCAGAAATATCTAAAGTCTCAAAAAAAAGTGCCTTCCATGCCTCAGGATAAAAAAGAAAGAAAAGTATAATGCATTCGTGGAATGTATGTAATGTGCCATGTATCGGCACTGTAAGCAGTATTTAAAGGTGCAATGTGTAATATTTACAATGTTCTTTTGACATAATTGCAATATAATATACATAACTATGTTTTTTTATTACCTTAGATTGAGCTATTTATATCTACCATAGACTGTAAAAAAGATGGACGACGCACCTTCATTCACTTCCATCGAAGAAAAGTGAAGCCGCCATTGTCCTATTAGGGCGTGGCCATATTGCGCTGATTTGGGACCAGAGTCTGCGCAGTAGAGAGTGATGTGGAGCCGTCCCGCCCACACTCCCGCAGAGTCGATGCAAACACACACCCCTGACTCTTTTTTTAAATTAGCCTAACTAGTCCAATTTTTGTCTGTTTTTTTTTTTTTTTTTCGTTTGAGGCTTGTGTTAAAATAAGGTAAATACAACTCCGGAAAAAGTCCGTTGGCGCCTCAGTTCGCTCAGAGAAGCTGTCAGTTTCAGCTGTCAATCATGACGTCACACTCCCGTTTTTATAGCATCACATAACTAACTAAAACCAAACTTATTTTAAAAACGAACACCCTAACTTACATCAGCGTGATAAAATCTACAACAAAGTACATAAACCATGTTTGAAAACAAAATATTTAATGTGAAATTTAATTATTAGTTTGTCTCACGTACCATTAGATTACATGGAGAGGGTGGGGTTTATGACCTATACTGGGACCAGCCACCTGGGGGCGACCGAAACGCGATGGCTTCATTATTGAGGAGTAGTGCGGCACACTTGATATCTACATACACCGCGGGTCCCGTTACATGGAAGTGGCCACAATGTTTGTACAGTGGCCCTAAACAGACAAACTGCTCTACAGAGCGCGTTTCATCACTTTGTTGTTCTTGCACATAAAACACTGACACAATTATGAACAAGTACATTAATATTTGCAATAACATCGATTTAATTAATAATTAAGTAAATATAATTCCTTAATTTACCTTTGTAAAGAAATCTCATTACAATCTGCTGTCTTTACCGACGACATCTTTACCTGTTTCGGCCACCGTAGCTTCTCTAAAGGGAGGGGTGAGCGGGGGACTGAGCCATTGGTTGCAATTCGCAACCTCACCGATAGATGCCGCTAAAATTTACACACTGCACCTTTAATAGGTTGACAGTCATTACCTCAGGGTCCTCTATTAATGTCACCACTCGGCCAGGCTGAAATAGAATCAATAAGAAGTAAAAGTGTTAATCGTACTGTGTAAAGTGCTCTGTCATCCTGAAAGGTCACTACGACTGGACGCCTGCTGTTCATAAACTCATATGACTTTGATAGGGAATAATCTGGCCCATACCTTTCCAGGCACCCCTCGATGATCCGTACTTCCCTGCCAGAATCTGCAACTGAAAACTTTGACGAAACCCACTCGTTTCTCCTCGTATGGAAAGTCAACTTTCTAAATCAAAGATCCGTAACCAAAAACCCACATGCTTCCTGCTGACAGCTCACTGTGTGTCTGAACAACCTGAAATATGGTCTGAACACATAAAGTTACTCCACATAACGATGGACGAGTTTTTTTAGGGCCCGTGTGCCACTGGCGAGTCTGGTTAGGGTATGTTCACATGGTTTGCATAGCTGTGGACACATCACAGTAATTAATATGATAAAGATTACAAAAGAAAGTAATACTTGCCAAGGGCAAAAACAACAGATCTAACTTAGCCGAAAATCTAGACTCACATCAGTTGCCGTCTTATTTACAAGCTGCCATAAACACTGCGTGTTGCTGTTTATATATACATATACAGGTGCTTGTCATATAATTAGAATATCATCAAAAAGTTGATTTATTTCACTAATTCCATTCAAAAAGTGAAACTTGTATATTATATTAATTCATTACACACAGACTGATATATTTCAAATGTTTATTTCTTTTAATTTTGATGATTATAACTGACAACTAAGGAAAATCCCAAATCCAGTATCTCAGAAAAAATTAGTATATTTTGAAAAGGTTCAATATTGAAGATACCTGGTGCCACACTCTGCTCAGCTAATTAACTCAAAACACCTGCAAAGGCCTTTAAATGGTCTCTCAGTCTAATTCTGTAGGCTACACAATCATGGGAAAGACTGGTGACTTGACAGTTGTCCAAAAGATGACCATTGACCATAGGCACAAGGAGGGCAAGACACAAAAGGTCATTGCAAAATAGGTTGGCTGTTCACAGAGCTCTGTGTCCAAGCACATTAATAGAGAGGCGAAGGGAAGGAAAAGATGTGGTAGAAAAAAGTGTACAAGCAATAGGGATAACCGAACCCTGGAGAGGATTGTTAAACAAAGCCCATTCAAAAATGTGGGGGAGATTCACAAAGAGTGGACTGTGCTCTCATAACACCTGAGTAGTGCCACAGACTGATCGACTCCATGCCACGCCGCATTGCTGCAGTAATTCAGGCAAAAGGAGCCCCAACTAAGTATTGAGTGCTGTACATGCTCATACTTTTCATGTTCATACTTTTCAGTTGGCCAAGATTTCTAAAAATCCTTTCTTTGTATTGGTCTTAAGTAATATTCTAATTTTCTGAGATACTGAATTTGGGATTTTCCTTAGTTGTCAGTTATAATAATCAAAATTAATAGAAATAAACATATATATCAGTCTGTGTGTAATGAATGAATATAATATACAAGTTTCACTTTTTGAATGGAATTAGTGAAATAAATAAACTTTTTGATGATATTCTAATTATATGACCAGCACCTGTATGTTGCTGTGTATAAATTTATAATTTATTTTATATCATATTATGTAACGATAAAGGAAGTTACATCTATAGAGCTGAGCATAAACAGAAAAGGTAAATCGCATTTATTTATTTAAGGAATTTTCATTAATATCAAGCAAATTAAAATTATATTTTTAGGTTTTCTGACCGTAGGAATCCTACTTGTTCAATAGACAAGAAATGCTTTGTATCACTTTTGTTGTATATATTGCTGTCTTATGTTATGTAATTATATCTAGTTAAAGATGAACAAAAGTCAGTCAAATGACTTCTAAGCTTTTAAGCTATTATTGAATAATATCTCCTTTTGGTGACATGTTGTTGTTGTTTTTTATTTCCTCTTATTTTTCATGGACGGAACGAAAAATTACACGTGTGTGTTCTTGCCGGAGCTCTGAATCAGCCAATCAGAAAACAGCATCGTCGGAAATGTGCATTAAATTCATCCTGCCCCAAAACGATTCGAATGTAAATTTTATCACTCTTTCGTGTGTGCACCAATGTTTTAGGACGCAACATGATTTTTGCTTTGTCTTTTTGTTGTCTTGTGGACATATTAAAGATTCAACGTGGGAAAGTCGAACTAACTTACTAACGCTAGACTAGTATACTAAAAGCAGTTAACTCGTTATTTTGCAATTAAAGAACCGTTATCTGCCCAGCTTATAATTATTTATGTAACGTAGAGTGAACTTGACATGGTTGTGCATTATAGAGGTTAAACCTGTGGCACTGCAGTGTAAGTCAGGTCTAATTTAAGACCAGCAGCTATCAACTTGCACTCAGCCAGAACCGCTGTGTGTAAATGAAAGAGCACGAACTCTTTCAGTAATGTTTGTGTTGTGTTTAAACGGAGAGTAAGTTAATCAGATGGACTTCACGGAGTGCTACGGAGACACCTGCTCAGCCGTCGCGCTGGCAGCCCGGGAGGGGAAAGGTCGACGGGTTCAGAAGCTCATCCAGAGAGGCTTCGCGGTGGACGTGAAAGATAACCGGGGCTGGAACGCCCTGCACGAGGCTGCGGCGTCTGGATCAGCGGAGTGTGTGGGGCTTCTCCTCTCTGCAGCCGGTAACAACTTCAGAGAGGGAGGGGGGCTAGCTACTCTGAACTTGTGGACCATCAAATAGAATGCCTTTTTAGGGATAGTTCACGTAGAAATGCAAATTCTGGCAGCATTTACTCAACCTCGTGTCGTTCCAAACCTTTATGACATTTAAGTAAAGCACAAAAGGACATACTTGGCAAAATGTTCACGCTGCTCTTTTCCAATGCTCTTTAAATTATAAACGAGTGGGGAATGGGGCCATCAATCTCAACAACTGACGTAATTGTGTGAGAACATTGATCTTTACCACTTGTTGTGGCTAGTTTTGTTTGAAACAAACAGAAATTTCAATTATCATTCTTGAGAATGTTCCCCTCATGGTACAGACAAGTGATTTTTTTTTCTCATTCTTTAATGGTTATTTTTGTTAACCAAAACGATTTTAAAACAATCTGAAATAAAATAAAGATTAACTGAAATAAAAATATTAACTAATTTTATTTCAGCTAGTTGCCTAGGCAACATTTCTAATTCGTTTTTAGTACTAAAGTAACTAAAACTGTAATAAAAATGTAAAATAAATTTTTAGAAACATTTTAAATATTAATAAACATGACGGAAACATCTTTTGTTTTCAAAGAAGAAACAAAATCATTAAAATAAAATCTAATACAATTTTATTGAAAGGAGGATTAGTAAATGATGACAGAATATCATTTTCGGGTGAACTAAAGATTATTATAATAACTAAGATTAGTCATTAAAGATTAATAGTCGGGTGAACTATTAAATACCTATAATCAGAGCTCTTTTGACACTCTAGTATGTGCAGTAATTACTGAACTGTAGGCTATGTGACTTTTTTCACTCTCTAATGTGCAATTCATTAGTTGTATGTCCCTGTTCACTTCAGTCAATTGTGAAGACTACGTCAACACTTTGACACATAACTCAGAGACTCCTCTTTACTTTGCTGCGAGGAATGGACACCTCCGGGCAGTAAAGTGGCTTATCAAGGGTGGTGCGGACATTAACAGGAAAACCAATGAGCTCTCCTGTCCCCTCTTTGCAGGTAAAGTACCTAGGATCATGGTCTCAGATCTTGTTTACCATGTGTATTTTTCCTCTTTTGATTCTTGTTTGATTTATGTTTGTCTCATTTTTTTCGTTCCTAGCTGTAGATGGTGGGCACGAAGATGTGGTGGAGCTTCTGGTGGAAAATGGGGCGGAAGTCAAAGGGACTTACTCTGTGTCAGGCTGGTCTTGTCTCCATCAAGCTGTTTACAAGGTTATAGCTTTAATCTATAACTCTAATTTATGATTTACGAAGCTTTTATGTTTTTGGAAACATTGAATTTTGCACAAACACTACATTGACATGCCTTAAGAAGTTCTGCAGCTCTTCTCACTCACTTTTAAGTGTAAATGCTTCTCAGTTAGTTGTTATCAGGAAGAAACACATAACAACAATCAAATGATTACGTTGAACATTATGACTACTTATAAGTTTATACCTCTTTCAATAAATTTTATACTAAATGTTTCATTGAACTTCAAAAAATTAAAGCCCAGGGCCATTTTTCTAATTTAATCAGGTTTTTAAATCCTGCATCTTAAGCAGTTACCAAAGTCTTTAATCTAAAAACTGATGAAATAAATATCTGTAAAACCATTTCCAGGGCCATACTGAGATTGTGAGGTACCTGGTGAGCATGTGCTCTCTGGAGGCTTTTGATGACTATGGGATCACTTCATTATTTGTTGCTGCACAATATGGACATCACCAATGCTTGGAGATTCTTGCAAATGCCGGTGAGAACATTTCTTTAATAAATAACCCTGTATGAGCTGCAGCTAGCTAGCCATATGCTTCTCTTTTTGTACATACTTTGGTCAATGTTCAGTGTTAACTCTTGCAACATCAGAGTTATCGCTACTGTATCCACAGTGCTGTTCACAGGGACACATTACATACAAAGTCAGATCTAGGCTTGATCTAGTAATGAAGAAAAAAATCTTTTCAAGCAAATAAAATTATCCAAATGAAAACTTTTAGTTGCTTTGCTGCTTATTAATATTTAAAAACTGTCAGCTAAAGTAAAGTCATGCCAAATCATTTATATTGTGAAGACCCCCTTTAGACCCTCGTGACTCTTTCACAAAGTCTCTTAAAATAACAGATTTGAGCTTTTTTTTTTTTTTAGCAAGTTTAGTTTTTTGTAAAATGTCATGTGGTGTGACTCCAAAAATATAATTATATTAAAATAGAAAACTTTTTTTAAATTGTACTAATATTTCACAAAATTACTGTTTTAGTTTATTTTTGATCAAATAAATGCAGCCTTGTTTAGCATAAGAGACTTCTTTCAAAAACAAAACAAAACAAAAAAATATTACCAATCCCACATTTCGAACATTTTTGGTAGTGAATGTTTATAACATATAATTTAAAACCTTTTTAGAAATAATGATTAAATTGTGTACATTTGTCGATGTATGGAAATAGTTTTATTTTTTACATGATAACTACATTTCAGAGTCATTACAATAAAATTCCTCTCTAAATTCATATAAAAGTTCATGAAAATCATATGAAACTAAAATTAATACAATGAAGGCATTTCTAAAAACTTGGCATAAATTATATTTTTGGAAGATTCCTTTTCTTTACAGTGGACATTATTTGTCATTTAACTAATATGCATAAACAGTTATTAAATGAAGAAATAAGCAACACTGCAGTCATGGACTAGAGTTTGGTCGCCTAAGCACAGGTTGTCATTGCCGCAGGGGCGAATGTGAACTGCCAGGCAAACGATCTGGCCACGCCGCTGCTCATTGCCGCTCAGGAGGGCCACGTACGGTGTGTGGAGCTTTTGCTGGCCCATGGAGCTGACCCCAACCTGTACTGCAATGAGGACTGCTGGCAGCTACCCATCCATGCTGCGGCCCAGTTCAGTCGGCTTAGGTATGGCAACTCGGTCAATGACATACTGGGTCTGTCAAATGGTTACAAACACTATACACATATTTGAAAGCTAACCTTTAATACTTTTTAAACGAAAATGTTGGGAGTGTAACTTTGGCCTTTATGAAATAATTTTTGCTAAACTGCATTAATCTGGCTGCTCATCTCTTGTCGTTCTCTATAGTATTTTAGAGAAGCTGATTCCGGTAACGAAGCGAGAATGTGACCGGGGTGAGGGAAAGGTCAGTCCAGTTTATTTGGCAGTACTTAGCGGGCAAGCGGACAGCTTGCGGACCTTGCTAAAGAAAGGCTATAGCCCAGACGCCCAGAGCTGTCGACAGTTTGGCTACAGCTCCCCTTTGGACATGGCTCTGTGGTGCAACTCTTGGAAGTATGACATAGATGTGCACTTGTGTCCCGCTTTTTATTTGAAACACAATCAGTTGGACAGTATGACAGATTTTTTCCTGTTTGTCTCTCAGTTTGAACAGCGAGTGTCACCAGATTCGTGAAATCACCTTGATGCTCTTGGCAGCAGGGGCCCATGTCAGCATGGGGATCTATGCCTTTGCATTACAGGGCCATGTACCAGAGCACCTGCCCTTGATCCTAGAGCACGCTGGCCTCCCTCAGGGTGAACGACTCGAAGAACTGGCCCGTAGAGCCCTTGCTGAGAAGCAGAGCGCCTTTTTCTGGCTCCCCCTGCTGCTCAAAGCAGGAATGGACCCCATGCTGCTCCTGCAGGTCAAAATGTAAGCAACACATAGTGGTTGTTGTGCCACACAGGTTTTTATTTTAATCATGAGTGGATACACCATGTGTGCCTTTTAATAAACGGTTGTGCTTTATTAACGTCAGAGTTAAAAACCACTGCGTTAAGCTCTTCACTTCTGCCTGTTATGCTCTAATTGGGTGCAGGCTTGAAGAAGCTGAGAACAGAGTGCTTAATTTCTTTCTGGAGTTCATTAATTGGAAGACTTTGCCCTCATCAATGCTTCAGATTCTCTCTCACCGTCGAGCAGATGGCACGTGGACGCCACAGAGGCATTTCGGTATGGCCTCTACACTTTAAATCATATATATGTGTAGGTTTCATGACTTCAGGTGTTTTTCAGTGTATCCAACAGCATGTTGCATATATTAAATATTTGCATTATATTTGAAATCATTTTGTTGGTAATATATATAAAGAGTTTTTGCATCATAGTTGACAAGGTCAATTTATTTTTTTAAATCATTTTAAAATGTTTCAATGAACCAAATTAAAAGCAACAACAAAATGTTTATGCAGTTTAATACTATGTATTTTATATTGATACATATAAATGAAAAATGTAATGCATCATTCTTCCATGATTATTTTCATTTTAATCTGTTTAAAATATATGGCTGATTGAAAAACATATTAAAGTAATTTATGGATATTTGATAGATATTTAATGATATTCCAAATATATTTTATATATGTATACGGCTGCATTTATATGGTCATAAATTGTGAAATATTATAACTTTTGTATTTTAATGTAATTTATTCCTGTTATAGACTTAAGTGTCACACAATTTTTCTGAAATAAATAATAATAATATGCTAATTTGGTGCTCAAGAAAGTTTTGGTGGACACCATGATACACATTTTTCAGGATTCTTTATTAATAGAACATTCAAAAGAACAGCCTTTATTTGAAATAGGAATCTTTTGTAACAATGTAAAAGACTTTACTGTCACTTTTGATCAATTCAGTGTGTCCCTGCTGAATGAAAGTAATCTCAAAAAATGATTTTTGAAAAAATAACTGTTGTCCTACTGCATTCTGTAGCTGTATCATCTGATGTGGTAAGTGGCCACAGCTCAATAACCTTTTACTTTTGGTTGTAGAATCAGTTCCTGCCCTCACCCATCTGTGCAGACTGGCAGTGCGGGCAGCGGTGGGCAGCAGTGCTCTGTCCAAGACCTCCTTTATCAAACAGCTGCCCATCCCCACACTGCTTCAGGACTACCTTCAGTTCAGCGACGTCCCAGGCTTGCTTACATAGCGCCCTGACAGTTATGTGTGGCTAATTAAGTTATCTCAACTTGTTCCACTGCAGTATTTTGTATATAATGTTAATAAAAGTTAAATCACCGTTCAGTGACGCTGGACTCTGACTCTATTCATTACCTTGATATTTAGAAAATGTGGGAGGACAAATGGAGAATTCCACCAATTTATCTTCACTGTTCAGTTCCTCTCTTACACAGCTGGCCTTCATACTGAGTTGGTGTTGAAATTCACCTCTGCTCCGTGTCTTTGGTCTGCCTCGTTATCTTCTCTCTCTCAGCGGCTCTCCTCTCGGTCTGCCTCCAAGGTCACTCTGCCTCAAAGACGCATACTCTCCTCGAATGTTAATTGCCAACGCAGCCACACTCATTCAGAGATGCTACTATCTGCCTTTGGTCATACTATGTATTTTACATTATATGTTACCTTTTAGGAATATGCATAGCACACCTTCAAAAGCCTCTCTGCTGCGAGATGCTCTCAACCTCTTGCTGCTTTGTGAATAGAGTCGTACCTTAATGAATAGGCAGTTAATCTGTTTCTATTTCACACAGACTCAATGTTGCAGTATTTTAAATTTTTTCTATAGTACATATCCTGGCTAATTGTTTTTAACACCTCTTTAACATCAGCTACGGAAAGACCAACTGGTGCTTGCATAATTGTGTTACAAAAATCATGTTATATAACATCAAGGTATTCCTTATTTCCAAGCCATTTCTTTTGGAATACTGTATACCATGTGCAAACAGCAGGGGGAGAACACGGATAACTGACAGCATAACCGCCAGTCCTACCTACAGTACCCTGCAGCCTGTCTACGTGAAAGAGGAGAGCCATTTCTGCTCCCTCCCTGATATTTTGAATTCAGAGCAAACCAGAGGCTGTGTCTCAGCAACTCTGTGCCTTGTTCTAGACAATCAGGCCACCTCTCTGTGGGAGACTCTGGAAAGGCAAGGCATCAGTAATCATGTGCATTAAGCTTTTCTTGTGCTGCAGGTAAGCTCAGGTCCAACAGTTCGCCTTTGATTAGCAATCAGGCTTTTGAAATACAGCCAAAGGACTGACTGACTTCATGTTGATCTTTCACATTTGCACATTCTTTTCCATTTTTATATTAGAGTAGAAATATGATTTCTGATTGTTCAAACTTAATTGAGAATACATTTTTTGGATATATTATAAGATAATTTTAAATGAGAAAATACTTTTCATATATATTTCATATCTATTTGTTAGAACGTGTGTGTGTGTGTGTTTTAACACATTTCCAATATAGATAGATACTGTTTTTCATGTTTACAATGAAATTTAAAATTAATGTTAAAAACCCAGCTTCAAATAACCCCTTTGATTCGTCTCCCCTAATTAAAACTTGATAGCAGCACGGAGGAATGATGTCTAGAATAGAGCACTTACATAATTGATGCAACATAATCTAAAATGTATCAGTCCTGAAATGTGGTGCACGTTCTATAAAAAGCCAGTGTGACGTGCAGCCCTAAGCCAGTCCACCTGTTTAGAGCTATAAGCCTGAATCGTTGAACAGCCACCTCCCTTCATACTGTGAATTCTGTTGATTCCAGAGTGGCTCACTGGCTCAGGATTTGGAGGCTTTGAGCTCTGGGGAAGATCATCACAGTGGAGCACATTGCCTGTCTCTTTATTTAATAACATGGTACGTCTCACAGGCTTTTCAGAAATGTGTTAAAGAATTCTTTCTCTTAGCTTCTCTGAGTGTTAATTGCACAACCGTAGTTGACCGTGGTTCTAATACAATAAATGTAGCTTTTTTCAGTGATCTAATATGTTTTTATCTGTGTGAATAAGCTCTCTCTCTCTCTCTCTCTCTCTCTCTCTCTCTCTCTATATATATATATATATATGCACACACACACTGTATATTTCTTCTATGCAGGGATATAGTTTGTTTCAGTGTAAGATCCTGTTAGGAAACATAGAGCTGTGATTATTGCCTCATTGTTCTATTCTCACCATGGACCTGAATCATGAGGACACAGTTGCTTGGCGACCTGCTGATGGGAAATATCTGCTAAAATATTACCAGGGGAGTTTTTTATTTTTTTTTCTAGACCTTCTAGAACATCTCATACAAGGCGCACATGTGCTAATACTGTATACATTCATACAATCAGTAAGGACAAAAGCATTAAGGCTGCTTTGCTTCTGCATATTACATCACTTGTTGGGAATCGTCCAGCTTTGTTGGTGTATGGATGATTTGTTTTCCTCAGTATGATTAGATGATTCTTGCCTTTTTGATGGAAGAGTACTGGATCTTATTGCATTTGTGCAGTCTGTTAGCCACTGCTAACACACTCCAAGGAAATAAACAAGGGTGATGGGCTTCTGTTTGCTTTCAATGAACATGAGATTAATGTGTTTTTCCAAGTCAATTTGTTGTTTTATCTTCCAGGTCCTACATGTCTCATCTCATTGATTTTACTCTTTGCCACCTCACAAACAGGTCATTATGTATTCGTTTGCTTGTGTTTGTGTTTGTGTCGGTGTGTTTGTTTTGTCAGGAGTAATCTGGACAGAGGAAATGGGCCATTTCATTTGGACATTTGTTTCAGGGAACAGAAGAAGAGAACTGCAGTGTTGATATAAGACTTGCTGTTGGTGGGTGGAGGTGTTTTCAGTGATTGGAAGTGCATTGCTAAAGGAATAGTTCACAAAGAATTGGCCTGTTGACCTGTTTCAGTCCTATGCAACTTTACTTCTTCTTCTCTCCCTCTCCCCCCCCCCCCCCTCTCTCTCTCTCTCTCTCTTTTTTTAACATACAATGAAAACATTTTGTTACTGGCTGCCAAAAAAGCACCATGAATGTCCCCTCAACCATAGCTAAAAAATAATAATTTGCTTATTATGCCCCTATCAAACGCATGAACGTGCCACACCACATTTGAAGTCAATGACAGGAAATGCCATTGATTCTCACATGCAGTTTTTATTTAACACACACACACAGATATACAGTGCCCTCCACAATTATTGGCACCCCTGTTTAAGATGTGGTCGTGGACTTCTAAAAATTCTCCTTTTTTTTAAACAACATAGAACCCAAATGCAAAAAAAAGAGAAAAATCCAACCTTTTATTTAAGTACATTACTTTGGTGGTAAAAAAAAATCACACATTTAGAAAAAAAAAACCTTGAAATCATGCGTCCCACAATTATTGGCACCCCTAACAATTCCGCTGAAAAATTTAATTGATTTTTTTTTAAATATATTTTTCTGTAGTTGCTAAAGTTGGTCAGCGTATCTAGGAACTTTTAATTAGTAATTCATGACCTGGGGTATAAATATGACGTGACACAGAGGCCTAATTCTCTTACCCATTTGTCAACATGGCAAAGACAAGAGAACACACAATTCAAGTAAGGCAGATGTGTGTCGACCTTCAGTCAGGCAATGGCTACAAGAAAATAGACACTCACCTTAACTTGCCCGTATCTACAGTCAGATGAATCATTAAGAAGTTTAAAACAACTGGAACAGTGACAAACAAGGCTGGAAGAGGTCCCAAGTTTATCTTGCCACAACGCACAGTGAGGAGAATGGTAAAAGAAGTAAAAAAAAAGTCCTAAGCTCACTGTCACAGAATTGCATCAAAGAGTGGCATCTTGGGGTCACAAAGTCTCCAAAACAACCATCAGACGCTCTCTACATGCCAACAAGCTGTTTGGGAGGCATGCAAGGAAAAAGCCTTTTCTCACTAACACTCACAAACGTAAACGTCTGGAGTTTGCTAAGTGGCACTGGGACTTCAACTGGGATCGTGTGCTTTGGTCAGATGAGACTAAGATTGAGCTTTTTGGCAACAAACACTCTAAGTGGGTCTGGCGTAAAAACAAAAGATGAGTATGCCGAAAAGCACCTCATGCCCACCGTGAAGTATGGTGGAGGATCTGTGATGATGTGGGCCTGTTTCTCTTCCAAAGGCCCTGGGAACATTGTTAGTGTGTATGGCGTTATGAACGCTTTGAACTACCAGGACATTTTAAATAAAAACCTGATGGCCTCTGCCAGAAAGCTGAAGATGGGTCGTCATTGGGTCTTTCAGCAGGATAATGATCCAAAACATGTGGCAAAATCTACACAAAAATGGTTCAGCAGTCACAAACTCAAGGTCCTCCCATGGCCATCTCAGTCCCCAGACCTCAACCCAATCGAAAACCTGTGGGGGGAGCTTAAGAGGAGAGTGCATAAGAGAGGACCCAGGACATTGGATGATCTAGAAAGATTGTGCAAAGAAGAATGGTCAAAGATCCCTCTCTCTGTGTTCTCCAATCTTGTGAAATGTTATATGAGGAGATTAAGTGCTGTCTTGTTGGCAAAAGGGGGTTGTACAAAGTATTAACATCAGGGGTGCCAATAATTGTGTGACACATGATTTCAAGTTTTTTTTTTTTTCTAAATGTGTGATTGTTTTTTTACCACCAAACTAATGTACTTAAATAAAGGTTGGATTTTTCTCTTTTTTTTGCATTGGGGTTCTATGTTGTTTAAAAAAAAGGAGAATTTTTAGAAGTCCATGACCACATCTTGAACAGGGGTGCCAATAATTGTCGAGGGCACTGTATTATATATATACATATATATTATATATATATATATATAGGAGAATTTTTAGAAGTCCATGACCACATCTTGAACAGGGGTGATATAAGAACTGACACATCATGATGATAACTAAACAAGTTTAAAGAGCAGGGCATATGGGTTTAATTCTTCTATTAATCACATTCTTTCTCTTTCATATGCTTCACAATGTAATAGGAAATGTTCCAGAGTCTCTGGAATACCACAATTATTGCAATTACCTGATTCATGTTTACCAATAATAAATAATGATTGATTAAGAGCTGCGTGACCAATACGGAGTCTAGGTATTATTGTGTCCTGCTTCTTACTTCCAAATTCTTTCCTTCCATTTCCAACTTGTTTTTAAATGTTGTATAGATGCCATCCCGATCCCACATCTTTTGCCATCTCCTAATCATAGCCCCTCTGATTATTCCTTTCATTTCTGCTTTACTAAGTGATATGTTTATATTTATATCGGTTTGTTTTAATGCCTTTTTGGCCATTTGATCAGCTTCCTCATTTCCCTCTATCCCAACATGTGCCGGTACCCATAAAAATGAAATACTTAATCTATATTGGTTAATTTTAAACATGCTTTGTAGGATATCATATAAAATGTCTTATCTAGATGTAGACTTGCCACTTAATGAACTTATTAAGACAGAATAAGAGTCTGAGCAAATAACTGATCTTAATGGCTGTATTTCCTCGACCCAATTAAGAGCTATCATTTCTGCTGAATAAACTGATGATTACTTGTCCTTTTTCCAATTTTAATCTTAAATTGGGGAATGCATATATAGACTGCTGTATTTCCTAAAACAGGATCTTTGGATCCATCAGTAAATATTTTAATTTCCTGACTATAATTTTGATCCATGTATATTTGTGCAATCTCATTCTTGGTAACATAACTCTTTTTATGATTAATTTCTTCCAAAATCTGAAGGTCTACTATAGGCATTGGAAATAACCACGGAGGTATTCTGCAAAGCTGTCAATCAAAAAAGTGCGTGAAAAATAAAGATATTGGGCCTCATTCATGAAACATTCGTAAATATATGAGTAAATTGCGTGTAAAACAGACCTCCCCGAAAACTTTCCTCCGGATTCACAAAACGCTTCGTAAACGTCCGATTTGTTAGTTATGTAATGCTGCGTTCCAGGCGGGTTTTTGAGCCTGTAAATCACGACTTCAAACCACGACTCACGACTTTGTAGTGTTCCAGGCAAGTCACGCCAAACTGCCTGAGCGCATGGAATTGTAGCTAGATTATTAAATTTATTGCAACGCTATATTGTCCTAAAGTCTATTTCACACCGTGTACCACTTGCATAAAAACCGCATCCGTAGGCAATATTATCCGTAGTGGCTGCCATTGTTGTTTCGCGGGCTATGTAACGTCAGAGCTCGGAACTGGGAGTACATCGATCTAGTACGAGTTCACGGGTAGCAGGTCACGGGTTTGACCTTCACGTTAGAAGGTTGGAAAAACACTGGTTACGGGTTGCCTGGAACGCGGCATTAATGAATTCCAATCATTGGTAAATAGGGCTCTTATGCACACTCAGTCACAATTAGCATAATCCCTGCCTCTAAATTACAGCTACTTAAATTGCGTGTCCAGGAACACAGTGGAATATTCTGGTCTACTTTCTCAGGTTTGGTTCCAGTGTATTGCATAAATGCAAAAAAAAAAAAGACTAATAGGCCATATGCCCAACAATAAATATTCAATAACGTGTGTCCACCAAAGAGTTTTTAGACAGCTGAAAAAATGTCAGGCAGTCTTCTGTAAACGACCAGTTGGTGGCGCTTGAGAATGCTTTTATGGCGCAGCGTTTTTCCAGCTGAGACGCTTTAGTTGTTAACTTACTATGATTTGGAATATCCATGGCGACAACGTATTACTATAGTATCTCATTTTAAAGAATTTTACTAAATATAAAAAAGCATTAACCAGTATTATTGAATTCTTTATTGTTGTAGGCAGTCGTTGTACAAGCAGGATGGTTGGTCGTTATTTGTCCAACCCGTCCTCTATTAACAGCTGGGTAAATAGTGACAGTGACGAGTGCTGCATTTTACAGTTATCAGCTCATCAAAATTCAGTGTCGTCAGTTTGCCAAAAAGAACACAGAACGTTTTACTTCACCATTTACACGTGGTAGGGAGCAGGTGTACATTTCTTTCGTACCAACTAATATTTTGAAAATACGAACATTTTCATGAATTCGAAAGTTTACATCAGAACAGCTCTACGAACGATTTACACAAAAATTTGTTCTGCTCGTGTTTCATGAATTAGGCCCAATGTCTCTCAAAATAGAGAGTCGATTCTGAATCGTCTTAACTGGTTGTCATATTTTCGATTCTTTTGCCTGTTACCAGTATACGTCACTGGGTAACACATTTGCATAATCCCCACCTGCCGCGAACTACGAACACTGTGATCTGCCAACAAACACTTCCACTAGGGTGTTTACATCATGTTAAGAAGACGCTGTGTTCAAGGATACCACAGAAATACAATTCGAACCTTTTGGTGTGTGCTTGTCATATTACGGGGGACTGCTTCTCTAATCTTAGCTTTTTATCTTGGTTCGCTTTTAATCTTCTTTATTTAGACTAACAAGCGTCTCCGACCCACAACCTGTAAGTACGATTGATAAGTTGTCTACATTTTCAATCGAGTGCTCAAAATATCAAGTTTTTGTGCTAATATGTGATGTATACCTAGTGCAGCTTTAGGTTTCCAAGTAAAGCACGATATTACTGTCTTACTGAAGTGATAATTCGCTATGAACCTAAGAATGTTTCTATTAATGTAGACTGACGTTGTTCTAATTACTTCATTTAAAAATAAAGAATGCAGTGTGATGCACAGACTTTATAATCATTGTGCAACTGCTGTTTATATCGCTGCTCCGGCAGTTATAGTGTTAATGCGGGAGAGATGAGTGAGTTAGTTATGCTGGTGCTCCTGTGATACAGCTGTTCTGTATTCTGATTAAAAGTTAAGACAGAGCGTCTTTTGTCTGTCATTCTTCAAACATTAAAGTAGACATATTTTGGTTTACAAACTGTATTGTTTCATCAGTTAGTCATGTTAGCACTCTGCTAACATATCCACCATTATTGTTTTAAGTGTTCAAGCTGTGGGCACGATTCGCTTGCATAAGTGTTTTTGTATTTTATGTTATTATTATAAGAACGGATTGGAGCACTATATTGTTTTATGTAAAGGTGCTTTGTTAATGGTAGCACTTGCTAACTTGGACTCAAGGACTCCTCTCTGTGCCCATCACAACAGGCTTGGCCAGCTGACCAATCAGAGCAGAGTATGCTTATGGAGGGAAGGGTTTGCTTCGAACTTGCTTGGAACGAATCCTTTCGAAATCATTGGCAAATGACTCTAATGTTAAATGTATATTCTGTGAAAATTACAATGTTTAACTTTAGATGCATTTAAACTTGTAGGGGTCTCCAACACAATATTAGCACACTTTAAAATACCATATAACCTGCTCTTTTATTAAAAAATTAAAAACTAAAATTAGATTATAACCATTTTAGTCAAACTGTCTAAAAAGAATGAATATGACACGTTGAAATATTTTCAAAATTTAAAAGACATTTTTGTCAAAACAAAACAATGAATACTGTTGCTTTATTTGGATACTACTCTTACTATTTCTGCCAAATAAAGATATGGTGAAAACAGTAGTATGCTAGTAGTTAGTTCTATTTGACCAACTGACCAACTCTGAACACACAGAATGAGATGATATTTTTAAAATGAGATTTGAGAGCTACAGTGGAGGAATATTATATGGAAAAACAACAAATTTAGGTCTAAAATTGAACCTCAGAAGACTTACAGTGTGTGTCCACTGGCATGGAGCAGAGCGGGTGTTTATAATTCATTCCTTTCAACCATTGTCAGGTTAGATGCCATATTGAATTTAACATGGATGAAAAAGAGGCTTTGAAGAATAAGGTCTTTACAATGGCACGCACTGTCTAAAGGTCCAAGATCATGTTATTTTCATTAATTGCAACTTTCAAAACAATGGTACAGTCAGTTGAATGCACTGTTTTTATATCCCTTACAGCCTCATTTTAATTTCTGTCAGTGTCAAAAATATGGGGCCACCATGACTAGGTTCTGCTGGTATAATAGACATTCTGTTGAGGTTGAGGGCAAAAAATATATATTGTCTACTGTCAATAGTAAAGAAAGTCACTTTCAAACCAACCAGTTTTTCTGTTGGTCAGCACAACAAATTCACTGGAACTTGAAAATGAGCAAAATCTGCATGGGAATTTTTTCATGCCAAACTCTTGATCACATGGATTCCTATTGGAATAACTCGATTTCACCCACAAAATTTCACTGAGCAACAGTAAATTTGACCCCACCTTTAGAATATAGGTTATAAGAGTCATGTGGACTATGTACAATACATGTTTGTTCATGGTGCTTGACAGTATTTGGACACTGCTTGCTTTGATTATGGAAAAGAGCATCTTGAACATTCAGCAAAACATCTCCTTTTTTGTTCTACAAAAGAATAGAAAGCAAGTAGGCCTAAATGATGACAGAGTTTTCATTTATAGATGAACAATACCTTTAAGACACTGCTCTGTTGTGCATTCTGCATCGTCCTCACTTACAGGAGCAGATTAGCAGAAATAATTGGTGTGAATTGGTACTTTCATCACATGGGTGTTCCAGGTGTGAAACAGTCGCTGATTTTGTGAAGAAGTTGCTGATTGAGAGAAATCTGAACCTTCCCGGTGAGGTAACGTCCGTTTAAATAATGACTGCAGTCAATCACTTAGACATTGTGTTAATCAGTGAGGTACAGAGCCCAGGAGAAGAGAAGATGGAGGAGATTACTTCAGTAGGTAAAGAGAGAGAGAGACTCTGGCTGCAGAATAATCCTCCACGGTCCTATACTCTCCATCCAGCCGTTCATGTTTATCTATTTTGTGCGAGTGTGTGTTATTGTCTTTGCATGACTACATCAGCCTTATCAAAGACTCGGAAATAAAAATTTTAATTAACTTATATTAAAAGCAGGCCACTCTTCTTAATGAGTTCCCTGAATAATTAAACAGGCAAACGGGCGAATTCACACTTCACATGCTTTGTTTGCTGGGAATGTCCACGGTCAGTCGACACCTGCAGTGCCCCTGCTGAAATGATACGCCTCTGCTCCAGCTCCTCAGGCAAAGAATCGGTTTTAACCTCATATGTGATCTCAGCGTTTGAACAGTTGGTCGTTTCTTATCAAGCTTATTCTCAACAAATTGTGAGTCCATAAGAAATGACCCCTTGGCAGCCTCCACACCAGAAGACTTAACTCAGTCACAGACCCTGCCAGCTCCCCAGCCAGATGAACATAAGTGCTATCTGATGAAAGCGCATCACAGAAGGTTACAGTGACAGCCGCGACGGAAGAAAAAAAGACAAGTGTTGGTTCATTTAAATGCTAATTATCCATTTTCAATCCCTCATAAACTTTAACTGCAAGCCTTTGAGATTTAAAAAAAAAAAAAAAAAAAACATCTTGAGAAAGAATGTCCCCTTGGGAGGCAAAGTCTTTTAGTTTTCTTTTCTTTTTTTTTTTTTTTTTTCTTTTTTTTTGCTGCACAAAAAGAAGTATTACTCACAAGAGAAAATTAACATGCTTTACCATATAAAACCATCATAGTATGAGTTTCCCCCATTCCTAATCTGCGCAGGTTTTACTTATTTATGCCACAGGCATCCTTGTCCATGATATTATATATTGTATCCATTTATGAAGCAGTGTGGTTTGAGATAATCACAAGCATCAAGGCCATAAGTTAGGGACTGTGAAGTCTTTAATTAATCACACAATAGTAGCATGTGGAATAGAACCATCTAAGCCTCTTCAAACCAGAGAAAACTGAGTCACTGTCCAGCTTAGTATTTATTATCATCTACACAAATGTTTTCATTTCCATTTTCATTTTCATTCCTTTTCATAAGTTACTTTAAAGTCAACATGAAATGAAATGGAAATTCAGCCTATCTGTTTTCTAAATGCATCTTTAATCATGTTATTGTGAACTATTCACCTATGCATGTTTTCATTTAAATTTTTAATCAAAATGTAGCTATTTATTTATTTTTTATAGCAGAACATGTTTATACATGATAACAACGACATAAACAGATCGGCTTTTGTTGTGATGACCGCTTATTATAGTCTGTTCTATGGGCCTTAAGCAATACACAGGTTAGCACCAATTAATATATCAATATGATTATTGATCGCATAGTACTTTATGTAAAAATGTGACTATCATCAGTTTTAATTACATGTGTGGGTGAATGATAGTTTTAATTGTCTTGTGTGTGTTAATCAATAATGCCTATAAAAGACTGATGGCTGTCATACATGAACTGTGTATGAGAAATCTCCAATCTGACAGCCCATCAATCAGCTGGTTGCCACTAGATGTCACAGTCCAGTCATCCATCTTTCATTGTTGGTGCTGACAACATTGGCCATTAAGACATAATAGACCTCATGATGTCAGTCTCATTCCATTCCTGCCACGTTTGTCTTTTTTGTTGTACTGCATTACAATTATTGCAGGGGCTGTTTTATACCCAACGGTTCTTCTAATGCACACAAAATCATACGTTACACAAGGTTTTTTTTTAAATCCCCTTTCTACAAATGGTAAAACATACAGGTAAGACCCTCTGGGAATGTCTCATGTTTGTGTATTGTGTAAATGGTGGCCCGTGCCTTTTGTCTTCGGTTAGTGTGATTTCCTCAGCTGCAGTCCTTCAGGGTGAACAGCCATTCACAGAGCTGTTCCTAGGGACTGTGCAGAGCTTTGCCTGATTGAGACTAGCCTCAGGAGGGAACCCATTGCTAAAGTGTGACTGCAGCCTTCTCAAGGTCCTCTAAAAGTCAAAGGCAGAAAATCAACTTGGCTTCCAGCAAGCCGTTCACAGAATCGGAGCAGGGCTCTGATGAAAGCGAAACGCTTTGAAAGGCCATTAAGCAAAAACACCAGTTCTGCATCCTGCAACCGTGCTTTTAACTGGGGAAAAGATCCGAATCCTGCCTTTGGCCCCCAGTGTAACAAATGTTATCTTGGTAATTGTATTTGCTGTATTCCTTGCTTAATGTTTTATCACTGATTCTAAATGTCATCATCTTGGGCTTGTTGCCATGGTGACATTCCCTCCAGAAGTCAGCTAAGCCCCTCCATACAAACACCTTTGAAGCAATTACTTTCATCCTGCAAAAGAAGAGTGGGCCATTTTGAACTTTGTCACATTTTACCAGTCTTTTATGCTTTGCACTGTGGGAAATGTGGTTTCTTATGGCCTTGCTTATGGTGTTTCCAAGCATCTCTGTGGACTTGAGACCTTAAAACTGCATGAAACTGGCAGTCAAGAGAAGAAAAACTGACATGTGTTCCATATTTAGCTTTCGGAATATCACCATGCCTGTTACTGATTTTTCAAAGGTGATAAATATCAGACATGGGCAGTATTTCAATTAAATGTATTTTAAATACATATTTAATTACTTTAGTGTATTTTGTCATTTGTATTTTGCAGGTGTGGAAAAAATAAAATGTAGTTTGTAACAAAATATTTTGAGGGAGTGTATTTAGAGTATTTCTAATACTTAAATACTTAAGAAAAATCACCATATGCTTATCACCATTTGTAACAATTTTGCCATATTTTCGGTCCGATGTTGGCAATGGCAATGTCCAGGTTAGATGCACGAAAATCACGTGACACCCTGTAGACCAGGCTCCCTCCAAGAAGAGAATGAGTTTTGAACACAGGAGAAGAAGTGGTGCTGCTCCTCTTAAAAACGGCATTAAGGTAAAGTGTTTTGTGATGTGAAAAAAATATACAGTCTACACACACATATTGCACACTGAACGGCATTATAGAGAAAATAATTGTGCCTTATGAGATCAATGCACTGTGTTGTCATGCTCTTCGTGAGATTCAACACCACTCTGCCATCATCAGCACCAGTTAAGCGTCTCTTTTCTTTTGCAGGCATGGTCTACTGCCCTCATAGAAGGGGATTAACTCCTGAATTATTGGAGAAGTTGGTTGTACTTAAAAACAACTAGACTAAATGAGAATGGTTTAGTTTTCTCTTTTGTAGCATAGTTGTGTTATTGCTACTATTTCTGTTATTGACCTTTCAATAAAGTTTTGCTATTAAGGGCAGCCTACCACACCATTGATGTGAACTTAGCTATACATGTCATTTACGTCAGAGGGAGCTATTTCAGGCCCTGTTGAGATTTAGAGAAATGCTTTTTTATTTTGCTTTTTTATTTTTATTTTGAATTTACACATTTCTCATATTTGTGTTATTGCTACTATTTGTGTTATTGACCTTTCAGTAATAAAAAAAGACATATTAAGATTATTGTGAGAGTAATTTTTGTGTTTTCAAAATACTAATTACTTGTATTTTATTTAAATACATTTTTCACATCAGTGTTTTGTATTTTATTTTGTTACATTTCATGAGCCAGTATTTGTAGTTTGTAACAAAATAGTTTTTGATGTATTTGTGCCCACCTCTGATAAATATACTATATAATGTTCGCCAGGGAGCCAAGGCTCTTTGATGGAGATGTTTAAAAGAGGGGGAGAGAGGAATACGGAACCTTGTAATTATGCCTCATTAAAACAACCTCAGCTTGTCGTTCAGAAAAGCCTTGCACAATCAGTTGTCATCATCCATTAAATTATGGCCTTCATCTGTGCCAGCTTGTAATGCTTCTGCCCATTTGCACTCTCAGCTTTGTCCTCACTTGTCATTGAGAAAGCCAGAATTATAATTATGTTACAGCACATTAAGGTGGTAGAGCTTTAATGTGTTAAATTATATATATATATATATATATATATATATATATATATATATATATATATATATATAATTTAACACATATGCAGCTCTACCACCTTAATGTGCTGTAACATAATTATAATTCTGGCTTTCTCAATATATATATATATATATATATATACACACACACACACACACACACACACACACACACACACACACACACACACACAGAGTTCTGGAATGAAACTCCTGATGGTGCAGTCCTATAGGTCTAACTCAATCTGACCTAATGACATCATTATCACACAGCGGATTGGTTCTCTCCTGTATTGGTAGCCAATGAGCTCGCTGCCCAACATTCAAATATATGACAGGTGCTTGCCGTTGCAGTTGCAGCTTGCTTCAGAACAGTGAAATCAACATCAAAGATAAGTGGATGCTCTTCTAATCCATATCGCTGTATGTATTGCGTGGTCTGCCTAATTGAATTAAAAAATGAGCAACCATAATCAGGTTAAACTAAGTGTCATGTTAGGAGTTTGCATTTTATGCAGGAGCGAATATTAAGTATAAAAGCAGCAACAATTATCATCTGTGTTCATACAGCTGGAGCAAAACGCAGTTAGATGTAATCACTCTGAGGACACGCCGATAGAAACGGACATGAAACAGGTTAAATTAAATAAGCATTCCTGTGGCGATTATGCCAGTGTTCACGTTAGTTATTTCTTAGGTCAGTGTTTTCATTGTGATGAGTGTGTGGTTGATTTCAGCTGCACGCAGCATCAGAAGCATGCGCTTATTGCAGTCATAACAACAACAGTGTTGGGAGATGCTGAAGATCACTATCTATGGCTGTAACTGTTAGTTCCGAGTTAAATGCATTATGGGTAGTGTAGTTCGGAGAAATGTGTTTGTGTGACGTGTGCTCTGACTGTGCTGTGTAATTCAGAAAAAGGAGAAAAAACTTTCATCTGCACTAGAGAGTAAAATGGCATGCATTGGCTAACTTTGTCCGTCTCATCACTGCATGAACATGAATTAACAAGCTGTTACACTGCCGCTGGGACTGATGAAGTGGAGATAGTTATCAAATGACTAAATCAACAGCAGTTATCAAATGACTAAATTATGATATTTGCTCTGGTGGGTGCTGGGGTCTTATCTATCGGATTGCAACGTATATCAATTTTGTTAATTAAACATTACACATAGTTCGCGTCTAATTAGAGTTAAGCCAGTCGGCGTGGTAGCCAAGGCTCACATACTCATAGGCCACTAGCGTTATGCCAGTCAGCGTGGTAGCCCAGGCACACATAGACAGTAATACATGCGGATCACATGGCTCTTCGGATCAGCTGCTGTACATATGTCTTGGCTATAGGTCTGTTTGTGGGTTGGATGTTTTGTCTTGTTTGACTTGTGTTGTCCCTTCTATGTCTCCTGCTTTGTGGGAGGTTATTTCATATATGTTATATTTGCAGCAGCAATATTTCTTACATGCTCACAGCAGCATGTTGTGGATCTATTGGCAGTAGCAAGTCTCGGTACTTGCTCTGCCGCAGCAGCAGTGTAGCAGATCTATTCTGCCAAGACCAAATACATTATCATTGTCATGCAAATTACCATGCCAATCCCTCCGAGAATTGTCATGACAGAAATACAGAGTTCTGGTATGAAACTCTAGATGGTGCACTCCGATAGGTCTAACTCAATCTGACTTAATGAAATCACTATCACATGGCACAACTGATTGGTTCTCTCCTGTATCGGTAGTGAATGAGCTCGCTGCTCAACATTCAAATAAATGACCAGTGTTTGCCGTAGCAATTGCAGCTTGCTTCAGAAACCCTCCACCTTCCCCAGCTCCACATGTATAGATCTTCTATGAGGTGATTCATGTATGCTAAATGGGGGTTATTTCATATGTTATATTAGGGCTGGGCGATATATCGAGCGATATGATCATGCGTATCTAGTCAGTAAAGCCGGTTCCCTGATTAGCGCTAAATCGCCATCAACTGACTAGATACGCATGATCATATCGTTCGATATATCGCCCAGCCCTATGTTATATTTGCAGCAGCAATATTTCTTACATGTTCACTAGGGGTGTAAGAACATATATTATAAAGATATTTTGTTTGGCGATACTGTATCGATTCTCAAAAACGGAATATCAATATTAAAAAAAAAATCATACGATTCATGGCAGTTGTTTCGTTTTGAGTTTACATCCCGACCACTAGATGGCAGTCTTCATCTCTGAATCACAGTGAGAGTAACAGGAAATACTAACATTAGGGCACCCCAGTAATCATAAGCCTTGTCCCAAATGGCACACTCTGGACTTGTGGACTTCCTCAGAGTCCACACTTTGGTGACGTCATGTAGTGCAGACCTATAGACCCCTTCAATGTTTGTAAACATTCGGTTGCTAGGTTATGTGTGCGTGCAGCATGGGGTCAGAAAAAAATGGCGCGGCTAATAGACCGGCATATTGTGTCAAGTTATGCACTGTCTTTGCCACCACAGGAACGGGAACAGTACCATAACCAACTTGTTTTAGTTAATGGCAATTGTCTGCCTGATCCCGAGCTCATAACAGAATGGGTAGACAACGTCAGCAAGTGGCCAGATATTCACTGGCCTGCCTAGAAAACTGTCACGACTACTAATCACTTATACCCTGCATCCGTCACCTTTCCTCTAGGGCAGTGGTCCCCAACCCCCGGTCCGTGCGTCATTTGGTACTGGGCCGCACAAGAAAGGATAAATAACTTACATTAAAGCTGCAGTCGGTAGGGGTGTAAATCGGATGGTTCGTCACGATACGATATGATATCGATTCTCATACCCAGCGATACGATATTTTCCGATACCTCAAAAAATTATACGATTCGATTACGATTCGATTCGATACAGGAGTGTATCGATCGATATTTTGATATTTTATATCTATTTTAAACAACCATTTACATTTTTATTAACTCACAAATGCAACCAAAATATATAACAAGACCATTTATCTGAAATTTTTACATTCTGTACCTCAGTTGGGACATTCACAACAAAAAATAGGCCTACACATTTTTTTTTAAATAATAAAGAAAATAAACAATTGGAAAAACAATTCTGGCTGCTACTATGGGCTCAGTGCTAAAAATCTGTTCTACAGATAACCAAATTACAAGCAATAGCAGAAAATAACTACAATACAACAAAGACACAAGTTCAATAAACAGTGCTTTTCAGGTTTTTCAGCTCAGTCAAAAATAAATTTTCAGCTACGCTACAGAAATGTAATAGGCTAATCAAATGTAAAATAACTGCACAGTCTTCATTCTATAAATTAAATATAGATGAATCATTTCTGATGTTATAACGGTTATTTAGTCAGGAGCAGTGAGCACTTGTATTTTTCTTTGACAGCATTAGATTTATTATTAGTTTGCTTTCACTTTAAGAACGAAGCACGGATTTAATATAAACATGCCTTTTCTTTCTGAACTGTTTACGTTAAGACAAACAGCACAAAATCATCCATGCACAAAAAAGCGGAAGAGAGAGCTCGATTTAGTATTCACGCGGTCTAGACGCGGCTGTCTGTGTGCATGCGCTGAAAACTTCTCACACAGCGCTCAACTGTTCCGCAAACAATCCCGAGCGTCTTTTATTCTCACATTGGGCTTTCGGGCAAGGGCAGTCTTTATATCAAGTCCTGATACGTGAGTTTGAGCGAGAATGCACGCGTTGGCGGTAATGCATAGACTGACATTATTTGAAAATATGTACAGTGCCAAATAAGGTGCCTATTTATACTACAGATATCGATATTTTACGTGTGGCATCGATGCATCGTATCGTCAGACATCGTATCGATGTATCGATCCATATCGATGAATCGTTACACCCCTAGCAGTCGGTAACTTTAGGCGCTCGCGTCTGGCGGAAGAACATTGTAGCCGGAGCTACTTCTCTCTGTTTACACCTATGGTGAGTCACGCAGGTACTGTGCTACTCTGCAGCGTTGCCGACCCCAACCAGACTGAAGTTGTTTTGATATTATGAATTGTTGTGGGTGTACCGTAGTGATTCAGGATAAGACAAAAACACGGTTTGGAAAATGGATTCATGATGTACTCGCTCATTATATATATTTTTTATATTTAAAAAAAGTGAGCATTAGGGTTAGGGAGCAGAGAGGATGTTATTCATGTTATGTTGTTGGCGCGATGTTACGAGGACGCTGCTAATAAAGTTGCATACGAATACACAGTGGATTCATGTTTATTATTATATTTACAATATATCACAGTTTTTATGCCAGTCTTATCATTTATTAATTTCAAATTTTCCTGTGACGTCAACCGTGAAGGGGTCTATAGGGCCCTTGGTGCGAGTCCACGAGGGTGCATTGAGAGGTATTTTTGGGACAGACTCGATCGTCATGCCGGAAATAACGGTCTGGTTGTTTTTTTGACAGGAGCTGCAGGTTCGGGGAATATGCTGCCTATGTTGCATTTGACTAAGATTACAATTTTAACACATAATAAACGTGGGTGAGTTTCAGATGAATTTACAAGTTTAAATATAAATACTAGGTTTATGACTCAGTAAAGCCCTGCCATTCAGTTCTGTTTATTTAATGAATCATAATGCGATCGTATTATTATGTTTTGAGATATCAACCACTGGTCGATGACCATAATGTCTGTATAAACTGTAGGTAACAACTGGTAAAATGTACACCTAGGTCATAAAAACCGTAATGATACACCTACACTTAAATATTTTCTTCTCAGCCATGTCATCAATTGCTCTTGAGCGAAATCTCCTCCCATCCTTTGTCTGATTGGCATTTCACAAGGATTCCTGGGTAGTTAAAGTGTTCTTACAACATAAAGAACTATCAAACTTTGCTATAAATTTGATAGCATCACATAATTTCTGTTAATAGTGTTCATCGTCTGTTTGATTACGGCTTTAATTGATTTTTTTTGTATTTTTTTTGTAATTTTTTGATTTATTTACATTAACTGATGGTAAGTGATTATTAGTGAATATTTATTGTTGAATATTGTTTTAACGTAATTTTCTGCTTTGCAACGATTTGTATTGTAAAAAGCGATACTTGAATTGAATTGTGTTCTTAATGACAGCTTTCCTAAAAATATATCCTATTCCTAAAATAAGAAATATCCCAATATATCGCCTTGCTGACAGCATCGCAATGTATCGCAACATATCGTATCGCCAGATTCTTGGCAATCTTGTGGATTGGCAGTAGCAAGTCTCGGTACTTGCTCTGCCACAGAAGCAGAAAGAGCGTAGCAGATCTATTCTGCCAAGAGCAAAGACATTAACATTGTCATGTACATTACCATGCCAATCCCTCAGAGAGTTGCATGACATGACATACATACATACGCATATATATATATATATATATATATATATATATATATATATATATATATATATATTGTATATGCCATGTAAAATGCAGTTTATGACATGATGACAAGCTTGTCGGATATAGATTGATTATAGAACTGGGAAGTGTTGAAACAGAAAAAATGCAACAGAATGCTCAGTGCAGTTTCTGAATGATAGAAGCAGATTCCAATGGAAGGCCTGCAAAATTTCTAATAGAACTGATACAGGATCTAGTACGATTAATTCAACGTTTTCTACCTCAAATTAAACATTTGGTGCTAATCATGGATTCTACAACACAGGCTCTTTTCCCTTTGCAGTTTACAATCCTTTTCTTTCCAAAACAAGTTTGATCTATTCTGCTGTTGCATTGAAAGTGCGTAGATGGCAAAGGAGAAGTAAAGTGGTCATGTTACAGGGAAATATTTAAGATCTGAATACCGAACTACAAAAAAAAAAAAAAAAAAAAGAGTTCAGCTGCAGCAGCAAATGGCACGAATAACTTCATTCTTTCCAAGAAAACTGAGTTTATTAACACATTTCTCTCTGCTGTGTGTTTCCAATTTCATTGTACAAACTCACTAGGAGTGCATTAATGACCTACTGTACCCAAAATAAAATGGTTCCCAATGATGAGTACCTCTGACTAAACACGACTCAGAATTACTCAAACGCTTAGTAATAAAGAGATGTTTAAAAATTACACACACACACCAACCCTCTACGCACACCTTGGCAATAAAATCACCATTGGCCAGTAAATTCTTTAGTTTACTTGCCAGACTGATATACTGTTTTACACACACACACACACACACATATATATATATATATATATATATATATATATATATATATATATATATATATATATATATATATATATATATATATATATATATATATATATACACAGGTCCTTCTCAAAAAATTAGCATATTGTGAAAAAAGTTCATTATTTTCCATAATGTAATGATAAAAAATTAAACTTTCATATATTTTAGATTCATTGCACACCAACTGAAATATTTCAGGTCTTTTATTGTTTTAATACTGATGATTTTTGGCATACAGCTCATGAAAACCCAAAATTCCTATCTCAAAAAATTAGCATATCATGAAAAGGTTCTCTAAACGAGCTATTAACCTAATCATCTGAATCAACTAATTAACTCTAAACACCTGCAAAAGATTCCTGAGGCTTTTAAAAACTCCCAGCCTGGTTCATTACTCAAAACCGCAATCATGGGTAAGACTGCCGACCTGACTGCTGTCCAGAAGGCCATCATTGACACCCTCAAGCGAGAGGGTAAGACACAGAAAGAAATTTCTGAATGAATAGGCTGTTCCCAGAGTGCTGTATCAAGGCACCTCAGTGGGAAGTCTGTGGGAAGGAAAAAGTGTGGCAAAAAAAACGCTGCACAACGAGAAGAGGTGTCCGGACCCTGAGGAAGATTGTGGAGAAAGGACCGATTCCAGACCTTGGGGGACCTGCGGAAGCAGTGGACTGAGTCTGGAGTAGAAACATCCAGAGCCACCGTGCACAGGCGTGTGCTTTTGAACCAGAAACAGCGGCGGAAGCGCCTGACCTGGGCTACAGAGAAGCAGCACTGGACTGTTGCTCAGTGGTCCAAAGTACTTTTTTTCGGATGAAAGCAAATTTTGCATGTCATTCGGAAATCAAGGTGCCAGAGTCTGGAGGAAGACTGGGCAGAAGGAAATGCCAAAATGCCTGAAGTCCAGTGTCAAGTACCCACAGTCAGTGATGGTCTGGGGTGCCATGTCAGCTGCTGGTGTTGGTCCACTGTGTTTTATCAAGGGCAGGGTCAATGCAGCTAGCTATCAGGAGATTTTGGAGCACTTCATGCTTCCATCTGCTGAAAAGCTTTATGGAGATGAAGATTTAGTTTTTCAGCACGACCTGGCACCTGCTCACAGTGCCAAACCCACTGGTAAATGATTTACTGACCATGGTATTACTGTGCTCAATTGGCCTGCCAACTCTCCTGACCTGAACCCCATAGAGAATCTGTGGGATATTGTGAAGAGAAAGTTGAGAGACGCAAGACCCAACACTCTGGATGAGCTTAAGGCTGCTATGGAAGCATCCTGGGCCTCCATAACACCTCAGCAGTGCCACAGGCTGATTGCCTCCATGCCACGCCGCATTGAAGCAGTCATTTCTGCAAAAGGATTCTCGACCAAGTATTGAGTGCATAACTGAACATAATTATTTGAAGGCTGACTTTTTTGTATTAAAAACACTTTTCTTTTATTGGTCGGATGAAATATGCTAATTTTTTGAGATAGGAATTTTGGGTTTTCATGAGCTGTATGCCAAAATCATCAGTATTAAAACAATAAAAGACCTGAAATATTTCAGTTGGTGTGCAATGAATCTAAAATATATGAAAGTTTAATTTTTATCATTACATTATGGAAAATAATGAACTTTTTCACAATATGCTAATTTTTTGAGAAGGACCTGTATATAATATTATATTATATAAAATTATATGTATTTCACCAAATCGGCTTATCTTTGTAAAATGGCACAGCTTCATTAATCTTGGATTCTTAATCGGTCAATCAAGCATTATATTATGATAATTAAGCATTATTTAATGATAGAACTATAGTAATTACAACTAAAACTTGGTAACCATTTATGAATTCATATTCGTTCTTTTAACTGAACTTTGGACTAGTATGATGCTTAAGATATTGTTGGTCATTCAGGGTTTCTGTAAAAAATAAAATAGAAGACCGTAATGGATAATAGTAATTATTATTGAAAGATATTACTACTACTAATTCTATTACTATACTAACAATAAACAACTCACTAAGGATTAATGAGCTGCTGAGTTCATGAATTTTAATCACGTTGTCAGCGTTCGCTCACACTGATCTGCTAAAATCAAAATAGGCAAGGTAATAGATGAGCTTGCGCATTAGCTCAGCCCGCTTCGGGAGAAACCGGCATCAGTGTTGCCAAGTCCGTACTTTAATACTGTTGCCACGGGTTGTTGTTCATGTCTGCGGGTTTAAGCGACCCCAATAACGTGATATTTAGTCCCTTAAAAGGCAAATTTGACCAGGGGAACCCTTCTAAACGTGATTGGGCTAGTCTTGAGTAGCAATTGGGCAGATTTTGTTGCGAAAACCTGGCAACCCTGACTGGCATATCTTTTGCTTGTTCTTAAAAATGGAATAATTCTAAATGAACTCCGTTATTTTGACAAGAAAATACAACAAAGAATATGGTTTACAAGTAGCGCGTCGATTCAGCATGGCAAGTAAGACTCTCGCTCCCTCTCTTTGCATGTGTGAGAAACAGCACTATCAGCACAGCACGGCGAGTCACGCACCTTCACACTAGAGTTTATGGTGCGCTACGCATCCATTGAGATGAACTGAAACAGCACAGATCACTTGACAGAGAGTGCTCAGTGTTCAGCGAGTAAAAACATATCTGTGCTAAACTTGTAATTAGCCTCTAACACACACACTGGCGAATAAAATCTAAGAATTTATTAGCCAATGGGCCATGGCTAATGAGAGTAAGATTTAGTCGCATTTAGTCGCATATTCGAGTGATTTACTCACAACTCACACACACACACACACACACACACACACAATAATTATTAATTGTCTTTGGCAATGAGAGCGTTTTATATTGAAAAACACTAAAATATAACATTTCAAGAAATATTACTTCATGGGTATTTTATTGACGAATATTCAAAAATTGTCATGTTCAGAATTATTCATACCCTTTGTATTTCAAAACAAAATCCTCTTCAATAATCAATAGAAAACCCTTTGTTCTTGATCACAGCCTCCAAACAATTCTTGTAGGTCTCCACAAGTTTTCTACAGGTCTGATGAGGGATGTTTCCACACTCTTCCTTCACAAAAGCATCCAGTTGTTGGAGATTGCAAGACTTCCTAGCCGTGACCCGGGTCTTCAACTCTTTCCACAAATTCTCAATCGGGTTCAGGTCAGGGCTCTGACTTGGCCACCTGAACGTTGTTGTTGTCCCTGAACCACTGCTTGACCACTCAAGCCGTATGCTTCAGGCCATTGTCCTGCTGGTATAGGTCCAATCCTCTGGCAGGTCGAGCTTCTATGTTGATGCCACAAGGTATTCATCCAAAATCTTGGGGTAGTCCTTCTTTTTCATGATCCTATCCATGTTAACGAGGTTACCTGTACCACTGGCAGAGAAGCATCCCCATAGCATGATGTGACCACGCTGTGCTTGACTGTTGGGATGGTATTTTTAGGATCGAATGCTTCTCCTTTCTTACGCCAAACATATGCAACCTCCATATGTCCAAAGAGCTCTGATTTAGTCTCGTCTGACCGGTGGATGGATGACCTCTTTCAATGGCCAGATGTGTCCATTAGGGCTTTTGTGGTGATACAATGGTTATTGTTTGCATCACGGCAGATCTTTCTAGTGACTCTAGAGCAGCGGTTCTCAATTCCAGTCCTCGTGTACCCCCGCTCTGCATATTTTGCATGTCTCTCTTTGTTAACACACCTGATTAAGATCAAAAGTGATCTCCGTGCATGAACGGTGTTCCAATTGACATAGTCCCTACACAGTGTCCATTGCTCCCTACTCCCTGAGCAGAGGAAATCCATTGAAGTTTACTTCACTTCGGAATATTCATTCACAGATTTGCACTGCGCCGCTGCCTTCAGCGTCTTCACACAGAGACAAAACTGTGACAAAACACGTCTCTCAAACTTTAATGCCCTTTAACTGGAATCATGGCGGAATATCCCAGTCCATCTAGTGCCGATTTTTTTTTTTTTTTTTAATTTTTTAAACAGGTTCTTACACCATTTCAGCCATATATTAATTATAAATGTTAACTACATGTGATCATTACCTGTCTACCAATGTGTTTATGATGAAATATACTAAAAAACGGGTTGTCTTTTCAAATCTTCTATCACGTATCATTATATTTATCGAGTTAGCTTGTGTGTTTGTTTCGCGCTTCAGAAATGTGATGTAATTTCCGGTAACGGACCATAGTGAGCACAGATGCCAGAGATTTGGCTTGTTGGAGATGTGTCGGTGCTGCACAGACCGATCAGTGTATGACATCAAAATATAGCGAGAGCAATTCAAAAGCTTAGTCGTCTGCTCTCTAATCGCTCTCGCTGTATTTTGATGTCATACGCCAATGCATCTCGAAGAAGCCTATTGTCTTACTATAGGGAGATAAGAGGGTTTGTATTACTTACTGGAGAAAGCTTAATGGTCAACTTGGATCACATGTGCCTTAACCAATCACATTATAGCCTTGACTTCATTGAATTTCAATCAGAGTTGTGTGACAGATTCTTTCTATAGGGAGATGAGAGGGGCCATACTTACAGAAAGTTGAAATTTGTGTCAGTACGTCATAAATAGAACACAGCAGCAGTTTACCGTCTGGAATTTGTCACGCCACGCTGCGCCGCATCCAGTGTCGACAGCATAATAGGTTCTGTTGTATTTCACCACATCCGGTCTAGACACTGTGTTATGCCTTTTGTTATTATTTATTATTAGCCTTTTTGCTTTTTTGGCTTGCCTTCTAGTGGCTTTGCCGATGCTCCCTAGTTTTTGTTGCATTGAGGGATTTTTCAGGGAGCGAATAGGTTTGAGGTGCACCGGTGCTGCGTAGACCGATCAGCGTATGACAAAGTATCGCGAGAGTGATTGGAGAGCAGACGACTCTTTAAGCTTTTGAATCGCTCTCGCGTTGCACCAGAAGGATTTTGCGATCCAGACAGCCCTTAAAATGGCAGACTCCCTGATCAGCACCCTGACTACTTAACTAGGGAGCTGACTGAGATGCACCCTTTGTAAGTACAAAAAAAAAAAAGAATTTAAAAGAGAAAGAGAAAATAAAAATTATGGGCATCACAAATGTGTTAAATTCATTAAGCCCACTACTACAGGTTACACCCCCTACAACGAAACAGACAATTAGGGAATCGCTGTTGGCTGCATTCCCCTCCTCGAGAAGTGGACGAGGGAAGTTTATATGGACAAACCATCGACCCCTTGATTTTGACCGAGAGAGCGATTCTACTTCATATGGAGACTTCAGGCTGCTTTATAGACCACAATGCAACACGACTATGACGTGGGGTCGATGGTTTGTCCATATAAACTTCCCTCGTGCACTTCTCGAAGTGGAACGCATTTTAGTTTAATTTATCCCCACCCCAAACAACTCTATAATATATAATTTTTTTTTTTTTTTTTTTTTTTACATTTATAACAGCCCAATCATACCTATATACACACAGAATGCTGCACCAAACAAATTCATAAGGGGAAAAATGTATACAATAAACCAACTCCGTAGAGAATTCTTAGTGATCAAGGGCTTAGGACGTTTCAATTCAGCCCATTCCAAGGGTTTCGCCAGTAGTGGGTACTCATGCAACATAAGCAGTGATGTACATCTTAGTAAACAAGACGGAGGGAAGTTAGTGAGTGAAGGGCATTAAAAATTACTGGAACACAGTCTATGTCGTCACTACTGCTCTTCTTCTACTTCATTTTCCTCACTTTCTACACTTCATTATCTCGTCACCTAGCGATGAGGCATACAGATTGTATTACAAAGCTCACTAGACACGGTAAGTCATCCTGTGTCTTTTCCTCAGTTTTTAAAAAGCATTTTAATTATGAAACTCAACAGTAAATTTTAATTTTATGTAAGGGGCAGGGTTATGGTAAGGTTTAGGGTTGGGGGTAGGTTTTTAGTGATAATTATCATGGGACTGTATCAATTTGATTATATTATTTATTTTATATTTTACTAATAGCTGGTATTTCACACTTTGTAAATCTGAAAGCAATACAAGTAGCCTTACAAACATTTCATACCTACAGCAAAAGATAGTTCACTTTAAAAAGATTGTATTAGTCAATAACTTCCACGCTTGTAGTACAGTTGGTGCAACTTGGAGGGGCGTGCTTTGTAGTTCTGCGGGAGGCAGACGGACCCTTCTATATGTGAACAGTGGTTTATCTTTCCCATTCTTGTTTATCATTTTTCTTCATTCAGTAATGTAGCATCACAGAAATTGTTTTCTTGTCTTTAATAAGATATGCTGTGTTGCCAAGTTGCTTTAATAACACATTCTAACTGTTATTACTGTAGCAGCAAGTCTCCCTGGAGCTTCGCAGAGGGACATAATAGAGCACATCTGAAAATTATGCAATTAAGGGGAAACTTAACTGAAAAATGTTTTCAAGACTCAGCACAGTGTACCTGATCTGATGTTTTTTGTTTTTTTTTAACATGCATTTTTCCTTAGTTGAAACGCTTTTTCTCAGAGCTGTACCTTCAAGGTGTTAAACATGCATTTGAATGACATCAAAGGAAAAGTAATTTCCAGAAATTACCAGCATAATTCCCATTTTCAGCTACAGAAATGGGGGAAACACTAGTAATGACGTTTTTAAATCAGAAGACCTGTTGTATATCTCTTTTAATTATACCTCAAATTAGAGCTTTAAAGTCCTTAAGGCACTGGAGAAATCAGCTTTTGTATCACATAATGTGGCTGGGAATGAAAATGAGCACAAGGAGTGAAAATGCCCAGGAGAGCCACTTTAAAATAAAAATTCGCATGACAGAGTCTCCAGTGCCTTTGTCAAGGGAATAGTATGCACAAGGTTCTTAGGCCATATGTTGAAGTCGGGTACATTGCAATGATGGCAAGCTGGGGTGGGCACAGCGTGACAGGTGGATCAGGTTCGACTGCTAGAGCTCAAAAAGGGCTGGAAATCTTGGCTTGGAGTACTTGCTCACCTTATGAAGTTTCTGATCAGTCTTGATGAGGCACAGCTGTCCTTACGTACTGTTTTTGGCCACTTTCTATTGTATTACCTATTACCAGTGGCTGCTGTTCATGGGCTCAAGAGCAGTATGTACGTATTACGTATTTATTCATATATAAAATGGGTGGACAGGGACACCTCCACTTTATAAAATAAATAAATAAACACTCTACAGGAAACAGTTGCGTAAAAATGTTCTCCAGGGCCCCACAGGCACGGAGTGAGTAATATTCACGATGATTTCCTCGCACCATGCAGATTTTGACTTAATGTAATAGCAGCTAATGGTACGTTTCAAGATTGAAGTGCTGCATTATGTGTACATTCATGTTATTCAAGGTTACCAAGGGTATTTAACTCTGCAGGCAATGCCTGTGTGTGAAATCAGTTTAATGCAATGGCTTATTTTCGCTCTACATGATGTGGTTTGTTGATTAAATGCATACATGTAAGCTAACGTAAGATCACCGCAGAGATTCCTTATCATCAGCTGGAGATGCTTATTAAACCTATACATCTACAAACCTTTTAGACATGCTGTGCCTGGCAGTGTGACTAAAACACAGCTAAACATGTCACACCACAGCTTGTCACTGTGTTTTTCCACTCTTGTGTGTCAGACTGCCTTGAGGATATTGTGGTACACTATAATGCTGTTATTAAATGGGACATAACACGCACAGTTTCTGACAATCTCATGTTAATCCTGAGTACCTATAGAGTAGTACTGCATCCTTCATATTTCCAAAGTCTTTGGTTTTATCAGATTTATAAAAGACAGATACAGCTTTAAGCTTCTCTCCGAAAACAGTCGAGCTCCTGGAGGCTTGCTGTGGGCGGAGCTAAAGAGTCACAACCGTGCCGAACCCTGAAAGAGTGTATTTGGCACAGAAATACTCCGTCATAAGTTCATGTGTTTTTTTTTTTGTTTTGTTTTTTGGGCCATGTTTATCATGAGAATCCCACTCTTTAACAGTGTAAATAAGAAAGGATGCAAGAAATAGCATTAGACCTCCACTTTAACACGTTTATGTATGGTTTGAACTGCACTATCAGTGTGAGGTGTTTTTTATTTTTTATTTATTATTATTTTTTTTTAAGAGTGGTCTGATTTCATTTATTTTTGAAAATTAAGATTTAATTTTTTTAGTTAAGTTAATGTGAATTTATAGTCAACTGTCAGCATTAAATACATGAACTTGGTAGTTTTCCCGCAACATTTGGATCTATAAGATGAAGTAATGAATCCAAAACATCTTTTGTATTATCATCACATTTTTAATTCACATCATTTATTATGCAATCTTTTTCAAAAAAATCAACTTTTTCTTCTTTTAAACAAGAAAGGAGGTATTTATATAAGTGTCCAAGCTGCTTCTTTCCACGCATCAAAAGTGAATGGTAGCATGGTGCCTAGCCAGATTTTTGTTAATTATTTTTTTTTATTGACTTAATGCTGTTACAGCATGACTTTAGTAAACTTATAACATGGCCACAAATTAAGAACTCGTTCCAACAACTTTTTAAGTCGTGGCCACTATTTTCTAAAAAAATAGTTCCTTCATTTTATTAAAATCATATCCACAATTTACTAATTTGTTTCCTCGATTTAGTAAGTTGTGGCCATGTTTTGCTAATTCCTCTCCCTTGATTTGATTTAACTAAAATGAGGGAACAAATTTGTAAATCGTAGCCATGATTTACTACAACAAGGGAACAGATTAATAAATTGTCCACAATATACATATCATGTACATGGCTCTGTAATATAGAGTACTTTTATGGTGTCCTTTTTTCTAGTTGCACTTCACATGTATTGTATGAGAAATAGTAGTGTGACAGAATAAATGATGACAGACTGACCTATCCCTTTATAAGCACTATAAATGTCATTGATTTGCTCTCCTTAATGTTTAGCAGAGGCATAGGGCAGGACTGCTGAGGGTACATCAGTCACCGCTGAACAGTACATAGGCGACAACAGTATGAAACTCCACCTCTGTAATTACCATTATCATCTAAGTGTTTCTGCAGGAATCGTGCACACTAAATTCTGCCCTGTGTTTCAGTTGTTAAATATCTCAAACACATTACAGATAATACGGTTACACCACAGGAGTGAAGCCAGCACGCTTCTCATTCTGCATCAAATGAAAGATTTAAAGGCTGAATATTTTATTGCATTTTGACATTTATCTGACATTTGATGTCTTCATTGCTCCCCCTGAAAATATGCTAATGTGCAAGTGAATGCTGTGGCCCATAAAGTCAGAGTGTGTCATCACTGATGTTTACAGAACAGCTGAATTGGACTAAATCTAGATTTGACTGAGCGAATATGTGTCTTTGATTATGGGCGCAGAGAAAGCCTGCCGTGGAAACCTTGCCGTAGGATATTAGGAGGCTGTTGCCATGGTAACAGCACCTCGGAATATGAGTGGAAAGCAGAGGTGCTCTCTTCTCCTCCGTTTGTGCTGTCATAGATGTGCCGGAGGTGAATTTGATGGAGTTCATCATCTAGGCACTACTGAGGAGGTCCTCCTGAAGTTCCACATCCACGATGACTAAAACATCCTTTAGCGTGTTTATTTAGCGCTTTAGTTTATAGCATGTGAGAGGAAGTTATAATGCAAATGTGTCTGTGTGTGTATATTTGGGGTCAGTTTGTTTCTTGCAGTCATTACCTTTCTTTTGTTCATAGCTCCACTCTGCTTCAGTCCCTGTCCCAGCCCACCGGCTACTCTGAACGACCTGGTCAAATTCCTGTTCGATCCAGTGAGTGTGGGCAGAAAGCCCTGGTGGTTTCTCAGTAAAACTGTAAAAAAACTGTAGCATATGGATGGTTCATCTTCAGGGCTTCAGACCAACATAGAGAAAAGTGTGACCTGTTTCTTTTCTAGATTAAGCATTACTGTGCTGTTCTGCTCTGTGTTTCTTTTGTTATTTGATTCTAGTAATCTTTTGAAATTTGGTACAGTATTTGGGTTTTGTGTGGTTTTCTCCATTTCATTACTCTGGTCAGCTGAAACCGAAGAACATGGCCCTAGCAACAGCAAGGTAATGGATTTGATTCTCAAATAAAATGTATTGCTTGAATGCAGTCCTTATGCACAAAAATGTATTATTTTTCATTCCTATGATTATAATTTATCTATGATCATTATATTAGAATATTATTCTATTATATAAGTAAAGTGGAGCCCATAAGTTGAAAGTCTGGTTGAAAAAGTTTGAGAAAGTCTAAATGTAATTTAAAACAAGAAAAAAAAGCATAAAATGGAATATGAATTTATTTCATATTGAAATATTATAATAGAAATTTTTGAAACTTTTATTATATGAGCCTTCATGTTTTGCTTGTAGAGTTGTCACTGTAATACACATGAGTTCTGACACATCACACTTCCACTGATTACCTTTCGCTTCTGTCTTGATAACTTTGGGTATGTGAAATCTTTGAAATGCCTCCCGTCAGCACAGAATTATGACGAATGTTGATCTAGAGTGACGTAAAGCAGCATAAAATCCGACATGACCATTCTCACTGCGGTCGCATTGCAAAACATCTGACATGTATCGAATTTAGTACCACATATGGAAGTGGCACAAATCAGAATTGAAAAGATCAGATTCCATGCAGTTTGTGCTGTTCACACTGTCATGACAAAAACCGATCTGAGTCACATGTGAGCAAAAAAAAAAACCCCACAGATTTGGGCCACATTTGCCTGCAGTGTGAATGTAGCCTAAAATACTGACATGCATCTGCTTTCTTTCCAAGTTGTTCATTTAAGACATAACTGACTGTCTTTATGTAAATACTCGCGAGAACTAACATGTTGACATTTTTTGTGTATATTTACAAAACCTTGTGCTGCTGTTATTAAAGCTATCCAAAGGCATTCAGAAAATGTTTCAATTCAACTTCGAAATCACTCTGCAATGCTGATAGTATAATTTGCAATGAAAAAAAAAAATAAATACAAAAATTGCAAAGATTTATTTTCATTAGTAGTACATGTCTCTGCTGAATCTTGTTTAAAACTCTAGCTGTTTTAAAGTGGGACAGCCTTAAGTTTATTTATACACCATCTCACCGTTGCATGCTCTCTAGTCATCACAAGTTGGTCAGCACACTGTGACGTAATACAGAACTTTTCAACTTCTTACTTTAAATAGTTGCAGGAATGTTCAGCCAGCCAACATTAAACAGCCTCCATCAAGATGGCCACAGAGGAGTACACGATTACGCATCCTACATGGGGGGAAACAGTCATACACACACAACAAGCATCTGAATTTATAAACTAGTCAGCCTTAATTGCCTGTGCAAATAAAATCATAAACTCCCACTCATGTATTCCTCATTTTCTCTGCCTTTTTTGTCCTGCACTCTGTGTAGTCCAAGAAGGTGGTGAGATTCTTGCACACCGTGACTCACAGAATCCTGACAGATCCTCCTGCACAGTGTGATTCTCAGCACAGCAGAGGGTGGTGGAGACACACTGATTTAGAGATAACTAAAGTAATCCACCCTAAAACAACTCCAGCTCATGAGGCATGGGGTTGTTGTCTGGTCACTCAATATGAAGTATCTGACAGTCTGGCAAACAGACAAGGGACATCTGGCAGAGGAAGTCTGAGTATGTTTCGACAAAGTATTGTTTCTACAGTCTGACAGAAGTGTGAGGCTGATCTGTTGGTCTTTCCCTTAGGCTTTACAGCCTGTCATGGACACGCTCTGAAAACCGGGCCTGTGTGGTCACATGGAACTCAACACTTGACCTCATGAGAGGCGAACAGAAAAATGCCCTTTGGCGGGGCAGAGGTGTCCGCACTCGCTCACGGTACTTCCTGCCTGTTAGAGGTGCCATGTCAACCTCAGGTGACAATGCTGACCGACTTAGAGTGAAGAGAGAGAGCAGATCACCATCTTGCCTTAATTAACTTATTTCAGATGTCGATTTGCATATACACACACATACACTACTCTCGCTACAGTTTAAGCTTCAGGTTTATTAAAAGCTCCTCATTTAAATATTACCTCAAACACTGAATCACACTACTTTACCAATTATAATTTTATTCCTCAGGAAATTAAATCAACTTTCCATACTTGCCAATAATTAGCTGTGAAATTAAAATATCTTGCACTTAATGATGTACTGGCATTATAACTGTACCTTTTGTGTTGATAATGATGCTGAGGTTGGGACAGAAGGGTGTGAAGGCTGTATTATGCTGAATTTAAACATTTAGATTTTTGTGACCAGTAGATTTTCTTTATTTTTCGAGTTTGTATGGTATATGTTTGTTTTTATTTATTTATTTATTTATTTATTTTTTGGTTATTTACAGGATATATTCATATTCCACTCATTTTCCATTCTATGACTTATTTTGAGTTTTTTTGTTGTTGTTTTGATAAATGATTATAGATACATCACCTTTTTTTAAAACTTTAGAGTGAGTAAGATTTTATTTTATTAATACTTTTATTCTGCAAGGATCCATTCCAGTGATCAAACGTGACAGTAAAAACATTTATAATGTTACACAACATCTATTTCAAATAAATGCTGTGTTTAAGCTAAGAATCCTGAAAAATATCACATTTCCACAATTTTTGTTTTCAAAATATTTTCAAAATGCTGAAACGGTTTGCAACATGGATAATAGGAGTATAGCCTGCTGAAAATTCAGCTTTGCCATCACAGGAAAATTTTTTTTTTTTTTAAATATATTAAAACAAACATTTTAATTTTAATATACTTTTTTTTTTTTTTTTTTTTTTTTTTTTTTTTTACAATAATATATTGTTTTTTTTTTTTAATCTTAGCGATCCCAAACTTTTTAAAGGTAGTATACGAAAATCTTAGACATCAGACATGCTTCAATTAAATACTCATTATATTTAAAATGTATAAATTTAAAGCCTATTTCCAAAGCTAAAACCACAATACTTCATTTACAGTGTTAAAAAAAAAGTTTGACCATTATTTTCTTTAACTGGCATAATAAACTGAAGTGGCCATAAGCCGGTGCAAATGATGATCATCTAAAAGAACATCTGCACTAGGCTGGAGATACTGTACATAAAACAGATCCAGGAGAAAACCTGCCCACTGTTGTATTCCATGGCTGCCCATGTGGGACTGCTTTGGCTGAATGCATTAAATGCACACATGACTGGCAGTCCTCTAAGCTTTTTTATATTTCTGCTTCGCACATTTCTGTTCACTTTTATTATGTTCAAAGACTTATCACAGGTCTGGTAATGAAGGACCGAGGACCTGGTGGTCCACAAATGGCCAGACCAAACCTTGAATGGCAGGTTGGGGCGGAGCTGTTGGTGGACCCTCTCTGAAAGCTGCCCAAAAGATCAGACATCGTCTCTGATACAAAACCTAGTGAGCTGCTTTACTGTCTACATGCAGTTCTTGGGTTGCCTTCTTTGTGATGCTCCCAGACAAAGCAGTGGAATTATGCTCTTTGCTTTTTGGCACAGCTTTTGTGTCCTATGATGCCTTAAAATGTTACCTACTTACATAGCTCACTGGTTTTGGATTTGAGTCATGCAGTCTTAAGCTCAGGGGGGTTGTTATGTTAGCTAGATTCTGGCATCTTCGAGTGCATGTTCGTTCATCAGATGAGGGTCTCTTGAGATTGTGCCATCTTGTATCAGAAAATTCTGACACCATCTCAAGCTTTCACCACAAGGATCCTTTATTCTGGGAAGTGGTGTAAATTGTCACTGGTGTCAGTTAAAATTTATTCAACCCAGTGATGTATTTCTACAATGTTATTGTTTCTTTTGACAGTTGCTTGGTAGATGTTCTTGGCTAGTTTTTATTTTTCAGAAGGGCATGTGTAAATGCTGTCCAAATACTGAAAGATGCAAATCTATTGGTTTGGACTGGGTAAACCATTTTCTCGTGTTTTTTTTTTTTTTTTTTTTTTTTGTTTAAGCTCAGTTGCTCTAGCACTTAAAGATGCTGTAAGTGTTTCCAGTCACTTTGCTAACTTCCACCACTTTGCTAACTTGAAACTCCTGGGGTCGACGGTGGGGCCGGCGATACCACTTGCAGATTTTAAGGATAACAGCAAAAAGTACTTAAAATGCTCCTTCATATTTAGTCATACATATAAGAAGTAATACATCATTTAAATCTGTAAAGGGTCTACTTGTATTTGTGTACACAAAATATTAACAAAACATTGTGCTTTTGTAAAATAAAGAAAATATACAGGGTGTGTTTTCAGCCGTCTCATTCTCCACTCATATCTGTTTGAAGCGCGTCACTAAAATGAACTGAAACACATACATGAGATATATATCTATAGGAAGCTTGACATGTCTACTTTTAAACTGTCATGTCGAAAAATTTATTATGTGACAAAGTAATCAGTATGAAGCCAACAGGATGTCAAGTCTTGCCCGTCTGCCTTCAGTAACTCTAATTAGATCACGCCATGTGCTAAATGCGGTAATGATATTACATTAGTCCACGTGAGATGCGCACCATTTAAACGCCCACATCACAGAAAACAAAGCAGGGAGATTTTTCCTCAAATTCATCTCAGCTACTTCGTTTCTGGAAGAAGACGCACTGAGAGGAATAAGACAGAATTTACCTCAGATGAAGAGGTGCTGAGAGGAATAAACTGGATTTTTGGACAGCAATGATATAAAAGTAATAGGAGTAATAATTTTAGAGTAAGAATGTTTAGACTAAATTTTTATAGGCTCTGTTTGCATAGATCTTTATAACGTGCTTAACAACAATAATAATTTATTTTCCCAAATATAAAATGTTTTTGTATTGTATAATAGGCCTACACACTGTACTAAGCATGCTTGTGTTTGTGACTATAACTAAGCTTCTGTTTGTGAATATCTGCTCTGGTGTAAATGTTTTGAATGTGTTATACCTGGTCATTGGTGTTCGTGACAAGGAGTTGGAGCAGCAAGAGTTCTGTTGTTACAGCAAAACTATCATTTAAAGGGTTAGTTCACCCAAATATTAAAATTATGTCATTAATGACTCACCCTCATGTCGTTCCAAACCCGTGAGACCTCCGTTCATCTTCGGAACACAGTTTAAGATATTTTAGATTTAGTCCGAGAGCTTTCTGTCCCTCCATTGAAAATGTATGTACGGTATACTGTCCATGTCCAGAAAGGTAATAAAAACACCATCAAAGTAGTCCATGTGACATCAGAGGGTCCGTTAGAATTTATTGAAGCATCGAAAATATATTTTGTTCCAAAAATTACGACTTTATTCCGCTTTTTCTTCTCTTTCGGGTCTGTTGTGAACGCGACTGCTGTGACTGTTGACGTACGACGCTGCTGACGTGTTTTTTCTGGTGTGCCCAATAACAAAGAAGAAAACACGTCAGCAGCGTCGTACGTCAGCGGCATCACTACAGTGTTGTGAACGCGCTCACAACAGACCCGGAAGAGAAGAAAAAGTGGAATAGAGTCGTACTTTTTGTTATTTTTGGACCAAAATGTATTTTCGATGCTTCTATGAATTCCAACGGACCCTCTGAGGTCGCATGGACTACTTTGATGATGTTTTTATTACCTTTCTGGACGTGGACAGTATACCGTACATACATTTTCAATGGAGGGACTGAAAGCTCTCGGACTAAATCTAAAATATCTTAAACTGTTTTCCGAAGATGAACGGAGGTCTTACGGGTTTGGAACGACATGAGGGTGAGTCATTAATGACATAATTTTAATTTTTGGCTGAACTAACCCTTTAAAAACCATTAACAGTAGGTTATGTGGCGTGCAAAAAGTGTGTGCATGCACCCTTGTCTGTGTGCACCAGTAAATGTACCCTCTCTCCCACTGAAATGATTGGATGAGAACTAAAAAAATTAAAGCAGAAAGCGAGGCAAATTATCAGAAGTTACCATGGAATTAAACCACACCATGCTGGTTTCTCTGGTTGTTCTCTGACTGGTTGCACAGACACTATTGGAAGAGAGCTTAACTGGATGATGACATCACTGAATCATCAATTAACTAACTTAATCTGGAAAAATGACTCTGATATTTTCTTCTTGCATTATTGACAAACTATTTTCCTGTTTGACACTGTAAAGCTACAATCAGTATTGTATAAAGAGTTATACAAATAAAGGAGACTTGACTTTACTTATTTTTATTTGTTTCATGTATGTACTGTATGACTGACAAATTAACTTTGTATTTTAAATCTGTTTTCAATATATTGAAATTAAGAAATAAATCTTAAATATAGGCCTAAATATTAAAGGTTGATATTTTTTTTTTTTTTTTTTTTTTCATTTCTTGAGTGACATTTCAACCTTTTCTTTATTTCTTTATTTATTTATTTTTTATTTTTTGTGTGTGTGTAATGGTATTATTCAGCTGGTCTTGTGATCTCAAAAAATAGCTTTTATTACAGCATTGGTTAGGAGTTGTCTTCTCCAGATTTTTCGTGTAAAACTTTTTAATGAGAGGAAAAATTCTGAGTAAACCTTCAGATTACTGTCAGTTATGACACCACATCTTGTAGTGCATGAAACCATCAAAACTTTTTTGTGTTTGTGAACTTGGTACATTTTAGTCAGATGTTATATATAGATTTAGTGACTCCTAATTCTGTTTCCTTAAAGATGAAGAAAAGAAAATTGATGGTCATCCAGCCTGTAATGTCATTTTTACAGCCAGCTAATGAAAAAAGAAAATTTATCAGGTTCAATCTGACAGGTGAGGTATAAACCAGGCAAGCAAATGCTGACATAGAGTAGTTCTTAAACCTTTAAAAAAGGATATTATGATCTGTAGTGTCAAATGTAGTGGTAAGGTCTAGTAATAGAAGCACAGAGATACATCCATTGTCAAATGTAATTAAGTTACTCTGACAAGTGCTGTCTCCATGCTGTGACAAAGCCTAAATCCTGAAGCTCATCACTGAAGCTCTTCACGAACGTTATTCTAACGTTATTTTTTTTATTATTATTTATTTTTTTTTTAAAAAGATTTTCTGTGTGAGTATAGGAGTGTTTTGTTTTGGTATAAATGTGGTGTGGTTTTGTGCGTGTGTAATATTGTGGAAAAAAAATGTGACTGAATATGCTTTATTGAAAATTTGCATTCTTTTCAATATACAGTTTTTAATTACAAATTGCATAATCAGCATAACCTGAGTGAAACATTGCACTGATTGGATGATTGGAAAATGGTCAATATCACAAATTTGCTTATTTGATTAATGACCTAAGATTTCTAATTCATTTTAACTTTGTTACTCAGTTTCAGTTTGCTTTCAGACTTGTCTGTATATTTATACAGACCTTAAAGGAAAAACAGAGATTAAAAGATACCACTAAAACTGATACAAATTTACAAAACATGCAACTGAACTGTAATTTGATTAATAATGTCAGCCAACCTCTCACCCCTCTCTTGTTAATTACATCTGAAGTGTTTCTTTTGTAAGCATATCAATAGTTCTTCAATGATAATAATAATTCTTGTCACATACATCACCAGGGAATCAGTTTTCTCAATGCATTTCTTGCACCTACTGTCAAATCATCAATAGGTCACTGAATTTGTAGCATCATAAATGATCTTCATCTATTAGAGGTGCTTAAAGATGCTTACTTGGCACTTAAGCAATGTTTGCTGTGTCATGAGCTTTTCCAGCTGCTGTAGTTCATATTTCCATGAGATCCATTGTTCTTCAAACTCTATGCAAACACATTGTCTTGTCAAATACTGGACACAAAAATACCCCCTAAATCATCTTCCTGAATTATTTTTTTCTTCTTTCACTTTGCCTTTAAAAGACCATCTTAGAAATAACCTTCAGCTACTTTTTGCTAACGCTGTGATCCTTTAGGAGATATGCAGAGTTGCAGGTGCTACAAATTGTCAGAAACATATGACTTTTTCACACTTTGGTTTTATCATTATTTCTTCTGGTGGTAATAATACTTCCTCCTTATTGCCTTACTTTGACTGGGCAGACCAAGTTTCTGAACACCAAATAGGTGCTGTAGAAATGTAAATGTGGGCATTTCAGAATGGGACCTTTTTGTCAGCCTAGTTTAAATAGATGTTGTGTTTTTTTTTTTTTCTTCCACTGGGGAGAAAGTTTTACATTTTTAAAGTTATTGGATGCTTTTATTGTAATTAAAATACATTAAGTATTTAGTATAAATACAGTACCATTCAAAAGTTGAAATTATCATGACTTACACACAAATATTAAGCAGCACAACTATTTTCAGCATTGATAATAAGAAATGTTTCTGAGCACCAAATCATCATATTAGTATGATTTCTGAAGGATTGTGACAGTTTCAGCTTTCAAGTTTTTTCTATAACCTAAATAAATTACATTTTAAACTATATTAAAATAGAAAAGAGTTATTTAAATTGTAATAATATTTATATAATAATATCGCTGTTTTTACCAATTTTTTTTGATCAAATAACTGTAGCTTTGGTGAGCAAAGGAGATTTCTTTCCAAAACATTAAAAAGTCTTAGGAAACCCCAACATTTTGAACAGTATCATATATAATAAATGAATATTTATTATAAGGTGATTGGACAGAGAAATTTGGTTTCTCATCATATGTCTGATTTAAAATAAATAACTCATTTAAAGGTATCATATCATATAATTCTATTTGTCATGACTGATGAATAAATTGTGGCAATAATGTATATATGTTGCAAAGCTGACAGGGCAAACAAAAACTGACAATCAAAACTGACAGGGTAATGGACTAATTTGTGTACCGAGTCATATGGGCACACTCATGTTGTCTGTGCTTGTATATATGTATGATTATTTCTCTGTGTGCGTGTGTGTGTGTGTGTGTGTATGAGAGAGAGAGAGAGAGAGTGTTAATTAGAATTAACACAGAATGATAGGCCATGTGTCTGTGCTGTATTCTTTTTTTGGCCAGAATGGGATGCTTGACCTCTAGCTGAGGGCTGTGCTAATGGGCCAGTTGCACTGAGCAGATGTGTGCTGAGAGCATGTGTGCCAGTGTGGACTCTGTCCAGCTCGACAGCCGGGGAAAAATGACAATGCTAGTCACTGACATCATTTACGAGGCCATTGAACCTTCATTCCGTTGTGATAATGACATGTGATGTAACAGAGGACAAAGGGCTTTTTGACATGAAGCTGTGCGTTCTGTTAAACCTTTGACTTAATGTATATAGACCCCCTCAAGGACAGATGATAAACACACTAATGTCAACCAGACCTAGATGGATTAAATATAATATGCGGACAAACTACGTGTTTCAACCTAACATATAGGCCTAAATTTTATAAATTAATTACACTTTGGAGTTGACATAAAAAATGTGATTTGGTTTTAAAAGGAAGAAGCGCAATATTTAGTTGTATAAAAATAGTACTAATGAATTGTACAAAATTAGTTTTTTTTTATGTCCCAAATTCTGTTTCTTACGTTTTAATTTTTCCCCACTCCTTTTTAATAGCTTTCTTAAAGTAGCCTTATGATTTTTTTCACCTCAGAAATTCTGTGTGGTGTATTTAAATGTTTCTGGTTATCAAATCAAGGCATGAAACATTAATTTCATTTGTCTTTTAATTATTGAAAATTAAGCAAACTTTTTTTTTTTTAGCAAAGAAAGGGGATTTACTATTAAAATTAAAACATGGAAGAAATGTTATGTGATTATTCCTTAAAAAATAATGTTTGTTTCATTTAATAGTAGTAGGCTATGTACATTCTACTGAATAATTGACTGCAAATCAAACTGGACTTTTATTTTGACGGGTTGCCGTGAATACCTTTACAGTTCTGTGTATGCAAGTTTTACTCAAATCAAACGGTCAAATGCTCATGAAGTGACTCTCAGAGCAGTTCTGGAGATGTTGTTCATGTCCTCATTTAGTGAGATGACAGAAGCTGAAATCACTGTGAGTGTCATGCGTGCTTCAGTATATGTGTAGTAAATGAAACCGCGAGTCTGTGCCATTCATTAACGGAGACACAGAGACACGCAGAACATTCAGGATTCATATTTAAATTGACTTTTGATTAATTTATTCAAAATTTGACAAATTCCGTGACATTCCGTGTTAAAATGTGAATTGTTTTTATGACTGGATTCCGCGTTTTCCGCATCATGGAAATCATAGGGCCCTAAATATTGTTACAATTCGTAAGCATTTTACATTTTGATGAATTGGTAGAATGTAAAATAAATAAATGTTAAAATATTCAGTTTTTCAGACACAAGACTAAAACAATGTACTGTATATTTTAACATGATTTTAGTCTGAACAAATTCTGTGTTTAAAGTTATAGCCAAATTTACAGCTAACTTTGTTCCTGTGACAACGCAAGGCAATCAACACTAAAATGACTAAAAATTGTTTAAACAGCTTTTCAGCTCAAAGCGCATACAAGTTTTAATGAATGTAAGTGCTTTTACAAAATTATAAACTTCACATTTCTGCTTTTAGGTTCTTCAAAATTTGACCCGTTTACTTCCATTGTACTTTGCTGTAACCTCGATTTTTGCTTTTTATCATTATTATTATTTATTTTTTAAGACAATGGATGTTTCAGAAATATTTTAGTGGTAATCACCTTGACTTGTTTTGAATCCGGAATATTTCAGAATGCCATGAGCTAGAGAATGGATAAATCCACAGATTTATGATAAGGTTTGACAAAATTATAATCAGGATGGGCGACAGCAAAAGAATAAATAAATAAATAAATGGGGTGGGGGTGGGGGGGTGATTAGATGTCTGAAATGAGTTAGTAATGTTCTCAGCCAGTTCTCTCCCCTCCTGTGGAGAGAGACCTTTGGTGAATATTGAATGATGCTAATGTCAGTCTGCCTCCAAAAGCCATTCTCATCTTCCATCGACCAAAGCAAGGAAAACAATTCTGGCCAACCAGCAAAGCAGCCAGTAATGAAGCAGGGACGACAAATTAGAGCTGAAATTAAATAAAGGAGATTACATAAAGCAAGGGCGTGGGAGCATGAAATTCTGCTAAAAGATTTTGTGGAGTGGAGAGAGGTAGAAAATATGAATACAAAACTCTCTCTCTCTTTTTAATCTTTGTTGAAGAGACTGTTCAAAAAGAGAATGGTACAGTATATGACAATTATAAACCAGTCTTTTGTTCACTTTCTTGAATCGGTTATTCATTCTGTAGAATAAATGGTGGCCAGCAATGATCCTGTGAATGGACATTGAATAGAGTCTACTTTTATCACCATGGTAACGTATAAAGCCATTGTGGAGCTCCTGGTTCAGATCTGAGAAGAAGAGAGAAGTCTCTTGAACAGTGTTGCGTTAGGGCAAAAATCAGTTACGCCTGGCCAAGTCACACATCTGTTCCACACTCCTGCCTGCATCTGTCTAATGCATCACTGATCACACAGAACACAAACCTTCACGTGTAATGCTCCACATATCATTCTCTCTCATCTTCATCGTCCTCTTCCCCCGTTTTTTTTTTTCAGTCTGGATTAATCTGATTACTCTTCTGTGCATTTATGGCTGTGATTCACTAAGATTCCAGATAAATGGCACTAATGTGTGTACGCGCTTCACTGGCGTATTGTGGATGGTTTGCAGTATTTTCTCAAAAGAAATGTCTCTAGTGTTATTCAGTCATTTGATGATATTCAATATCTCAATGTTTGTGTTTGTTCCGAAATTTCTTAAAATATTTTTTTTTCCACACTGTGTTAAACTGCAGTATTTGCCTACACATATATTTTACTAAAACACTTTAAAATGGATATTTTTAAAACAACCTTTTTTTATTTTTACACATGTGCATTGCAGACAGTCTGGTTCATCTAGTTTAGGGCAACACATTTTGTTACTTTTAACTCAACCAATCTGTTAACCCTTTTAACACACTTTCTGTGTTAACACACTGTTTGAGTTAAAAGCAGCACAAATTAAAATGTTTTGTCCTTAACTAGATGCACAGATAAGGCAGTAGTCTAGAATCAAATGATTTGTTTAAAATCTGTTATTTTTATACTCAATTTAACAACAACACCAAAAGGTTTTTTTTTTTTTTTTTTAAATAAATTGTATACTGGTTTTACATTGCAAACATCTTTAAGCATCATAAATCATTTTTCTCATTTGTTCGAATCAACACAAGTGAGGGTGAGATGGAGCTGCTTGCAGATCTTTGTCATTAGCTGTACAAGTGTTTTGAGGGCATTCACACTGCTGCTACAGCATTTCATTATTCAGATGTGATTTCTTTCTCTATATATAAACCATGGATAACATAAGACCCACTAAAAATGTGTTTTCACTAATGGGTCTCGTTGTGTTGGCACAGATCACACTGCCTCTCGTGTGGAAATGCTGTTGACTGCATACTCTGTACAATACACCTTGACCATATACAAATTATTACAAATTTGGAAAACGAGATTTTGGAAATAGCTAATATCAAATACACTGAATCACCTAACTTCCAAATATCATAGATCTCCAACGATACACCGATGCGTTGTTTGCTTTCAAACAAAAGCGTAAATACACGTAAAAAAACTTATCCTTGTGGCGCGGCTGACACAGAAGAGCGTACACCATCTGCATACAGCTCAGAATTTCCAAAATGACGCTACGCTTACTGTATTTGGAGAGACACAGAGGAGAGGAATTGTTGAATAAAGTCATTATTTTTGTTTTTTTCATGTACAAAAAGTATTCTCGTCGCTTCATAACGTTACGGTTGAATCACTGATGGTAGATGTACTATTCTGACGATGCTTTTCATACTTTCCTGGACCGTGACACTGTTATTTATTTGGTAGTCTATGGGACAGTCTCAAGCCTCCCTGTTTTCATCCAAAATATCTTTGTGTTCCTAAGACGAACAAAGTTTTTACAGATTTGGAACGACATGGGGGTAAGTGATTGACAAAATTTTCATTTTGGAATGGAGTATCCCTTTAATGACTGAATAACATTAAGTAAGACCATGTACTTACTATAGGGTGTAGGATCTTTGTCTCGAACAGCCCCAAATAAACTATGGTTTTACCACGGGAACTACTGAACAGACATTCCAGAAGAATCAAGGTTCCCCCTCCTAACCTTTTGTTTTAGAACCATGTCAGCACAAATGGTTGATCGTCCCCTGCTAACCAAACTTCACTCACACCCATGTACAACAGGAAGGGAGTGATTTAGCGAACAAGCTCCAGGCCTGCAAAAACAACGGATCTAAAGAACAGTGATAACGTGACTCAATCAAACATTTGTCTGAGGCCATGTTTAGACCAGATGTGCAGTGTAACTTTGACCAGCTTCAGCATAAATTAATAATCTGATAAACACAAACGGAAAGATTTACAATGACACGTCTGAGCGGGAGGCTCAGCAGACCTCCACCGCATGACTTCATTGAACTCAGAGGAACACAAGGACAAGGAACAAATGAACACACTCGAACTCACACAGACAATTTCAAAAGACAATCATTTAAAGCATTGCCAGTAGGGCAACTTTATCCAAGGATAATGTGTTGTGTGCCATTTTATGCTTGATGTGTTTATTGTAACCTATGGAGTTTAATTAATGTTTTATAACACTTTTTAGTTTATTAAATTATTAATGTGTATGCAAAATACCCAATATTTGAGCTTATTTTATGTGCAAGACTTTGGTATGAATGAAAAGTGGATATTATGAACAATACTCAGCTTAAGAAACTTTATAGAAGTATTAACAAAATCTGGCAAGGATGTTCCCCATGTTAATTTGCTATGGGGGAAGTCGTGGCCTAGTGGTTAGAGAGCTTGACTCCTAACCCTAAGGTTGTGGGTTTGAGTCTCGGGCCGGTAATACCACGACTGAGGTGCCCTTGAGCAAGGCACCGAACCCCCAACTGCTCCCGGGCGCTGCAGCATAAATGGCTGCCCACTGCTCCGGGTGTGTGTTCATGGTGTGTGTGTGTGCACTTTGGATGGGTTTAATGCAGAGCACGAATTCTGAGTATGGGTCACCATACTTGGCTGTATGTCATGTCACTTAATTTATGCATGAAGAATAATAATAGGGCATGTGGCCCTGCCGTGCAGCCAGTATCTGATTGGAACAACGATCTGTGGGACGGACTTAGTCGGCTCGCTTAAAACCAAATGTCACAAACAGATCAGTGCTCTTTTGCCTTTTGTCTTGACCGCGCTCCAGTGTGTGCACCCTCACGTGATCGGGTCATCCAGAACTCAAATTCTCCGTTGAAGCTTTGTGACTGCAGAAATCTTCAAAGTCTTGCAAACTCAGACTCTCTCAGATCTACTTCCGAAGCTCCTACGTAACAAGGCAACCTCCATTCACCACGAGGGCTCTCACAAAAAGACGTCATCAAGGAAGGTTGCCAGCCAATCAGCAACGGGACTCCCTCAGGCAGAAAAGGAAACCCCGCTTTCCAGCGCAAACACAAGCAACAAACAAAATCTTCTATCTGCTGAAATCGTTGCTGAATTGATCTTAAGCAGTAAAGATAAGACCAATCTCTGCTTTGTGATTCTCTCAGGTTGCGATTTAAAGAACTGGTAGTGAATAACATACTAGACTTTTGGGACTTCATGCAAACTCTGTTAACTCTCATCTTCAGAACTGTGTGTGTGTCTGTGTGTTTTCATTTGTTTAGTTCAATGTATTAGAGTAGCTCAAATAAATTTTTCATTATAAAGAATCATTGTCTTGTGTTGTGTATTTTAAAGTTAAAACTTTAACCAGATCTTGTTACCTTGCTCATAGTTAACACAAATACCAATCTTGTATTATTGTTGTTGGCCACGAAGTAGTACAAACAGAATTGGTAAGATACACTAAATTCTACTAGATGCTGGACGAATAGTTGATGAAGTGTAAACTATCAAATTTGGAATAGGTTCTAATCAGGTTCATTTTGAATCTTCAGATTTGATTCCCTCCGAAAACCTGAGCTAAAAAAAAAATCCTTACAAGGGTTAGGAATAGAGTTTGATTTAGTTGAAAGTAATTATGCATGATGTACTTTAATTATGCATAATGTAGTACATATAACGTGTAATAAGGACATTAAAATATATAGTTACCAACAGTCTTTTTAAATTATCATTTATATTTTACAATATTACTGGTTTTATTGTATTTTTATTCATTAAATGTAGCCTTGTGAGCATAAGAGACTTACTGACCCCAAATCTTTGAATGGTGTGTATTTTTAGGACCAATTCTCACTATTAACTAGTCTGCGTATGAATAGCATATTGGCTGTTTATTAGTACATATAAAGCACATATTAATCTTGAATATTTAATCAATTAATAGCCTAGTAGATGCTAGTATATGAGCTTAGATATATTTTCACCCAAAGCATTAGTAAATCAGAGTCTATTTTTCTCTCTCTCTCAGTTTTTCTGTCACACTCTCTCTGTAAGCTTTCAAAGAGGAAAAGCTCCCTGGACAACCGTCTCATATGAGAAGCGCAGAGCAGTCCAAGTTCATTTATACCCAAGTGGCACTTACTTAAAGCACTTCCTGAGCCATATTTTAAATATGACACTGTTGAGTCTTTGGGTAAAAATGACAAGCTTTTGGTTTGTAATATCTGCCTGCCATTCTCTCTTGTTTGATAGAATGCTGAATGTTCCTTTAAAGATTTGTACATAAATTGGAGTGTGTGCTGGTATAGCTAACTATAAGGGTATTTTTTATTTCCATCTGCTGCTGTTATTTTCATGTAGTTGTTTAAAAATCCATGATAAATATAAACTGAATCCCTGCATGGATTTCTTACATTCTGTTTATATGTGATCTTATGTTGATTTTTAAGTCACTCTAATGGTCCTCCAGCCTTTAAACAATTAAACGTATGTACCATACATGCATGGTAATATTACACTTAATTAAAAAGGAGAGGAATGGATTAAGACTAAAAAAGCTCCTTAAATAACTGTAATGAGGTTTAGGAGCTCAGCCATCACTGCCGAACAGTACAGGACTAAAATAGCCTTTTCAACAAAAATCTGTTTGGTTTGCTCTTGGCAAGACTGTGCTTCTTAAATACGCTAAAACAGCTGTCTAAAATTAAAGTTGGGATATTCTCACTGGCAGAGTCTGATTAACACTATTTCTCTCACAGCTGGGAAAGCTGATAAATCCTGTTTCTCTCATTAAATGTATGAGTTTTGGGACCCGTCCCCTTGCCACAGTTTTGATCCTTTGTTTTGCTCCTTTGTTGCCTGCTGGATAAACATGTCACAGACATGAATTTACACGAGGCATGAAATTTATTTTTGGGCTTTTCTATTTGATTTTACCATTTAAAAAGGTCACAGATTACAGCGTAAACTGTAACATTGTTGAAGTGGCCTGGTGGGTAATGAACATGCTCCCAATGTTTTGCATGTGGGAGGCCTAATTATGGGTCTGGCTCAGGTCTTTTCTGGGTTTCTCTGTCCTATAAAAAAAAAAAAAAAAAAATGAAAGAAATGTGCTGATACTAGATAGAAATTATAATGGGAGCCTGTGGTGGAATACAAGTAGATAAATAATAATAATAATAATAATAAATAAAATAATGAATTACATCTGAATATTTTTTTTCTTTTTTATTATTATTATTTTATTTATTTATTTATTTATTTATTTATTTATTTATTTATTTATTATTGTTATTATTATTATTATTATTATTTTAGGTCTCTTGAGGTCAGGAAATTAGGTGAACCAATATTGTGTTACCCTTTGATTATTGTAAATCCGGACACGGATTACTAAAGGTATTCTAAAGAAATTAATTCTCCTCCTCTCTTCATGCATCTGTGAAATGGAACACAGATCTATGTGTTGAGTGGACTTCAGTGGCATGTATTGGTAAAAACAGAGAGAGAAAATTCTGAGTGTGCAAATTACAGCAATTATGATACTGGTATCTGGCTTATGATTGATAAAGGGGTGAATACTTCCCTGTAATATCAGAGAATGGCAAAAACCCTTCAGATGTATCAAAACTACTTGTGATCATGGAAAATGGCCCAAAATGGGAGTCTGTCAGGCAAGAAAGTATGTTTTTAAAAGCTTTTCTTTGTCAAGCAACCTGAAAGAACAGTCAGTTCCCTCTGTGTAATACACATAAACCTACAGCAGCCATTCTTAAATTGCTGCTAATTCCCTGGACAATTTTTGTGAAGTTAAGGCATATTACTCATAACCTTTATTGTCCTGTCAAAAGTTTATTATTTGGTTTTCTTTTGTTAATGGTAAGAGCACTGAAACAATATGCACTTAATTTTAAAAGGCCACATGGTGGTAATTTACAGCAAAGAAAAAAAAAAGCTGCAAATTAATTGTGATTAATTACTTCAGCAGTTTAAATGTATTTTTTTTAAATGATTGAGACTTTATAATTTAGCCTTGGTTAAAAAAAAAAAATCAGTGCTGACAAGTAGAAAGCACCACATCATTAGATGGACACACAAAAGAGATAATATCAGTTCCCCTCAGGGTTTCCTCCTCTGTCTTCTCTTCTTCAGCCCACGATTGTATTTGCTGCCATCCTCCCTATCCGAAAATCTAGTATCTTCCACCTCAGAACTAATAAACTTATGTCTTTTCTATAACGACTGATGACCTAAAGGTTGGCAATGTCAAAGCATCTACTAGTGGTTTTAATTAACTTGAAATTTTAAGGTAGCATTAAATAACTTTTAAAGATTTTCAACAAAATTCATTACTGTGTTCACATTATATACATTCAGCATGATAGCGATGTCCTTGGATCCATATGGAAGGCACTACGCTTAAAAATGAATGTGACAACAAACATTTAAAATAAAATAAAAAAAATTATTTTTTCTGAGATGGTAATGTTAATGTGTCAAACATGCAAATGTATGCATGAGAAAACAAAATTTATGAATTATGAGAGACATAGTGTGAGTCATAACAAAAAAGTTTAATAGACCTTATTTATTTGACAGGCTGCAAAAATAAACAAAAAACAGCTCATGTTAAACTGTTTCACTTTATAAACATGAATACACAAAAATACAGTTATATTCATGAAATAAATGTTTTTTTTTTTTTTTGTATTATGCAATTATTTTGTCATTGTTCGAATAAACAGAAAGATTATAAAAATCTCTCTACTTACGTTCACATTCACACTATTATTTTTACTGAGCTTTTTCAGTAAGCAAAGATAATACCAAATATATACCAAAATACCACCACCAACAATTATTATTATTATTATTATTATTATTATTATTATTATTATTATTATGTAAAAGTTAAGCAAATCAGCCAATAAATGTTACTATAGTAGTAATAGTAGTAAAAAAAAAAAAAAAAAAAAAAAAAAAAAAAAAAAAAAAAAAAAAAAAAATATATATATATATATATATATATATATATATATATATATATATATATATATATATATATATATATATATACATGTATATTAAGAAGAATATCTTCCAACAGTAAAATTACAATAGTAATGTTTATGGCTGTCTTTATTTGCTTTCAGTTGTTTTATTAGTTTTATATGCAGTGAGACCTTAAGGTGCTCTGCTCATTTATTGAAAACCGACAAACTTATAACCGTTTAAACTTATAAATTTGGGAAGATGGTTGGCGCATATTATGTATTCAAAAGAAGTGACCCACAGTGCTTGCGGAGTTTGTATGGAGCAGCATTTACTACAAACCAAGATGATCTGAGACACTGAAAACACAGGATTTTGTGTTGTACTTGTGTAAAACATATATATGTGCTTTACTCTGAAACACAAAGCACGTCAGACTCCAAATGTGTCTGAAATGGTCGACAACTACAGAAACAATGAACTTGGGTGTTGTTAAACAAAAACAAATGAACCACTATGAACAGCTTTCTTGGCACCTATAGCACTTGAAAAGAGCCATCCAGCTGAAACCATTATGGGATAGCAAAGTGTCTTCTGGTTGCACACTTCAGGATCTCGGCAGAAGCAGTTCATCATCCGGGTATTGTTCACCTGCTGTGTCATGAATACAGAGTGTTTGGATATCCTCCTTGTTTGACATACTCCTTTTGCATTCTGTGCAGCAGGGAAGTACGTTTCTTCGGACACGGGGAGAGGGAGAATGTCAACTTTGGATGCTCGTCGTCTCTCGGGTTGGTTTGTGTCAGTCCATGAGAGAGCTGGTAAAGAACATCACCTTTCCCTGCCTCATTCTCTTTCCTTACCGTACCCTGACAAAACGGCTTCTTTTCAAGAGAAGACATGTGACTTCAGGTGTCTAGCTGTGTGTTCAGGGACACATTTAGTTTCACTCTGTGGTTTTCATGCATTGTCCCTTATCAGCAGAAAACAATCATTAGCAATTGATGTTGGGCTTTATAAATGGTTATGACTGTAGACTATACAAACCATGCCATAAAAAGTTTGCCTAGAGTTGTTTTCTACATTAATGACCATTTAATGCTTCTCCTCCCACTTTCTCCAATTTGTATTCTGGTCATGGGGTGCACTAGGTTTTTCCGCCCCTCCCATCCCATCCCTTCCCTCATCCCTTTGCTAAATCCCTCCCCTCTCTTTCTCCAATGCTCCACTTGTCCCTTGAATGGCAGCCTGATATATATATATTTTTTGTTTATATATATACATAGGCCCATTAAGCTCTGGAATTCCATTTTGCCAGTGAACCAAATCCCTGTCTCCTGTCTTTCCCTATGGACTGTCCTATGAATATACAAGATGGTTTGTGTCACCGCTCTGCCCTGCGCTCTCAGATGCAGAAACACTGCGGAATGATCTTTCTGTCGTTTCGTGAACCCTTTGCTACATATGCCATTGCTTCCTGCTTTTTTTCTTCAAAATATAACTTTTATTAGTCCTAGTTCTTATCTTCTCCAACAGAAGCCATTTCATGTGCATATCTTCAATTAGAAAAATTATTTTACAGTAGCATAAAGGCTGCATGTTATTTTGTGCAGATAATATTTTACATTTTATATATTGAGCACTCGTAAATACATATTTAATTCTAACAAATTATAATATGAAACATATATTTGCTAATTTCTTTGGAGATGAAGACAAGGCAGTACTGTAGAGCACATAGGATTACATGCAGTGTGGATCTATTCATATTCAGTACCTCACACTTTATACCTATATTCACCTGTCTATGTATGTATGTATGTATCAGTGGCAGCTCATGGGTTTTAAAATAGAGGGGGCACACTAATTGTATTGGTCTGGGGATCCCTGCTGATTATTATTATTATTATTATTATTATTAATCCACTTTAAAATGGCTTTTTGGTTGCTTTTAGTCATAAAACGTAAAGAAAACGTCACACATACAGCAAGATAATGTAATTCCACTTACCTGGCCTGTCACTTAAAGCAAACATCTAACCTTTCTTAAGTCTGTGTTAAAAGAGCTGACTGCTGTAACGTCACCCAGCTTAGGCGTGTTCTCCCTTTATTTTTAATTTGTATATATACTGTTTGAATGACAGCTTGGTAAATCTGTTGCCGATCAAATATTCAATATTGCTACTTATAAGTGCTTGGTACATTATCAGCGCAGCGGGAGACGTTCAAACTAATATCACGTCATTTACGTCTCTATGATGATTGTTGACATACCAGAAGGGAGGCTAGCCTCCTTTGCGAGGTTTCTTTTCTCAACACTCCTCAGTGCTGAAAGTGAACACTCAATGCTGATTTGCTCTTTTTTTTTTAACAACGGAGCTACGAGAGCTCAGATCTCCCCCGGCCTCCCCCTCCCCTTCTCTATCATTTAGGCAAGGCAAGGCAAGTTTATTTATATAGCACATTTCATACACAATGGTAATTCAAAGTTCTTTAAATAAAAAATAAATAAAATAATAATATTAATAATCACAACAATAAAACCTTTGAAAATGATTTAAAAATGTATTTAAAAGGTTTAAAATGAATTTAATACAGTTAAGAATAGAAAATGATTATACATAAAATATAGTGCAATCAGTTCACACAGTGCTCATTCAATAAATGCACAGCTAAACAGATGAGTTTTGAGTCTGCATTTAAATGTGACTAATGTTAAAGCACATCTGATATCTTCTGGAAGCTGGTTCCAACTGTGGGCGGCATAATAACTAAAAGCAGACTCCTCTTGTTTTGTGTGAACCCTTGGTATTTCTAACTGACTCGATCCTAATGATCTGAGTGGTCTGTATATTCACTGAACATATCTGCAATGTATTTAGGTCCTATGCCATTGAGTGATTTGTAAACAAGTAAAAGTACTTTAAAATCAATCCTAAATGTAACTGGACTGGTGTGATATGCTCAGATTTTCTGGTTCTAGTCAGAATTCTGGCAGCAGTGTTCTGGATGACCTGCAGCTGTCTAATGATCTTCTTGGGAAGGCTGGTGAGGAGACCATTACAATAGTCCACCCTGCTGGTGATAAAGGCATGAACAAGTTTCTCCAACCATTCCAGAAATCCAGACCCAGTTTTCTAGTCTCTCTAGTAGTATGTTATGATCGACAGTGTCTAACGCAGCACTAAGATCTAGTAGTACCAGCACTGATATTTTGCCAGAATCAGAATTTAAGCAAATATCATTTATTATCTTAATGAGCGCCGTCTCTGTACTGTGATGTGGTCAGAAACCAGATTGAAAATTGTCCAGGTATCCATCTGAGTTTAAGTATTTGTTCAGCTGATTAAAGATTACTTTTTCAATAATCTTGCCTATAAATGGAAGATTTGATATTGGTCTATAATTGCTCAAAATGGTGTTATCAAGATTGCTCTTTTTCAGAAGGGGCTTAACAACTGCAGTTTTCAGTGAGTTTGAAAACATCCCAGAAAGAAGTGAGGCATTCACCACTTCTAAGAGATCTGCCTCCAAACAGCACCTTTTTGAAAAAAAGATGTGTGAAGTGTGTCAAGATAGCAGGTTGATGATTTTAGGTGCTGCACTATGTCTTCCAAAATCTTGCTATAAATTGCTTCAAAAGCAGACATAGTGTCTTCTTTTTGATATTGTAGTCGAATCTGTCTGACCTCTGCATAACTTGAGGATGTGCTAACCACCTTCCTTATATTAATGATCTTCTCAGAAAAAAAGGAAGCAAACTCATTGTATTTGCTGTCAGAGAGCATTCCACATCTGCTCAGCTTTTCTGCATTGTCTTTTCATATTCTGTACTGCTGTTGATTTTATCCAAGCTGATTTTTGTCTGCCAGTCTTTTTGCTGATTTTCACAGGAGCAGTATCATCAATAACATTCTTAACTTTTCAGTTAAAGGAATCAAGGAGAAGATCAGAGTCTGCAGAAATGCTTGGTGTTAAAGATATAGCCTCCATAAATAGCACACTAGTGTTCTCATTAATGCATCTCTTTCTGACAGAGACAGATCTAGATTCAGTGGTAGCAGAGATCAATCTATCAAAGAAAATACAGAAGTGATCAGATATTGCTAGTTCCTTAATAACAATGGATGAAATGTTTAGACCTCTACTGATGAGTAAATCTAAAGTATGTCCACGATTGTGTGTAGGTTCATGCACATGCTGAATCGGATCAAAAGTGTTTAAAACCATTATAATTTCTTCGTCAGTTTTGATTTCTGCATTATCTATGTGAATATTAAAATCCCCTGCAATAGCAAAACTAGGGATGTTAATTTTGGTTATTTTTCCTAACCTAAAACCGTCGCTCGTTAACTGATTATTAACCGTTAACCGACAAGATTATTTTAAATTAGAATTGAATTAAATTAGAAAGTATAAGTGTCTGTGATCCGTTAAAAATACTAATATTTGTTTCCCGGGAATTAATTTTACATGCGCAAAAAGCAGCAAACAACAGAACATGAGGATTCACATTGTCATATCACATCACGCACCTGCAGCGCTTCTGCGAGCAGAGAAAAACATAATAAAGCTAGGCTATATATAGGCCTATATATATATAACAAATAAATAGGCCTGTGCGAGAAATATATTTTTACTTAATAAATTAAGAAAATTAATGAAAAACTGAGCAACAAGTAGCCTAGCCTAGTATGCAGAGTCTCGGTTCATTTTTGTGCTGCGCGAAAGGAAATAAACGGCAGAAAGCGGCATCCTATTTTTCTTTAGGCTTATATTACAAAAGCACAAAGATTTGTTTTTATTGTGAATGTACACAAATAAAGGCAACCCTTTTACAATTCCGATTATATTTATGACTAAAAGGAGTAGTTGCTTCCACTTTTAGAAGGAAAAAATTTAAGTGATTGCACTGGCGCTGCATGCGCACACACAGTTAAGCATTGCTACCTTGACAATGCAGCCTGTTCATTATCATAATAAAATGCAGTCAGTCAAACATATATATAAAAAAAAAGTTTAAATATGTAGCCGTTAAGTGTCATCACCGTACCCCCATGATGTTATGCAAAACATTTTGTTTTACGTGGATATTGGAATGCGAGTGAAGTAGCCTACATAATAAATAATAATTTGGCATTCAAATACATAGGCTAGCGAATATGGAGACATTTGATTTTGTCGAATGAGAGACCCAACGTAGGTTTCAGTTTCGTTTTAGCCTATGAATTCGTTTTGGCTTGTCGTTTATAGGCCTATTGCTATAGCTTCTTATATTTTTTTATTCTTGTTCTTTTCAAAATACTGTTAATTGAAAGGATTTGTTATGGAGTGAGGGGAACTAAAATAGCCTAGCTATGTTTACAGTTTATAATTATGTTTGTACACATTTCGAATCGGCATTAGGCCTATTTCTGAATGAAATAAAAAAAGCGACTTATACGCAACTTATGTTTTTTTTCTCTCTCTAAAAAACACAATTTGTTTAATCATTGATAACATTTCTGTGAACAGAATGCGTGGAGCACCTTTCAGCACAATCTCTAGATATGCAAAAGACAAGTACTGACCAAATAACACTTGCTTGCATTGATAGACATCTTTAAATAGAGCAGCTCCACCTCCACCTCTCCTAACAGCTCTGCAGACACTCATGAATGTAAAGTTAGGAGGGGCTGTTTCATTGAGGACTGTTGTACTGCAGCTGTCTTCTAGCCATGTTAAATTTAAAAATATAAAATCAAGGTTGTTTGTGGTTATTAAGTGATTGATTAGAAATGATTTAGTTTTTAGTGAGCGAATGTTTAAAAATGCTTACTTGATGGCATTGCTTTGTGTCTTTACAGCAATTGTAGTTTGATGCATAATAGGCTGCAGATTATATGAGTTAGCCCTTCAACTTGAGAAGGCCTTAGACTTTCTATCACATGAAAAAACAGAAATAGAGAAAGCTAAAGGCACACTGGGTTCCCACTTGTTCTGTAAGCAGTTGTGAATGTTGCTGCTAGCATAGTGGGAACCCGACACAGATCACTGAGAGCTGCTATCAGTTGTTTTGATTCACCTACACAGCAGATAGAGGGTTTCTCACAGGAGGAGGAGGGCGAGCTGGGCCCACAGGTTTTGGTGGTTGGGGGGCCCTCCATTTTTAAGTTGATATCTGAGGGCTTGCAGCGAATGAGTGGGAGAGTTTGGTCCCAGCATACACCAGTTCCTCCATTTTCTGTGAGAAGCATAGGAGTGGAGATGCTGGAGAGAGGGATAATGTGTCTGGTAAGATGGGCTGTGTCTCTGGTGTTTGTGGTGGCTGTGATATGTTGTCCTGGCTTCCCTGGCTGTTTTCCAGAAAGCCATCCTTGGGTCCTGAGTCTTGGAGCTGTTCTGATACGTCACAGTCTGTCTGTGATGAGCTCTAAGGGCAGGGCTCAGCAGTGATGTTGTCCATGAGCAGTGCTTGTTGTGGCTGCGTGGTGTTATAAGTGTCCAGGTGGGATGTGTCAACGACAACTCAGACCAGGTGTGTGTGTGCTAATCAGGCTTTGCACTCTTTGCTGAAAGATGACGGAGGGAGAAGTAGATATTGTGCATAAGCACTCTTGCACCAAGTTTGTTTGGGTGGAGGCCATCTGGTTTAAACAGTTGTCTATGGCCCCAGAAAAGATTAAAGTTGTCGATGAAATTCACTCCTTTTTAATATTGCAAGATCGTTGTGTTCAGCCCAAGCAACCTTGAAAACATATTAGTTCCCCTTGTTGGAAGTGGTCCACTGATGAACTTTGAGTCTTTGAAGTGTTTCAAAGAGTTCACTGAAGAGTTCTTTTTTGTGATCAACATTTTTATTCAGATTTAATTTCACTTTCAGAAACAAATCAGTTCACGGTTCAAAAGAACTATGTACAAACAGATGCCATGAAGCTGTCCACTTGTACAGAGAAAGAGGAAGAAAAATAAAAGTCAGAAAAGTGAGAAAAGCATAGTAGGGATGTCAACTTTTCATCCTATCTAGCAACATCTTAGCAACATTTGTCCAACTCTGAATAGTGTTGTCTTTGCGCCGTTGAGCCTGGCAGTGGGACCTTCCAGCAAGACAATGTCTGTGAAGTATGATAGCCAAGTGAAATTTATGGAAGTGGATGGTTCTATCCATAATTTCAAAATAGTTTTTTTTTTTTTTTTGCAGCTGATAAAGTCCTTTTTGATGAACATTCAACTGGAGACTGGAATCGTCTAACAATAGAAAAAGTAGGGCATCTCGAGGTACATCTAAATGCATGAGATCCGAAAGAACGGAACATACAGTTTTCCAAAAATGAACCACCACCGGGCATTCCCAAAACATGTGCAAGTAAGAGCCTACTGTAGATTTATTACATAAATGACAGTAAGGATCAGATCTAACCTTCATCTTGTATAGTACCCTGGGAGTGAAATAGGCTCTATTAATACATTTATAATGTATCATCTAAATTCACTGAAGAGTTCTGAACGCTCTTCCGAATATCATTCTTCCCCACATGGATGATGATTCGATTTGCAGTCTTGTGCTTCATTAAAATTTTCCGAAGTTCCTTGTTCTCATCAAAAACAGTGGCTTGAGGAAGGCAGTATTTTGCTGTATTTCTGCTACTGATGTTTCTGATAATAGAGTCACCCACTATCAGAGTCCTGGGCTCAGCTGCACTCTGAGCTGAATGCCACTGTCTGCTCGACCTTGAGCGCCTGTTAGTAGCGATGTTAGCTGCTGGCTGATCCGATCCATGTTTAATCACATTTGGGGATTCCTCACCCGTATTCATTAATGCTTCAGATCTGTTCTCAAGATGTATAGGGGGTGGTAGAATACCAGTGTTCATAAGCCTTGTCATAGCTGAATCTGAGGTAGAGGATGTTATCGCAGCAATATGAGATACTTGTGACAGTCTCGTGTGCCTTTGGGTATCGCTCCCTGTTTGTGCAATCGTTTAGTGTGTCGATCAGTTTTGGCTTGTTCCTCTACACTTAGTATAAACTGTTGAGATTTCCTAGATTCATGGGACTCACCAGCTGTAGGCTGAGGGGGTCCATTATGACGGTCTGCTGAGTGTTCTGCCTGTTTTAGAAGTCCAGCAAGTAACTTTGTTTCATGAACCACAATCCTTTGTAGAAATTTGCGGCAGTTTATGCAACAAGTAGATTCAACAGGAGGCATTTTCTCTCTCATCTGTTTGAATGTAGACAGCTGTGTTTTCCCTTCTCCGGAATGTAAGCTGCTGGCAGTGGGAGGCAAAAGTCCCAATCGTAATCGTACCATTTTCACCTCAATATTTTGGGGAAGCTGTGCCTCCCCCAACGAGCCGCCACTGATATATATATTAGTAGAAATAGCTAGTCTTGAGGTGAACAATTAATCCATGTTAATCCACTAAAAAAACTGTCTTGGTAATCAAAATCTGGACATTTACTTCCACTTTGGAATGGCATTACTTCTCTGATGACGTCAGTTTGAGGGCTTTGGCAGAGTATCCTTAACTACTGCCCTCCAACCGTTGGTTTGCAACGAGCGAGAGATGGAGAAGAGGTGCGTGTTTCAGTTGGAAATACGTCACTATACTGAAATAAGGTCGGCAGCAACTTCCAGTTCATGCATAAAATGAATTGTTTAACTAAATTCCACTTTATTTTCTGTCTTCTGAGCAAATGAAAGTAGTGAAAATTTTCTTAGCCATTATCTGGTTATTTCTAATTTCTCCTTTTTGATGTGTGTGTGTGTGTGTGTGTGTGTGTGTGTGTGTGTGTGTGTGTTTTAACTTGGCAGTTTATTATTGTGGCAGTAACTACCACTGTCTTAAGTGGGTGGTTCTTGGCCACCATGAGCTGCAGTGTAGAACAGACTTTATGTAACACATCAAAGTGTGAGTTACAGTTACAATTAGGTTTACAATTAAGTTTTGACCTACAGACTTCTGAGAGTGAGATCAGTGAGAGCTCAGTGTGTCAGTATATAGATATTGGAGGACGTGGATTAAGATCCATTCAAGTCCGTTTGGTTCTTTTCAACAGCACATCTCTTTTATACTCTGATATACAAATGAACTGATATACACATCAAAAGTGTGAGGCTTCCCTCCTGTGTATGACCTCTCCTCTTCTGTGGTCTTACCTTCTTCCTAGATATCAAAGACAGTGAACATCAGTAGATTTTTTTTTCGCGTGTGTCTTTGATATTTTTGTAGCTTGGGTTGCAGCTGCAACTGAGACATCAGGCTGGTTTAGAACTGGTTTTCTAAAATATCTAAACATCCTTAAAACAAAAAATGTACTTGAATCAAATTGTGTCAAAGAGAATATATAACAGAATATATCTTGAATTAAGCTAATTTTTTTCTTGTATATTTTTTCTTGTTTTAGGCATAAACCTCACTAAATTGATAAATCTATGCTTAATAAAATCTATGCAGAAAAAAAGACAGTTACCAGTGGGGTAAAAAATAATCTTAAAACAAATTCTGAAAACAATACTTATTTATAAAGTTTTGCTTCTTAAGTAAATTGATTTTAAGGACTTAAAACAAGAATACTGATTAAGAAAATTATAAGTGCAGTGAACATTTGAATGAGATTTCTGTCTTTTACGTTTTAGTTTTATCATATTCCAGATTAACATGTTTTTTCCCCTCAACAGAGTGACTTACGCAATAACTAAGTAACTAACTAAACACGACTGATGTGGTTAAAATGTAATTAAATGGATCCACTTCATCAGTGAAAAATGAAGCTCTTTTGTGCATGCGTCTGTGTGGCAAGTTGACCAAGGGAAGCGGGGTAGTTACAGATGTAATAATTTATATGCAAATCATCACAAGGATTTCCAGTAATGAGATGACATTGTGAAAAAGAACAAACATGACACCTGATGAAAAAAAAAAAAAAAAAAAAAAAACTCTTGGCGGCAAGTATTTAATTAATGTAATCAAAAGGTAGATCAGTTCGGGGATGAATATGCTATTGCATCAGACTCAAAACTGGACCTGAGCAGAAAAAAAGGCATTTTTTTCCCGTCCAGTAGAACGTTAGGTAAAGGTTGTGTTGCTTGAAGCTTAAGGACATTCATGATTTTATTTTAATGCATATTCTACACCTTTTCCTCTTTTTTTCTCTGTTCATATTAATAATGTAGAAAGGGTTCAACCATGGTGACCTTGCTGTTGCTATGTATGTCTTCTCCTAGTTTAGCCTCCTTATTCAAAGATGTGGAGCTCAGCGGTGAGCTTGGTGACAATGCCTCACGGGCATAAATCAGAGCTGCTGTGAGTGTAGGAATAAAATGCATGTGAGAAATGTTCTTGTCTTGTATTCTTCAGGTGAAAAAGCTTTGAATTAATGTATTAAATGGACGCCAATGCACACTAAATAGAGAAATGCATGGGTGCCAATTCTCATGTTTCAAGATTGCATTTAACATGTCAGATGTGAAATGGAGATCATTTTCAGCATTTCTGTCTACATTATCCATCTCTCATCTCTCATCATCTGTTCTCTCACACAAACCATTTGGATAATTTTGCACAAACTGCGCATCTAGCCGTGATGCCGTGCTCCTCTGAGAGTCTGATGATCTTGGTTACCATGCTCACAGTTGTTTCTTTGTTTTCACAAAGAAGTGTTGACTCATTATCTCCTGCATGCTAAGTATGGAAAGAAATGGACAGCAAGAGGAAGAATGGTTGCCTGGGGTTGCTATCTGCGCTTCTGAAGCTCCTTGTGCTTTTACGACCCTGTGAAGCAGACCATTCTTCATCATTATCTGTGGTTGTTAAGAAGCAGCCTCATCTGTATGCCCCTCATTCGACTCATGGCTTGCTCACACAGCACACATTAACATTCAAGTCCAGGTGTGGCTCAACTACAAAAACACAGCTCGGCTTTAGACCAGAGCTATGTGCAAGAGATTTCAGACCTTTCTGTGATGCATTAGATTTTTTTTTGTGGTTGCTTTTCTGAAACCTTTCTGGTTCTGGTGGCCATTTTGTTCTTATTTTTAATTCTGTGTTTATAACAGTCCTGCTGGCTTTATTTGGCAAGTGCCCGCTCCATGTCGGTAAGTAGTGAAATGGTACTCTGGCCTGATTACGGAGTAAGGCAGTCTGACCGTTAAGCCCTTTAAAGCAGTCGTCTATAGTGCTGTTTTCATCTGATCACAATAAATGATTTATTCCCCAACAGACCTGCATTGCTGTAAAGCAGAACTATAACTGGGCACTTATTCCCTACTTAAGGAGCTGGCATGATGCAAAGACTAGACGGCAGGCTTTCTCCAAAGGTAGCCACTCAGCAAAGTGACATGGACCAGAACAACAGAGCCTTTCTTTTCCACAGCATGGTGTTACTTAATACTGCTATGGGCCATCCTGAACTAATTATATGCTAATGAAGCTGTCAAAATAAGGCTGATATTTATGAGCTTAGGCCTGGCGAGCAGAACCCAATGTATTTTCAGTGCTGTCATGTGATGATGCCTATAGCTCATATATCGGTAACAAAGTGCTTATTAGCTGATATGTATTTATTTGTTTGTTTATTTAGCAATATAAATGTTTTTGAAAGACATCTAACACTGTGTCTACGTCGGATGCAACAGTTGATGCATCGTGCCATGCTGCAACAGCTTGAGGATGTCTACACTGGATGTGACAAAGCAACTGTTGCATATAATTTTTTTCTGTGTGTCAATACATAATATATTAGAACAAGGGATCAGTTTACTGTCAGGGATTTGTCGTCCATCCATTGTAGACTGCATCAATGATTAGGCTATAATGGGTTCTATTGTATGTCTTTTGTCAAGTCGCATTGTGCAGTTCGCATCCAGTGTAGACATGTTTTTTTTTGTTGGTAACTATTTATTGCATTTGCAAAAGACCATAAGGTTTGGACCTCTCCGATGAGTCCAGTTTTCAGCTTTGCCCAACACCTGGTTGTCTAATGGTTAGACGGAGACCTGGACAGGCCTACAAGCCATAGTGCCTCGCACCCACTGTGAAATTTGGTGGAGGATCGGTGATGATCTGGGGGTGCTTCAGCAAGGCTGGAATCGGGCACATTCGTCTTTGTGAAGGGCCCATGAATCAAGCCACCTACAAGGTTACCCTGGAAGGAAAACTCTGACAATGTTCCCCAACTCTGAGGCTTTGTTTTTCCAGCAGGACAATGTTCCATGCCACACAGGCAGGTCAATCAAGGTGTGGATGGAGAACCACCAGATCAAGATCCTGTCATGGTCAGCCCATTCTCCAGACCTGAACCCCATTGAAAACCAAGGAGTTTGCACCGGAAGTGGCATAAAGTCACCCAGTAGCAATGTGGGTTATTCCACCAAATATTGATTTCTGAACTCTTCCTAAGTTAAAACATTTGTATTGTGTTGCTTAAAAATGAATATGAACTTGTTTTCTTTGCCTTATCTGAGGTCTGAAAACACTGCATCTTTTTATGTTATTTGACCAGTTGTTATTTTCTGCAAATACATGCTCTAAATGACAATGTTTATTTGGAATTTGGGAGAAATCTCATCAGTAGCTTATAAAATAAAACAAAAATGTTCATTTTACTCAAAACATACCCATAAATAGTAAAACCATGGAAACAGATGATTTTGCAGAGATCTTTTATTTTTTTTTCCAGTGCAGTATATTTATATAATATTTAGTAAATCTCAAAATGGATATCAATTCTACTCTGCATTTTAATGCCTAATTCCACATGTAGCATTTACTGTTAAATCAATCATTGTAGTTTTTTTAATTTTTTTTTAAATATTTTTATTTCTGTGCTTTTTTTTAAAATAGATTTTAATATTCACAGTTATCAGTTTATCTGTGGATCGATAGCTAAAACGTCCTCATGGTGCTGTAGAATGCTCTTCACATTGCTGGGACCGTTAACAGAAAATCATTCATTCGGTATTTGCGTTTTAGAGATGGAACCAATTCTCATTTTCCAACCCTTCGTGTGGTTGGGAATTTCCTCTGTACGAATGTATGATTTTGACTGAAAGCCCATAGAACGCACACAGCTTTGGGATCCTGCACTGTCTCTGATTGATGGAGTGCAAGCTGGAGCAGCCTGTTCCCATCTTACAGATTCATGAGTCAATCACACAGCCACAAATAACTCTGGCCAGCAGCATTTCTGCAGGAAAAAATGCCTGCAGGAGGTGACATCCTGCACTGAATGAAATAAACGCAGGTCTGCCCAGTAGACAGAAATCCCATGAGCCCTGTCGGAGCTGCCATTGTGCTCTTTTAAAGGTGAATTTAAAGCCTGACCTCAGGAACAGTAAAGGTTAAGTAGAATCCGCTGTGAGGCCATATACCATGTGTTGTGTATGTGTGTGAAGGTAAGATGCACAGTGTCATAACCCCCCTCCCCCCTCCACTCCTCTCTTCTACCATCACATCCCATATGCAATACACTCAACCCTTCCTCCAGTAGGGGGAGGGGGGAAAAAAACAAAATAAATATTTATCGGAGGGAAGATTGTATTTTAAATTCAATTTACTGAAGCAGAATGAGGTGAAAACGTGTTGTCGGGTTTCGCTGACCCGATAAGAGGGTGGCAGCCTTGCTGGTGGAATGAGGTCATGCTCTAATGGGGCGGGGCAGGGGGGTGTGGCAACTGGCCCAGAACTGTATGTGATCCTCAGCACTACTGCTTGAAGGACTTCTCATATTTTATTAATTCACTCCTGCCACACAAGCGTTGCTGTCTGTGATATAAATTAAGGAAATAGGCTAGTAATTGTTCTTATAATATATATATATATATATATATATATATATTCAATATAATGACAGTGAATGGTAGAAGTACAAATTTCATAAAAGTGTCATAAAAGTGGTTCATAAGTTTTTTTTTTTTTTTTTTTTTTTTTTTTTTATATAAAGTATGATGTCAGTGTTGAATTATTTTGAGTGGTAATCTGTTGATTCAGTTCACAAAACTGAATGATTGATTCGTTTGATTGAAACCGGGAGGCCTGTGACTGTCCCATAGACTGCCAAATACAGTAAATAACAGTGTCAAGGTCCATAAAAAAGGTATGAAAGCCGTCGTCAGAATACTCCATCTGCCATCAGATGTGCAATCTGGGTTATATGAAGCGACAGGAACACTTTTTGTAAGTGAAGAAAACAAAAATAATGACTTTATTCAACAATTCCTTTGTCCCGCACCACAAGGATGTGCTGTTTTCTTTCAAATCAAAGCTAAATACACGTAGAAACAGCGCATCCTTGTGGCGCTGATGATACAGAAGAGCATACACAGCATACGGTGATATGGAGAGACACAGAGGAGACTGTTAACAAAGGAATTGTTGAATAAAGTCATTATTTTTGTTTTCTTCGCTTACAAAAAGTGTTCCCGTCGCTTTATATAACCCTATATATGTATCCCTTTAAATTCAAATATGATGATTTGGATCAACATGGACAGGTTTCATGGCTTGTTGAATTGAAGATTATTATCTGTGATCCTCACAGAAAGCAATGAAATATAACTTAAAATATAGCGCAAAAGTCCTATTGACTTCTTTTAGGATACTTTTATTGTGCTTTTGCAGCCATGTTAATTGCAATTGCTTAGAAAACAGCAACCAGTTATTATTATACAAAATTTGTTATGTAGTGTTCCACAGAAGAAAGAAACTTTTGAACATGAGAGAATAATGTGGGAAAGTTCTTTAGATTTGTTGTATAGCACCTACTGCTTTGCAAATCCTTCTGAACGATCTAAATATTAGAAATAAGCTATTGAAGGTTATATTTACAAGATTCTTGATCATAGACATAACCTAAATTATGACTTTTCAAAAAACAGAAAAAATTGAAAAGGGTATATATTAGTGGGACACCGAACATGATTGGGATGGTTTCAGTTAGCATTTAGTGTCTCTTTTAAATGAAATCACAAGGCATGTTCTCAAAAATAATCTCAGATTATGTAGAACATGGTCAAACTTGTGGCTTTAGATGTATTGCAATTCTAGATTTCAAAAAGGCCAATTTCTTTTTATCTTTTTTTGTCATTAAAATACTTAATTATTTTCATGAAGGCTTTACACTAAAGCACATGTAAGTCTTTATAACTGTTTATCTTTATGATTAATTAATTCTCTCTATATGACAACAAACTGCCATGTGTCTTCTTTCAAATAAGACTATAAAGTTAACAGAGAAAGTAAAATATTCCAATGGAGCTCATGAGGGTTTCATTGTATGTTGAAATCTGCTGCATGAGAGTAGAGGATGACACATGTGCGTGGGATTTATGAGGAGCGATGGAGGAAACTTTGATCTCTCTCACACACTAAGGCAGGTGTACCTCCTAACCAGACAGGTCCTGTCACCCACCATATCTGCCCTTTTCAGTATGCACACACACACAGGCACATGGACGTGCTAATGGAGGGATTGGGATTCTAGGTACGAGGGTCTGTAGCACAGTGTTGGTCATCGTTTTGAGACAGCATGAATCACATCTTAGAAAAGGGAGGAGAAAATAAAGACACAGCTTGCTTCAGTCAGTCCTGCTTACCACATACACACACACACACACACACACACACAGACACATAGAGCAAAGCACCTTTCAAAATGTCGAGCGGCTCTTTCCTGTGATTGCTTTATGGTACACGGCTTTTGCCTGGGCTCGTATATTTCTTCCACAGTAAGAAGCGCAAGCTCCAATTGACACACGGCTGCAAATAAACACGGTATATTGTGACCTCTTGACTTCCTGTCCTGCTGCATTCAATGGCCTGATAAATAAAAGATTTGATTTAGCTTTACTACTACTTCTGCTTAAAGGATTCGGCCTTGTGAATCAAATTCCACTTCTGCAGGAGCTAAAAGCTGCCATAGATGTGCCCGTAGGAGCCGGTAAGTAGGGTGGCAGTTTCCCAACATATTATTTATAGCCCTGTTTGCTCAGACTTTGCATCCTGCACACATGAAAAAAAAAAAAAAAAAAAAAAAAAACCAAGCCAGACTCGCTCCCAAAGTGCTCGCTGAATGTCAGAGACTAGCTTTGAATGTTAATTCTCCATATTCCTCACTGGGTCTTTTGAGCTTCCAGATAAGCTAAAATAAAGTATTCCTGATATGTTGGACCTTTTATTGAAAGTAGTCTACTCTTACCTGAGACATGCCTTCAGTTTTAAGACCAGTAAGATCTATGTTTGTGATGTTTGAGATGGGGGAGGCATTTGCAAAGGTTGTTCTGTTCTGTATTTTCAAGCTTTAATGTATCTAACATGAAATAATGTTGTATTAAAATTACTCATTTTGAGTTTATCAAAGTAAAAATGGGTGGGAACAAAATTTCAGTTGTATTTCAGTAAAATGCGTATATATTATTTAGCAAGGATGCTGTAAATTGATCAAAAGTGACAGAACAGTTAATACACTTAAAATTAATATATTGTTATATAATGTATCTCAGTTTCCACAAAAATGTCAAGCAGCATAACCGTTTAAACTTTGATGATAACAAGATATGTTTCTGAAGAACCAAATCAGCAAATAAGAATGATTTTAGAATAAAAACATTATTACTGTATTTTTTTGACTATATAAATACAGCCATGCTAAGTGGTGAGCTTAAGAGACATCTTTCAAAAAACTTTTCAACCCCAAACTTTTGAACGCTAGTGTATTTACTGTGTGTGTAGAGGAAATCTAGCAGTGTGTATGATGCTCCACAACTCTGTTCACGGGTCCACTTGGATCTGAAAACCCGAGGTCCGACCCGAGACCTGAGCGGGTTCAGGTGAGTTCCTCAGACACAGGTCGGGTTCGGTATTGGCGGCCTCAGGTCTCAGGTAATTTAAAATAAATGTGCTTTTTCCAAATGGACCCGATAAGACCCAAATTATTTTTAACTATCCCGGATGTGTGTGCTTGCACATTTGAGTTAAGTGAGGAATAAAAGGACCATATGTTTGTAACCTCGTACACAGAAATCCATCAGGAAAATCAACTTGCTTCATTAAGCTGCGTGTTCATGCAGGGCTTTTCTTTTTTGTGTGCATTTTGCCGGAGATTAAGTTGCTGACAATGGCCATCGATTAAATTTTTATCAAACTATCATGTTTACTTTTCAAATCCACTAGTCACAATTGAAAGCCGAACTCAGAAATAACTTGTATCCATCAGTCAGGCAATAATATAAAGTAGCAATAAATTAAATAAATGTTAAACAAATTAAACTAATGGAAAAGTGGCCAAATCAGTCAGCAGGACACTGTGATTTTTCTTTACTGACTCTGGGGCAGCAGGCTGTGCACACATCAATGCTTTTTATGTTCAGGTCCAGTCGGGCTCAAAACTAAATGGCGTCGGGTCGGACTTGGGTCTAATTTCTTAAAAAAAATCATTTATGCACGTCGGTTTGGGTAAGAAGTGATTCGGGTCGGGTACAGATTTTAGGACCCGAGAAGATCTCTAATCTGAGGCCATACGGTGACCAGCCAATGCAAACTGAGTATTTGGAACCACAAACTCAACAGTGTATCTTAGCTTACATTATAATTTCTATCCAACTCACTTTGCAGTTTACAGAGGCCATCCATATTGGCCACATCTTTTTCCACTCTAGTCCATACACAAACAGCTTGGCCTGTTTCTTTTCTGACTTGGAACACAGAGTAGTAGCTACAGCAACAGCAGCCAGCTCCTATATACCCATGTTTGTTTACATCTGAGTGGCATGAGTCTCCAAGTAACAGGAGGGTTTGTGTTTCCTCCAGAGTTTGTTGTGGTTGGACGGACTTATTGGTTGGGTTCCATGAAAAATCTTTAATATTTATGGAATCTTTCAGTTGCACAAAAAGTTCTTTATAGTGGAAAAATGTTCTTTTAATTATCAAAATATTCTTCACACTAAGAATTTATTTTTTTTTTAAATAAATTTTCACAGAAAGGTTTTTTTTTTTTTTTTTTTTTTTTTTTGCACCGCTATATAAAAATCCTTTTGGAATCTGGTGTGTGTGATCCAGTTATATTCATCATCTGATCAACTTATGAACTACATTGAACTGATGTCTGTGGAGGGTTGACTTTCGCAAGTCAAGCCAAGACACAAGTAATTGTGATGACGATTTTGCCCAAATGAAATCTAAAGTCTTCAAATTAAGGACAAAAGTGTGAGCTGAAACAAAGTCCTAGTTTTGAGGCTGCATCTCAGTTCAGTGATTAATAAGAATGAAAGATCAATCATTAATCAAGCAGCATGGCAAACCTACAAGCTAGGTCTGTAATAATGAACCTTAGTCAATGTGTTTGCCATGGCCCTGTCTTATTCTACCATGATGGTTGGGGTAATGTTGATGTGTTTGCTAGAGAGAAGTGAAATTAAGAACAGACAGGAACAAGCAGCTATGTTTAATATCCTTTTTTAGTAAATGGCTATTACCATTTCCATTTTTCTTCTTTTGTTCTTGTGCTTTTTACAAGGCCGTTGAAATGATTAAATATTAATAAATGAGCAATCAACAAAAATTTAATATTCTTTTAGACCATTATGCCCCATGATACATGACAATGTTTATGCCTTAATTTTTTTTTAAATGCTAATTACATGACAAAGATATTAACTGAATTGCCAACTAATTCTTTCATACAATATGTTCGATTTAAATAGAAATCTCTCATCTCTAAAATGATTGTTAATTATTATGAGGAAATTGATGAGGGGTTCAAGTGCGAAGCACTGAAATTGTAATTGCAAGGATTTTTATTATTATTTTTCTGCCATAAAACTGATCATACAGACCAAACTGTAAGGGCTATAGACTTGAAACATGGCCAGATGGTAGTGGTCAATTTGGGGAGAGGCTGGCAAAGACTTACCCCAATTGGCCAATACGGGGTGCCATTTCATTTCCAGTTATATGCAAATTTTTCAGCTATTTTGAATTTTGTTCAAAACTTTTGTGAACTAGTCCTAAGTTTTTCACCTGATCAGAACCAAACCAGTGCAGAAATATTCTTTGGAGAATGAATATCAATAATTAACAAAAAAGTTGGAATTTTGAAGTGGGCGGAGACACTTTTACTAAAATACTGATAACTCTTGAACGGAATGACATGTCTTCACCAAACATAGAACACTTACGTGAAAAAAATTGCAGACTTTGGCAACTTAGTGGTGCTATAACACTGAAATAGTATAAAAATGGCTATAACTACGCACCCGTTAGTTCGATTGACATGAAATATGGGGGGGCAGCTGTGGCCTAATGGTTAGAGATTTGGACTTGTAACCAGAAGGTCGCAGGTTCGAGTCTCGGTGCTGGCAGGAGTTGTAGGTGGGAGGGGGTGAATGAACAGCGCTCTCTTACACCCTTAATACCCATGGCTGAAGTGCCCTTGAGCAAGGCACGGAACCCCCAGTTGCTACCCCTGGCGCTGGATATATAGCTGCCCACTGCTCCGGGTGTGTGTTCACGGTGTGTTCACTTCTCACTGCTGTGTGTGTGCACTTGGATGGGTTAAATGCAGAGCACCAATTTCGAGTATGGGTCACCATACTTGACAAATGTCACGAAAAAAAAAAAAAAAAAAAAAAGAAATATGCTGTGTCTTTGTCCAAAGTGCCACAAGTGTCTATGAGAACATTTGCATACCTCAAAAAACATGGCCTCAGTCGACCAATGAATTTTGAGCACCTACAGTATTAGACATGTTAACGGAGGCTGATTAGAACGAAACTGGGTGGGCCTGTTTGACTCATGGCCCTAAAGGTCTGTTAGAAATTTGAAAGAAATCGGCCACTGGACAGCAATATCACATTTTTTAAGTGCGTATATGACTGCATATTGTGCGATTTTTCACACATACATGGGTCAAAGACAAGACGTCACCATTTAGCATCAAATTAAATGAGCAAAAGTCATTTTAAATACATAAAAAAAAAAAAAAAAATGTTAAATGCAAGTAAAGAGTCTACTTTCATATTTCAAATAACGTTGTCAAAATAAAAAGTCAAAATATGGGGGAAAAAATGTGTGTGTGTGTGTGTGTGTGTGTGTGTGTGTTCTTTCTTTTCAAATAAGTGTTGGCAAACAGAAAGTATTCATAAATGTACCTGCAAGCAGCAATTGAGGAAGTCATAACAAGCTAAGCAAGCATGGCAGATCTGCCATCATTTACTGAGGAATATTATTAAAACTAATTTAATGATACAAACAGTATTACTAAAACATTGCAGTTATGGGAACAATGACTAATTTATTTCCCTCTTTGGCAAAACGTCATTCAGAGTAACAAACCAAGGTCTTTCAATGTATAACAGATATATTTATGTAAAAATGAAACAATATACTTATTCTGACCTTATTAAAATACATAAAAGAACATGTGATGATATTAAATGTTATTATACTGACTTTCACTTCCTTATAAAAACTTCTTGCTGACAAATGGGTAAACTCCAGTGGTTTGAAGGACATTAGCAGAGTATAAAGATTTAAAAATGAAAGTTAATTGGTATTTGAGGGCTGCACTGTGGTCCTTAAATATAGTCTTTTAATTTGTCATCAAATGATACTTGTTTAAAATATGCTAAAAAATAAGATTTTTTTATTTTTTTTTTGGATATAAATATTGTTACACTGACATTTTAGTGGTTGTCTTCTGTTTATTTAATTATTGTTTAAAATGTATCATATTATTTTTTATTTATTTATTTTTTGCTCAGAAAAACAAAATTAAACAGGATACATTTTATTATATGGGGAAAAATAAATTTAAAGCTGTATTACAGTTTTATTTTTCTAATATTTGAAACCCCCTTTTCGTCTTTGACTCACACACAATATTCATATCATATGACAGATCTCCTCATTCTGAACAACTTTGGCTCAAGAACCTCTGCTGTCAATCAATTAATTTGTTAAGCATTTGAAATTATGTGAAAAAACCTACTTTTGCAAACTAGTCCTAGGTTTTCCGCTCAACCTCAATAAAACCACTGCAGTACAATTCTCTGGACTCTCTAGATCAATAATTATCAAAAAATGTTGACCTTTACCCTTTGGGTAGCTATAACAGGGTAATTTAGAAAAGGAGTGTGTCCAAATATGCCAAAAAGCCTATAAATCTTAAATGAAAACTCAGAACTTCACAAAACTAGGTGAGAACATGTGACATATGATGCTAAACATTGGACCATAGGTGGCGCTATAACAGCGAATGACCTCAAATTGCAAAAAATAAAAAATAATAATAATTTCTATATTCACTCATACACTAGATATCCTAATTCTGAATAGCTTTGTCTCTAGGACCACTGTGCAGAGCCCCACCAAAATATTCACCCAAAACATAGACCACTATATAAACTGAATAAATAATAAACCATGAATGTGTTCAGCATTCTGCAACAAATATTTTTGGGATTTTCTTGACAATTTTAAGTCATAAATTGAGCAGAATAGATTAAAGAGCCGCCCCCCCCCCCCCATAGGACATAATAACGCAAGGACATTAGATCTCTGCCAAAAGTGTTTGCGTGTGTTAGACTATAAAGACTATAAGCTTTCTTGAGTTTATTATAAACTAGCATTATGACCCATAATCTGCCCCACCTAAATTTACAGTCAGGAGCCGCTACTGTATATAAACCCTTTAAAGACTTGCATGCAGTAAGCATTTTCTTACTTACCATTTATTTCAGAAATCTACAGTATATGTGCAACAGAATGTGTGTGCATGTGTAATCATACTTAATGAACCATTTCATTTGTGTGTGTGTGTGTGTGTGCGTGTGTGTGTGTGTGAGTGTATTCTCCATCATGGATGTGTTTTAGTGCCAGCCATACATTTTGGGTTGAACTACACCCTAAAAGCATAGAATCTTAAAGGCCTTAAAGTGATTGAACCCTGGTAATTGCTACTTGCAGCTATATTTTAAAATGTATTTGCCATTGGAGAGCTTGTGTGTCCATACAAATGTGGTTTTACCAGATATCATCTTTCATGCACTAGCTGTGATGTCTGATTAACAAAAAAATAAACGAAGACTTCTATGAATTGGTTATATTTAATGATTCATGAAACTGCCTCAAACTTGCTTGTGAGTTAGCGGTTTGAATCAACTCATTGTGTCAGTGAATCAATCATTCAGAGTCATTAGTGACTACTTCACTGACTCCTCACAGAACTGTGAATCAATTTTCTGCTATGTCTTATTCAAAATGAACCAGGAGCAGTTACAAGTGACTTTCAGCAGAGTTTTGTTTGAGGAATTCCTGCGTATTTATGCATAACCCTTCTCTACAGGTACAGTTCTCTGCAGTGTCTCAAAATTCTGTATTTCATTTGACGTGAAGGCCTTGCATCGTTTGTGATTTGCATACATAATGTTGTGAAATTTTAGGTCTTGTTTTCTTTGCTAATTTTGACTCCAAAGGACAAACTATTATAGACCTGGTCGATACCGTACCTTCAACAATGGTGAAGACTCTCAAAGCCACATGCAGTTTTGAAGCTAAGTTGATAGAGTGGACGTCATCCATTGAATATTAAATAAAACTAAGCTCAATTTTATTGACATGACTGTTGTGCTTTTTCCCATGTTAAGATAAATATATGCTGATTGATGTGCATGGCATATTTATAGAGATTTCACCTCCCTGTTTCTCTCACTTTGTGGTGCAGCAGAACATCTGCCTCACAGAACTGTTCATTTATTCAAGTTCTTTTCCCCCGGAATTCGGAAATTCCCAGGTTGTTAATTAAAAACCATGAAAGAGAACAGAGTACAACGTGCTGCGTCTGCCAGCCTGCTGTCCCCAGCAGCTCCAGCAGGAATTCATTCTCTCTCTCTCTCTCTCTCTCTGATGGAAGAGCAAAATTACAACACACAGTCTGAGCCGATCTTCCCAAACCTTTATCTTAAATGACACAAAATGACAGAACAGCAAGGTGATGTATGAATTTGTTTACTGGTTTATATATGATTAATTGTGTGATTTCAATCTGAAGGTTAAGACATTATTTGTATCATCTTTGTTAAGGTTCAATGATTATATATGTTTTTATAAAAAATCTATTTTTATTATAAATTTTTTTTATTGTATATATTTTTACAATAAAAATATTAATACTGTAATATATTACAGTATTTTCTTACATTATATATATTTTTACTACTAATAATAATGATGATAATACTGTAATATATTACTGTTAATCTATTATATTTTACAATTATATTTTATACATTATATGTAGTTCTGAATAAAGTATAAATCTCTAATTTATTTTTATAATAATCTTTAATATATGGATAAAGAAACAATTATATTAATAATGATAATAACAATAATAAAAATGAATGTTAAATTATGAAAGTATTCTTTAAAATATGATGTATTCTGAGGTAAATAAGAATATACAATTTATTTTGTCTCTCACTCTGTCCCTTTCTGTTTCTCGTTCACACGGACACACATAATCCCTAGGAGACAAAGTTATGAGGGGGAAGGTGACATATTTAACCCTCCTGGAGTTTATTTTTTCTCTTTTGGTATCATCTTGGGATTTTACCCAAGTGTGAAGTGTGCAATTTTTGACATGTTTTTTCTCAAGCTGCTTAAACATTCTAAAAGAGGAAGTCAGCATCTATTTCTGTCTTTAAATATGATCATATTTGCCATCCTAAATATGTTTTACAAATTCCACATTCATTGGTGATTTTAGTCAAAAGTGAAGGTGATTTCCCCCACCTCTAAAACACATCTGAAAGTGCATTTGCTTGTACTTAGCTGTTAACACCTGGGCCAATCACGATGCACTGACTGAGTGATATAATTAGAATCCCTTTCTGAATCTTATATGAACTGTAAAGTTTTCCATTGTTCTCTCCTTAGGCAATGGTCTTTTTGTTTCATTCTGAATAGAAAAACATACACATCAAGGCCAAGTGGATTAAAACTACATGAACCACACAAAAATGTGCCTTGTTAGAGCACGCACACACATAAACACGACCAGCCAGCAGTAGTAGTTTCATCCCTCTGTAGGCCTATGTAATATTACATCAGGAGAAAAGTGCAAGTCCATTTTAAGCGCTAATAAGATGACTTCTTGAACACCAGTAATATTTTCATTCAGTGATTATATTTTTTAATACTTTGCAATAGATTAAATATAAGCCTCAGCTGACTGTGAGCTGTCAGGATCTTTCAATTTGCCTTCAAGGCTTCTGCAATCCCATTATGTGAAAATATAAAGAGCTGTCTGAGTCTGATGCATTTGACTGTGTCACGCTGAATAAAGTGTAGTATGATGACATAGTTTTTAATGTAGGGTTTTGCCGATAGACGATAGTGTATCTACGATAGTCAAGAGATCGCCTGTGGCTGATGCTTTTGACGATAGCAAGACGATTATTATTATTATTATTATTATTTTCAGGTTAGTATTATTATCTAATTAATATTAGGGCTTATTTGTTCCATCATATTTCTCTGCATTTTTACATTGTTACAGTGCACGATTCCGTTGAGTTTATGAAGTCAGAGGCATTCAGAATTCAGAGTCATCACTGAAACACCAGTGATTTGTTGTTCAGTGGATGCGCTCGCCAGGCCCGGTTCTACGGTTCTGCTAAGCACCCTCTGAATGAAATGAAATCAATAGCACCCTCAGTTAATGCCGTAATAATGGCATTTCATTACAGATTTTGCAAACTATCCAGTGCTTTATGGTTTGCGCTCTGCAGATCGGTTTCTATTTCAACATCTTTTGCAGCGTTGAACAATGTAGCGAATAACAGACATATCTGTTTATTTCTTGAACCCAACATCCAATCAGAGGCGTTTAAGTTAGAATCCACTCATCGCTCAAATCGCCGCAGTTTTTGTTTAGGTGTTGCAATTCAGCGCGAACCATCTCATAACAAAGTGTAGATGCGGTGTAAATTTGTTATAAAAAGTTGTTGGTGGAGAACTTAATTGTTTATAAGGTGTTTTTGTTTGTTCTAGATGGAGTATGATGTTTTTATGGTTTTAGAGTTGTGGGAATGATTTTGATAAGAATCAATGGTTGGCACAAAAACATTATATATATATATATATATATATATATATATGTATATATATATATATATATATATATATAGAGAGAGAGAGAGAGAGAGAGAGAGAGAGTATATATATATATATATATATATATATATATATATATATATATATATATATATTTATAGCACACTTCACCATTGATGATAGACAACAGCATTTAAAGAAAACAGATACTTTGTGATTAAATTCTTATTTATTGTCAAGCGAACTGCTGACTCCACTAAAGTCTAGTAAAAACTTGTCAAATTTGACGTTGATATTTACATCTACCTTATCCACAATCCCTCTCTATACACCGGTGACCCAGAATACAATAGGGCCAGTTTCAGTCAAATTCTCACCTGCCGGAGACTTACCTTCAGCTCGGCTTGGCCTGGCTCCATCTGTTGCACCCATCCTGGATGCCTGTGTACTCACTGCCCGATTCTGAGCTGAATCAGTCGGGCCAGATGTGACAACTTAACTTGCCGTTAACTTGCAGACACTGCCGCATCCAAGCCAGAATCATACCGCGTGCAAGACGTGGCCTAGTTTCATTTACTGTACTGTTCATTAATATTTCATTTAAAATTGATACCTAGCCAAAACATTTACTTTCATTTCAATTACAGTATATAAATTATAATGCATAAATAACATGACTTAACAACTCTGTAAACATCTCATTATTATGAATGCAATTTTAAAGCCCATTAAATAACTGCCATGAAGAAAATTTATTTACACAACAATTTATTTACAAACCATGCAATTACAGCAAAAAAACCAAAACAAAACAACAACAACAAAAAAAAAAAAAAACCAAAACAAAAAACAAAACAACAAGAAAAAACCCTGCATTTATACAATAAGTGTAAATAAAATAATTAACAAATTTTGCAAAATTACCCATGCATACTTATACATGGATTGTAAAATATACAAAGTGTGTTAAACAACACATTGGTAAATGGCAAGGTTTTGGAAATAAACACATTTGGTACTTGACAAAATAAATTAAACCATTACTATGGATCATTTTTGGGTAAATCAGTGACCACTGTTCCTTGGTTGTTGGTCATTTTCCAAATCTTTTATCAGGAGTTGTGGTCATTGTGTAATGTCCACATCTTAATCTGATGAGTTCTTTGCTTGGGAGCTTTTATTTCTGCACCTGTAAAGAGCAAATAATCTATTACTAAAGGTCTTAGTTATGCATCAAACTGAATTAAATTATATATATATATATATATATATATATATATATATATATATATATATATAGTAATGTACATATTGTTTGACTATTTACAATGATAGCACATTAAGTAGCTGCACCCTGCATGATTAATATTTAATATAAATTTTGTATCATCCTAACTAGAGATAGTTCACCCAAAAATGCCTGCATTCTTCATAGTATCTTTTTTTTTATTTCTGCAGAAAAACAAAAGTGAGGGGTTTGAAAAACATGAGGGGGAAATAATATAATAATGTAAATGATGACACAATTCAGGGTTGACTATATTTTTAAGTAAATCAGTAGAAACATCACTGTGCAGAAAAATAACAGTGAAGGCTGCAATAAAATGCTTGAGTAGCAATAGAAGTGATAAACTGATTCTGTGTTTTGTGTTGTAGTCAGTTACATGTGTTTTGGCAGAGGTGAGAACCTGTACAAGCTGTAAACATAGGATAGAGCTATTGCAGATAGTCTCAGACATACTGATGCATATTAATATGATTGCAGTACATTCTCATTGTAAAAATCACTGAAAATAGCTTATGTATTTAGTAAACTGAGGTTATTTGAAGACAACTATCTTCTATAGAATTATAATACTAATAGTACAAACAAATCCTCTTCACTCTAACATCCTTGAAATAATATGAAATAAAAACAAGTTTTGCTTATTAGAATAACATTTATAAATAGAATGTGGAAACTAAAAATACAAACCTTTCTTCTTGTGTATGTTGGACTGTCATCCTCCTCTTCTTCATCATCTTTGTTTGTTTGTGGATTGGTGTGTTCATCGTCAAAATTTAGTGTAGCATAAACACTCTAGATTCACATAACTTTACTTAGATTAAAGATCAAAAACATCTTGTTCATGTGTTAGATTTAGGTGGTAGCTAAAGCCGAGTCTCGCACGTGAATTTATCTTTTTGCAAGTCCCTTTGGGAGCTTATGAGTGCCTGCTAAGTAAAATACTAAAATGTAAATGCCATCGATGCTTACAAGAAACATTTAACCAAAATGATCCCATAGATCCACATATCTTGGTAAATAATCCATTATGATTAGCTGTTATCACAGCCCACAGCACAGCAGATAGATGGCATGTTGCAAGTCGGTCCTACAAATGGTGGCGGTCACACCACTGTATGACATAAAATGATATCTATGAATAATGTATAGTTGATTACACTAATATTAGGCTGCTTTTAGCCGTACCCTGGAGTTGGTTCACTCCCGGTTATGAAACTAAGTAAGTAATTAAATAAATTAGCACGTTAATAATGTGTATCGGCAATCTAACAGGCTGACAATAGGATATGACTGGAGCACATTACCCAACGGTTATCTTACCTTTATGTGTGCTTTATTATTTGATGTACTGACAGTATCTGACATTATAACAACAGGAATTAGAGAATAAAAATAATTTATTTAATATTATAATCAATCTTAATAGATCTGCAGTTGACTTGTTTGTGCAGGGTAATCAAATACTTGGCAACACACATCAGATAATAAACATTCAAACATTCATTAACCCTCACAGTCTGTTGATGTTGAATGTACTGTCTTAATATTTGCAGTCTCAGAGATACCAGTACTGTGCATGTAACTTGGGAAATATGACTGTTATCCAGTATAGTTGCATTAGGTCTGTTGGGGTCAAATACACACCAGTAAAAACATAATCAAACATAAGTAATACATTTAATTAAAAACATTTCATACATTTTATAAATCGTTAGAAAATTCTGCCATCATTTACTCACCTTCATGAGTCACCTGTATGACTTTCTGTTCTCAGCAGAATATAAAATGATATTTAGATGAATTTTGGTATCCAAACAGTTTTGACTTCAATTCTATGGGGTAAAAAATTCATGAAATCATGAATGTTTAGGGTTAGTGTAAATAATAACAGAATTTTATTTGGCTGAACTCTCTAATTATTATGTATAGTTTTCATAATATTATTAAGGTTAAAAGACCTAAAAGAGTGAACTTGATAATTTTTTAGAGTTACTACAAGGAGGTAGTACCATGGAGGCTGTGAAACCCCAAACAGAACATGAGGGTTAAACAAGATCTGAGTTGACGAGGGCAATGTGATTCTGTTTTGAATAACAATGCAAGTACATCTCTAATATTATATCAAAAGTACATAGAAAAGTAAAAACATGTCTACTTATTGACTATGTTCTGAAACTTGTCCAATATCATTGCTTTCACTTAAAGGAGGTCATTCTTGCATGACAGCGAGCTAACACACAATACAGTGATCAAGAAACCCATATGTTTGCTTTTAGTCTTCAGTCCACATGCTGTGAAATATGCCTAAGAATGACACAGTAAAATAAATACTGACTGGAGATTCTTGAGCCGTTGACAAGGAAATGCAGACTCGTTGCGGTTTGTCACAACTCAGACCTTTAAAGAAAAAATAGAATGGCACCAAAAGGCATGATTCAGATTCCTCCTCCTTTCTGCGGCACAAGCGCAGAGCAAATTATGCTCATATTCAAAGTGACCTTTTGATGGAGATTAACATGGCATACCTCCTCAGCTAATTCAGTTAGTCATTTTGACACACCATTGATCATCAGGGAGAGCTGAGCTATTGAGACGTTGTCACGGCTGAGGTGTGCATAGCAAACATCATAGAGCAGGTTCTCTCCAATGGGATAGAAAAGAGGGAAAAGGGAGGGCAGCAGTGGTTAATGTTATAGAGAGGGAGAGAAAGAACTCAAAATGGCTTTTCTTTGACAACTTCATTCGCTCTGTCAAAGACCTTTAAGCTATTGCTGTATTCTCTATATTAGAATCCGCTCTATAAATACACCTACGTCTTAAACATTTGTATATTTACGCCTGTCTCTCTTCATTATCTGGTTTGTGTGGCGGTGCTGAATACTCTGAAATAGTAACATGTTGAGGGTGCAAACGATAATACATCACAAGTCTAGCCATTGTCATTGGTGAAATTTCTCACCTTCTCTCATTGCGTGTGTCAGCGGTTCACTCTCTGCAGCATGCAGAAGCAGCGGTGAATGTACAGCAGGAGAAGCAAAATAGAGGCTTTATCTTCTCTCCCACTCTCCCTCACTCGCACTTCCCCCCTTTCTTTTTTTTCTTGTGCTGTCAGCTTTATTAAATCTGTGTGAAAGTGCGTGGAGAAGGAAATGCACGTTTATCTTTACAAATTACGCTCTTTGCATTAAACATTTCATCTTCTGATGAATTATCTCCAAAGCGAACTGCTGCCTGTGCTAATTTTTTTGCTCCGCAATTTGCATGAGGGTAATGCTAGCTCAATTAAATTCCTTTAAGCCTTTCAGAGTCGGTCATGATTATGGCACATAAAAACAAATTAGGAAAACGTGAATGAAAAGGAAATGAGGAAAATAGACATGTGTCCAAGCAATGTTTCAGGAAGATGGACAAACACCACCAGTATTGTCTAACCGCTCAAACAGCAGTCATTTTGTAGAGCAGACTGTTCGCTGAATACAAAGTATCTTGGCATATTTTTATTATATTACATGGTCTGTGAGTTTTGATAAGCCTTACCATTTGACGTAATTCATGTTTAAATTTACCATGTTTTTTCTGTTCAAGTTGTTTGCTGTAAACTAATTTTTTATTCGTTCAAAACCCAGCCATGTTTTGGTCCTAGAAAAATACAGCATTGAAATTCAACTAATATTGATGAAAATACATTAAAATAATATGAATAAGATGGTGAAATTGTACAAAAACAAGTAAACCTAAACCTCTTACCCAAACCCTGCATCTGGGGGCTGAAATTACTTATTAATTTGTTCCCTCGTTGTAGTTACACTGCGGCCATTCTTAAAAAATTTTCAGAGACCTGTGACCTTATAGGACATGCATGAAAAATCTACGTTTCTGGTCCCTCTCATTGTACCATTTCATACGATCAAAGTTTTTTTTTCTTTTTGTTTTGTATCAGATGATTTTGCCAAGTGAATTATTATTGCTAGTTGTAAAGTGACTGTTAGGCAATATAACCGAATTATTATTATTATTATTTTTGCTCCTTTAGCTTCAGTGTAATTTGCTACAGTACTCTATAGCTAGTAGTGTAGCAAACTAGTTTTAGACTGCTATAGCTTGATTGTAGTTTACTACCCTAATGTAGCTTGTTCCATGACAAACTAGAGTTTTAAAATAGCTGAATAAGAGACAAGCTTTAACAACAGGAAGTGAGATTGGAGCACAAAGGCGCAACAGCCCTTCACCCAGGTTGGCAGACAGACAAAGAGTAAGTGAGACAGAGAGGGAGTGAGACGCAAGTGCGAGGAAGAAAAACGATTTTTCCTGCTATTGTTTTGTCAGGGCCTCTAGCACCCCATTAGATAATTGGTGTTGTGAGCTCTGTGCTTTCTGTCTCTCTGTTCTTGAGACAGTGCCTTGGAAGATACAGGAACCAGAAGGGTCGAGAGGGTCTGAGGCATACAGAGGCCACACATGGCCTCCTCAGGGCCCATGCTGCTGTTTAAAGTTGAGAGCAAGATACAGCAGCATAGATCAGAGGTAGGTGGGGTTACTGCTTTATCTCAGCATGACACTTTACCCAGGGCGATGGATAATGGTGACATTTCTGGATAAACCTCCTTCTGACGGTGAAACATCTAAAACGGTTGTCGTGCCCTCAGAACGATTCCTATGAAATGCTTGTTAGATGAGTTTGAGGGGGAGTTCATCCATTTACGTTTCTCTGCAGTGCTTGTGGTTTGGTTTAGTGGTGTAGGCTGGTTTTGTATTTTAATCAAAATTAAGTAATTAAATTAAGTAAGTGAAGCTAACTATCATAGTATCAAGTGCACTTAAACATATAAAATCTATGATATCGGTAAGGTCAATATTTGTCCTAATAGACATAGGTAACTTTTGTTTTGTGTGCATTTGTGGCATTGTGGATCTGAGCCAAGTGTCTTGTCCTTCCCTCTTGCATTGCTTCATTTGCTTAATTGCCTAATTTGCCTATAACTAAATTATATTTGCGCTGCACTCTCAAAATGAGTCTAACATTCACTAAACCATTATTATAAACCACATGTGACCCTGTTGTGCCATCTGCAATGCTAATTTGATCGCTTTTCTGTTCATTTAAGTGAAAAAAATTATATGGACAGGTTAACATATTATATATGGCTGCTTCAAAAGCAAATTATTTCTAGCAGTCAAGAAGTTTGCGCCTAGGCTAGAGATATATGCTAGAGTCCCACAGTCAGTGAAAACTTGGAAATAATAGGGACCTTTGGAAAGTCATGCAGATTGGTAAAATCTTTGTCACTGGAAAGCCATGGACATTTTTGTTGTGAAAACACATTTTTGTTTTTTGCTCTGGGTCTAGCTGATAATTTTTGACTAGATTAAAAGTTCTTGCCCCAAAGTCAATTTGATTACATTAGTCTGTTAATTAAAGGTAATATTGGATGCGTATCCAGTATTCAAAAATAATTGCTTAAATACATAATTATAAAATAATAATAATGTTATTATTATATCTATTGCTACTTAGTTTTGAGAACCTTGTTGAGTACGAATTGAGTGCAAGTTTGAGGGAGACATTTATTATTGTCTTGTTATCTTAATTTTATGTTGTTACTTATTTTTAATTTTGGTGTTACACATGACGTGAACTCGACTGTACTTGGATAAAATACTGTTAAAAATGTCAGAATCCGTGTCAAATTTGAGGATATATAAGTCCAAGTTCATTGAGTATCACAACTCTACTACTACTTCTAATAGCAATTCTAAAAAACGACATGCAAATAGAAATTTGTCCTATATATCATTAATTCTTCATTAATTGACATTTCCAGTAATGACTGGAGTCTATGTGTTGCAGTAAAAATATTTTAATTAAAATAAGTAACACTGTACATCTGAAACAATACAATCAGTGATGGATATATGGATGGATTGAGATGTACCAACCTTACAGTCAGAGGAAACATCTGGCTGTGGGAAATACATTCAGAGTTATTCAAAAGTCCTAAGGTACAAATATAGGATTTTTCGAGAGGGTCATGTCCTACTGTCCCTCAAATCTATGCCTATCTTGGTACACCCACATGTTTTGTAGGTTATGTTTGTGGTCTTGATGTGTTGCACCATATGGGTCTGTCTCTCAACGGGAAGCCCACCACCTGATCCTCTCTTCTAGTAGAGCAGAGGTGGTAGTGGGGGGTGGGGGAATGGGTGCTTAAGGGAAGAATTTCCTTTATTTTCACACTTTTATTTTGCATTTAATTTTATATGCAGAAGTCGTTTAAATATTAATAATTTCCCCCCTAAGAATATCAAATTAAATAATATTAAAATAAATCCGCTAATGTCATGCTAACAAAGATACCGACTCTTTCCATTCTACCAATCTTTTCCATAATGCTCCATTTTGTATAAATGCTATCATTAGGTTATAATTATACTCTCCCTGGTCTAATGTAGATTTCCACCTTTGCTCTCATGCTCGTAACCTCCTGGGATTGAGATGCTCTGGGGAAGTGATCTAACTAAATATGATTAATAGAGTCCAGGTCCGGGAGGATAGGTGCAGGATGAAAAGTAGAGGCCATCACAGTGTTCACTATACTAATCTGTCCTCCTCTACCCACAGTTCCCATGGAATCCAACTTTTGCACAGTGATCGGCCTCACTAGGTCAGAAAGTCCATCCTTACAGCTTTTAAAACGCTGTATCATTCACAGTAACTCTCACTGATGTCATTCCTACGTCTTTGTGATGTCACTTGTCTAATCAGGGTGAGGCATTTTTTTCATCAGTGTTATTGTGGGGTGTTTGGTTCCTTCTGCTCAGTAAGAAATCGCACAGGCGTAGGCTCTATTCCCTTGGTAGCAGCTCTACCGTGGTGGCTGACGGAGTTTGGACCTAATTAAGCTTTTTGAAGTAAATACTCCGCACTGTTGCATTCTAACTCCTGCTGCGGCTCACTGAGAGTGTTCGGGGCTTTCGTGCTTTTGTCCCCAGGCTGAGGAAAGGCAGACAGCTCACACTTTCATTAGATTCTCATTTGTTGATCTCCCCCATGAGCCTGTTCGCCTCCTGCCATTGGAAGCGATTCAAAGGCAGTTTTTATGGTTAATTAAGACAGACGTATACAGTATAACAAGTGTTTATTAAAAAATGTCAGTCATCTAGAGATGAGCTCTGGATATGTCTGCAGGCTGTTTTGCAACAGTGTTATTTTAAAATGATTGAGATCTGTTGTAGTTTTTATAGATATTTTAAATTAGTTTTTATTTAATATTTTCTGTTTTCATTTTAATTTTAGTAAAAAATGTTGGTAACACTTTAGATTAAGGAACACTATTCACTATTAACTAGCATGCATATTTTTTAGCATATTGGCTGTTTATTAGTACTTATATAGCACATATTGATGCCTTATTCTGCATGACTATATACTAGATCCCTTAGGCTGTATATCCACCAAAACATTTTTACCCAGCTGAAAACGCCAGGCTGCTGAAACGCCTAGCTGTGAGCACTTGAGAGTGCTTCTGCTGCACAAGGTTTTTTCACAGGGTTAAATCACTTTGGCTGCAATGCTACAGAATATCTTCAGAATTGTTACTAGTATCTGATTTCACAGATAGTTTATTTCTGAATGTAAAAATGTCGACAATATAAAGTACATGCTGTGGGCCTTGTTTGCAATGATTTTGTTCCGTTGTTGTGCTGCTTTTGGTTGTCTGTTTCTGTTGTACCAGCAGGATGTCGGTTCAAGCACTCATCACTTTTTAGTATTGGGATGCGGCGAATTATGGGGGGGTGGGTGATCACGATGCCGGTGTTCTGACAAATAATGCTACTTATCAGATTATGCTACCACCCCTGTATTTATCCTACTGTAAGGATAGGTTTAGGGTTGGGGTGGGTGTACATTCTAATAAAGCCTCACACCTTATTAATATCATCCTGGAAGCAAGTCTGATAGGTAGCACTTTTTGCTATCGAATTATGCTACCATCTGTTTTAATGGGAGGTAGCAAAATCTGACAGGGTAGCACAAAACGTCAGAATAACGGCTGAACATTGTGATGTCTATCAGCCATTGTCGAAGGACGATGCCATCATCTATGGGCCCAAGCTTACCAACCCTAGTTACCGTTCTAATATGTTTTGCAATTTCTGTGCGTGCAAAGGTCCTGCGCGATCCTCTTGTTCAATATTCTTGGGGTCTGAAACCAGCTCAAATTGATATGGTAATATTGACACCATCCTTAACTATACCAGAGCAGATGGAACTTGCTGCTTTGGCAAGGGGCGGGGCAGTACTGAAACTGTCTAAGATGTTTGCCAATCACGACACACTGGGACAGCTAACCAATCACATCACATTTAGTTTTTCGAAAGGCGGACCTCCATCAAACTAATTGAGCCGTTTGTGCCAGTCTGGGGAGAAAGGTATAATGTGAATTATGTGAAAAATAATGTGCTTTTCGAACCACCAAGCATGAGAGCATGTTCTAGTACACCCCCAAAACAAAATCTAGACTTTGTAAAAGAGCATATAGGACCCCATTAACTGAAATAACCCTGGTTCACTGTATTGGGTTTGTTTACCGGTCTGGTACGGCATCATGATACTCATACCGTGTGGTGAAGTACTTCAGCATGCCTTTTGTAACATGTTAATTACTGTTAAACACTTCGGGGGTATTAAAGGGGAAGATGGATTCAGTCAATTACTATTATTATTATTATTTATTTATTTATTTAGCTCAGTAACAGGCAGGTTAATTAAGAGAGGGAAAACTTGGAGTTTGAAGTAGCACTACGTCAAGCGTCATAGTGAGATTATGAAAAGCTGTTTGTGTCTGTGCCTAGAGAGGACTATTCTAGTAATACAGTTGTTATGATAATGATGAGCAAACTCTATAATAAAGACCTCTGGGCTTCCGACCTGCGGCTTGGTGTGCTTCTAACTGATGCGCTGACTTATTGCTGTGTGCATATATGTGGATGCAGGCATGTAAACGTGCTGTTTTGTCTTTTTTCATGTTGATTCATTCTGATCCTGTCTGATTGGCTGATCCGCAGTCACATCTAAATTGCAGTCAAATCCTATGATAAATCAAAAGGCACCTCTAGACATGAGAAGTCTCGGCTGGGAAATGCTTGACATGTTAAATGTGCTCATTTATCTTCATTTATTTTAAACTGCATTGAATATGTAGGAACATTTTATATTGCACTCAACCCCATTGATTTAATTTGTTAGCCACTATGTCCTGATTTTGAAAGGCAGTGAACCACAAGTAACACATTTTCCCCCCTCTTCATTGTTTTTTTTTTTTTTTTTTTTTTTTTTTGTGTGATATGCAGCTTTGAAGATTATATAGATTGTATATTAAACTATTGAACTAATAAATTGTGATCTTCAGTATGTGGACATCTTGACTCCGAAGGAGGTGTGTAAGAAAACTTTCATTTTGTTAATGGTAAGATGGACAAATTTCTTATCTCTTCCTCTTTCTTTACCCACTCTCTCTCCCTCTGTTGCTTTCTCAGTTAAAACATCTTAGCTGGACATTCCTCACAGATGAGGGCCTTTGACACTGAATGGATGGGGAGGCATGGCCCCCTTATTAACCTCTCGTTTTAGCTGAGCCAGTCTCTTCACACCAAGCCACTTCTCCTTATCTAACACACAGCACACTGGAGATTAAGGGCATAAAGAAGGAATGGACAGGCAGAATGGATGTGAGCAACATGGGGTTGAATTAAGAAAGAGTTATTACTGCAGTTTGAGGCTCTTTTAGGTGTGAAAATTTGCCAATTTTCTTATGCACTGTTCTTTCACATTTAAATTGAGAATGTTGTCACACCTTTTTTTTTTTTTAATAAATGTTTTACTGAAAAGCCTATAATGGGCTGTTAAATGGCAGGTTGCCTTTGCAACAACTTACTGCATATATTGTGCCCCACTATGCATTTTGTTACAAAAGGTCAGCATATGTCTTATTTGTATTTTTTTTTTTTTTTTGGAAATATTCTGAAACTGCTTTTTTGTAGCCAAAACTTTAAAGTACACAGACATTTACTTTCAAATATATTAACCAAAAAATAAAATCATTATTAAAAATTAAAATAATTATTAAGAATTATTACAAATTAAAAGAAACAAATATTTTATGTTTTTTTTTTTTAATGAGTCTCTTATGCTCACTAAGGCTGTAAAACACAAATATTGGGAAGTAATATTACAATTTAAAATGATTATTTAAAATTATTTTAAAATTAGGTAATTCATGTACACTTACATGTATTAACTGTAGTAATAACAATAAATGATTAACTATTATATTACTACTATTAACTATTATAATTATAACTAACCCTAAACCAAACCTTCATCCTAACCCTGAACATATAGTATTTAGTTAATTAATATTGCTCAGAACTTAAATGCATAACATAACAAGGACACCATAAAATAAGTGTAACACAAAATGATTATTACAGTTTAAAAGTTTTCTATTTTAATATGTTTTAAAAGTGTAATTTACCCTTATGATGGTAATTATTCTAGTCTTCAGTGTTACATGATTCTTCAGATATTATATATATATAATGACATGGGCTACAGAGAAGCAGCACTGGACTGTTGCTCAGTGGTCCAAAGTACTTTTTTCTGATGAAAGCAAATTTTGCATGTCATTCGGAAATCAAGGTGCCAGAGTCTGGAGGAAGACTGGGGAGAAGGAAATGCCAAAATGCCTGAAGTCCAGTGTCAAGTACCCACAGTCAGTGATGATCTGGGGTGCCATGTCAGCTGCTGGTGTTGGTCCACTGTGTTTTATCAAGGGCAGGGTCAATGCAGCTAGCTATCAGGAGATTTTGGAGCACGTCATGCTTCCATCTGCTGAAAAGCTTTATGGAGATGAAGATTTAGTTTTCAGCACGACCTGGCACCTGCTCACAGTGCCAAAACCACTGGTAAATGGTTTACTGACCATGGTATTACTGTGCTCAATTGGCCTGCCAACTCTCCTGACCTGAACCCCATAGAGAATCTGTGGGATATTGTGAAGAGAAAGTTGAGAGACGCAAGACCCAACACTCTGGATGAGCTTAAGGCCGCTATCATAGCATCCTTGGCCTCCATAACACCTCAGCAGTGCCACAGGCTGATTGCCTCCATGCCACGCCGCATTGAAGCAGTCATTTCTGCAAAAGGATTCCCGACCAAGTATTGAGTGCATAACTGAACATAATTATTTGAAGGTTGACTTTTTTTGTATTAAAAACACTTTTCTTTTATTGGTCGGATGAAATGTGCTAGTTTTTTTGAGATTTTTTGGGTTTTCATGAGCTGTATGCCAAAAATAATCAGTATTAAAACAATAAAAGACCTGAAATATTTCAGTTGGTGTGCAATGAATCTAAAATATATGAAAGTTTAATTTTTATCATTACATTATGGAAAATAATGAACTTTTTCACAATATGCTAATTTTTTGAGAAGGACCTGTATAATATTGAGTTTTAGGGCATAAAGAAGGCACTCTCTCTCTCTCACGCTGTAAAAATGGGACCCAATATACTGTTAATATGAAGGAATTTACCATATTCACTAGTGTATTTTGAATTGCACATTGTGTTTTAGTTAAAGGAAATAAACCTAACTTCTGTAAACTTAACATATAATGTCCTGGCAGAAAATTAATACCCTTCCCTTTATTCTGCAGATTTTTTTCTTACAGTGTATTCATAAATTTAAAAATAGTACAGTATGTTGTGTTTCTTTTTAGTATTAAAATCAAAAACATTTTTGATGAAGAAAACATCTCAGTTACGTAACCCTCGTTCCCTGAAGGAGGAAACAGATACATCACGTCACCAATCCACTTTGAGTGTAACTAAACAAGCCAATGGGCATTGGTATGCAGACTTCACATCTGATTGCCACAACTGTGGCGACGCGACGTGAAGTCTCCGTTCCCTCCTTCAGGGAACGAGGGTTACATACATAACCAAGACATTCCCTTTCAGTCGGTCACTCTCAATGTCATGTCAGTGACAGACAAATTGGGAAACCCTACGAACACGCCACAGGTGCTGCCCCCTCCAGTTCCCTGTGTAAGCCCCCTGATCCCTCCTATAAGGCAGATAGTAGGACTGGGCTCTCCACAGAGAAGGTCGACTACTTCTTCCTTGAGAAACCCACTCAGTAGGACTTGGATAACACTGGGAAAGCATACCCTTCCTACTTGTAAGAAGCACGCCACAGAGTCACCTCTTCCCAGAGGGAGTCGAGTGACATTACTCATGTGGAGTAACCCCGTAGGGCCCTCTTGCACATGGAAGTCTCAGGAATGGCTCAGAGGCTGCACCATTTAGAGACGGCAGTGTGCAGTCTGCCAGGGGAAACACAGCCTTTATAACTGTACTGTGGAATACACACATGGGATCCCAACAGGGTCTCTCATATGGGCATCAGCCTTACACCAGTTTTCAGGAATTCACTGGATGAAAGTCCCGAAGTGCTCGAGGACTCGACAGGGTTTGCCTGGTTAGGGAACTCTCTGGAGAATATAGGTGTTATAGACGCCGCAAGCCGACTCTGAACTGGGCCTCTCAGTGCCACTACCCGTTTGAGGTAAGAACACTGAAGGAAACTGGCTCGACATGTAGGCTATAGAATCTTGGGAACGTGTTAGGAGTCGCCCAGTCCACAGTTGGACAAATGTCTAATAGCGAGGCACCATGAGCCAGTGCCCGATGATGCGACGATGCAACACCCCTAGTGAAGTGAGCACACAGCCTGAGCAGGCAGGGCACATCTTGTGCTTCATAGGCCAAGGTGATGGCAGCCACTATCCAGTGGGCCATCCTTTGCTTGGAGACAGCCTTCCCCTTCTGCTGTCCACCGTAACAGACAAAGAGCCGCTCTGAGGTCCTGAAGCTTTAAGTCCTATCCACGTACAGTCACATTGCGTGTACAGGACAGAGTGAAGCTAGGGCTGGGTCTGCCTCCTCCAGGGGCAGCGCTTGCAGGTTCACCACCTGGGCCCTGAAGGGAGTGGTAGGAACCTTGGGCACATAGCCGGGCCGGGGTCTCAGTGTTGCACTGGAGTGAGCTGACCCAAACTCCAGGCACGATTCGTGGACCGAAAACACCTGCATGTCCCCCACCCTCTTGATCGAGGCCAATGCAGTCAGGAGTAGGGTTTTCAAGGAGAGAAACTTCAACTTGACTGACTACAAAGGATCGAAGGGAACATTTTGTAGGGCTCTTAACACCAATGTTAAATCCCAAGAGGGCAGAGAGGGGGGCCTAGGAGGGTTTAACCTTCTGGCCCCCTAAGAAACCTGACGACCAGATCGTACGTCCCCATTACCCTGTATGGGGTTGTGCTTAGCGGAGATTGCCACATTGTAAACCTTAAGGGTGGAGGGGGACAGCCTACGCTCCAACCCTTCCTGCAAAAAGGAAAGCACAGCTCTGATTGAACATTTCTGGGGCTCTTCTCGGTGAGAGGAACACCACTTGACAAACAGGTTCCACTTCAAAGCATAGGTCCGTCTTGTGGATGGTGCTCGTGCTGAAGCAAAAGTGAGCCAGGTTCTAGTCACCTAGAACCTCCACGTCTCGTCCAGGGGCCATACATGGAGTTTCCATAGGTCTGGGTGCAAGTGCCAAAGGGTGCCCCCTGTCTGAGAAAGTAGATCCTTCCTCAGAGGCATCTGTGAAGATTACAGCGTACCTGGATACCTGTTCCAGGGGCTCTCCTGCCCAAAGGAATGAAGGATCCAACTACGGGCTGAAGGTTCTGTGACAGGCCAGTGTAATCTGAACCTGGTGAGCGCCGCGAAGCCCCGCCCACCTCAGGACTCGGCCGTGGAGCCAGTGCTGATGCAGTCTCATATGGAGCAGGCCGAGCGGAACTACCACAGCAACTGCAGCCATATACCCCAGGAGCCTCTGAAACATTTTCAGTGGGACCGCCATCATGCCTGATAATGAATTGAGGCAGTTCAGCACTGATTGAGCACACTTCTGGGTGAGGTGTGCTGTCTAGTTGACCAAATCCAACTCCATGCCGAGAAAAGAGATCCTCTGCGTGGGCACGAGTTTGCTCTTTTCCCAGTTGATGCGAAGACCCAACTGGCTGAGGTGTCTGAGCACCAAATCCCTGTGAACGCACAGCTGATTGCGAGATTGTGCAAGTATGAGCCAGTCATCGAGATGAGGATTCAAACCCCCTGTTGTCCCAAGGGAACCAGGGCTGCCTCCGCAACTTTGGTGAAGACACGGGGCGACAGAGACAGACCAAAGATTTTAAAGTGAACGACATCTGCAGTGAACGACATCTGGACATTGGCTGCGGAGTACTTGAGGGGTGAAGAACTTCCCTCAAATGACCTCTGACTCCACCAGAAGCAGCGACGCCCCCAGGTGCCGGGACGAACGCTGGTTCGCGGCAGAGGGACTCCAGCACATTAGATGTAGCGGAGTCTTTGTGCAACTCCAAGATGGTCATGGCCCCACAGAGAGCACATGCACCATCCACGAATGCCTCCTCAGTGTGACTAATGCCCAAACATGTGAGGCAGTGATCGTGAGCAGACTGAGGCGCCCGGTAGCGACCACATCCAGAAATGCACTGGCGATAAGACATCTTTAAAATGATGCGATCACCAGTGTTGCTCTTTTAAGAATTGCCATTTTTAGTGCTGAAGCATGCAGGGGAGCTGGCCACCGCACATTCCTGCTGTGGCTGTCTCTGCACACCGGATCGTTGTCACTGAGACTGCTGCATAACTTCTGCCTCTTATACCCATGCTGCAGGGTGTGGCAGTCAGATGTGAAGTCCGCAGGCCAATGCCCATTGGCTCATTTAGTTACACTCGAAGTGGATTGGTCTCTCTGGCGAGACTCCCAATTTGTCAGTCACCGACGTGAAGTTGAGAGTGACCGACTGAAAGGGAACTACTATATAGTGAGAGCTACTGACATTTAATTGGCAGTACCACCCTCGCTAAACTGTGATGTAAGCTTTTTATGTAACTGGAATTTGAGAAAATACTTCAGTAAATTAGAGCAGGCATAAACATCAGAGCAAATAGATTTCTTTATTCCACCATACACTGAGGGATTTCCAAGCTTCTGTTTGGCATCTTTTGTATCATATTACCCACACGCTGTTTGTAATCTCTGAACTAAACTAACAAGCCTAATAAAACAGTGGTTTCTCTGCATCTGCACGTAATTAAACTATTGATTGTTTAACAAACAAAATACAGCTAGAATCCAATGAAGATGATAGATGTGAAGGATTTAGATATGTAATTGACTCTCACTTCATGTTACAGTTGAAAGAGATCCATTATATTATTGTTGTTTTTAGCACTGAGCGGTTTGCTGACTGCTCGGCTTTCAGGAAGCCAGAACGTGAGAACTGTTAACCAGTATAGATTTAAACAAGGCTGTGTCTCATTTGTATTCCTGTTGCAGGCTCTCACACACTCATCCACGTACATACGCCTCACACTCGCTGCCTTATTTGACTCCCTGTTTCTGTTGGTTGATTAGCCTCTCGGCAGAGAAATACGCAAAATAATCTCTGATCTTGGCTCCCTTTCATACACAAACACCACACGCTACTCTGCTGTTGCCATTAATGACGGAAAAAGAAATAACTGTCATTATGCAGAGCAAATTCCAAGGGATTTACTCCCTTTAAGAGTCTTTGATACCCCCATTTGCATTTTGCATACTAAAATAGGTAAATTATTATCATTTGTTTCCGAAATGAAAATGTTTGTGCGAATTCCCCATTTACCTCTAAACAGTGCTCTGCGTGATTCACAGTCAGATGTGTTCAGTAGAAAAAAGCAGTGCTGAGCAGCCCCTGTCACGCAAAATCTACATCATCTTACCCCTCAGGGAGATGTTCCTTTAAATACAGGAAAGCTGATGGTACCTTTAAATAAAAGTGAAGGAAAATAACCTGCATGCAGTAAGATGGAATTGTGGGTAGCATTAGCAAAGCTGTGATGATCTTCCACTGCTCCATCAACACAGTTTTGGACGACCTGAGGAAATGATCTTATAATGCCATTGTTCAATTAACTCTTCTCTGTTAGTCCATACCGGACTGTATCGGAAATATTGTGTGTAACAGTGAAGTAGATGTTAGCCATAACTTAAATGTGTGTAAGATTTTCTGTTAAATATCAAGAGTGTTTTATCTAAATTAGACCGCCAGTTCTGCACCCAGATAACAGCTACTTCCCACACTTGCCAAAATCTATAATACTTTGTAAATGTCAGCTAATATGGGAGACGATGCATGCAGGTTAGCTCTTCAGTAAACCAAACAACCCTTTTTCTGTTGTGTATCATTATTTTTGTATGCATTCAATGGTGTTTGTTTGTGAGAATGTGGTAACTGTCAGAACACTTTCTTCAGTTCGTTGGGAAAGTTTTTCTGACATCAATTGAGAGAACAGCCATTTACTTTACTGTCATGTTTCCCAACAGTTCAGATGTAGTTTACCCATTTGCCTTATATATATAGTCACCTTTTTGTCAACAAGTGCACGCTATTGAACAAGACAAAAGATGTGTTTTGTGAAGTCAGGTTTTTACTCAGCTGGACAGAAATTAGTCAAGAAGTCAAAGCTCTTGTCAATTGGCTAAATTGAATTCTAGATGGTTTGTTGAAGATCCAAATATACTGTCCATCACTAAAATGATTATGTGCTATCAAAATCAATATTTACTTGTGTGTACTGTGCTTATATAACATATTTGTGTTGGAAGGATACAGTAACAGTGTAAGTATAGGTCTACAGTAGAGCCATTATTGTTAAAAGCCAGTTATTGTTGAACAGCTACTAATGGCCTGATTGTAATGGGCAGTAAATTGTGAAGTTTGACCCTTTAAGTACCATTGAAAACTACATTACCCATGATTCTGCAAAGAAATTGACATCGAAACAAGTAAATCACGCCAAAAGAACACTTTAGTGCCTGTCCACTCCTATAATGCACCATGTAGCATAATAAAGTCAATCTTCTATGTTCCCAAACTGCTTCAATATTTGTGTGTGTGTGTCATATTTTCCAATAGTTGTCAAATAGATTCTTTATATATACATACTCATCATATTTAGAAGTACATATATAATTGTTTTGGGTTACACTTTATTTTAAGGTGTCCTTGTTACAGTGTAATTATACATACTGAGTAATATTAATTAACTACATGAACTTACTATAGGGTTAGGATTAGGGTCTAGTTTAGGGTTACTTGCATGTAATTATGCATAATTAATTGTTAATTTAATAGTAAGGACATGTAACGTGTAGCAAGGACACCTTAAAATAAAGTGTTACCTGGTTTTGCATGTATAATTTTTATTTCAGTTACGTCATTCACAATTCATCACACGATTGTAGTTCTTAAAGATAAGTATACAGTCTTGTGGCTTTTTCTTTTTGTCTGATTTTCAAATAATTTTTTGCTTCAGATCAAGGTTTGTAATGTTGTGAATTACCTCATAGCTTGTTGGTATTGTTCATGGTTTATAAGTCATTAACAAAAAAATCCAACTGTAAAAAAATGCTTCTGGAAAAAAGGGGATGGTAAATAATGTGCTCTATCGTCCTTATTAATGGAATACTTGATTGGCCAATTATGGCATTTAATGGTAAAATATTTCTGTGTAATGACCATTGTCCAAGGCAATACTATATTACGATGTGTAGTGTATGTCATTCATAGCTGTGTTTGTTTTCTGTCTCCCACTAATAAACTAAACCTTTAACCCCTTAACTGTAACTCACATTTTTAAACATAGACTTGTAAAGTGTATGATCCAAGGGGGAAGCTGTGGCCTAATGGTTAGAGATTTGGACTTGTAACCCGAAGGTCGCAGGTTTGAGTCTTGGTGCTGGCAGGAGTTGTATGTTCACCCACGGCTGAAGTGTGCCTGAGCAAGGCACTGAACCCCCAGTTGCTCCCCGGGTGCTGGATATAGCTGCCCACTATATAGTCTGGGTGTGTGTTCATGGTGTTTACTTCTCACTGCTGTGTGTGTGCACTTGGATGGGTTAAATGCAGAGCACCAACTCCGAGTATGGGTTATCATACTTGGCAAATATCACGACTTTCAAACTTAAATTTTTATAATTCATGAACGAAAACATTTCGTAACATAATATTGATGTACCATTTTCATGGTCTGATTTTAAAAATGGGGATTTTGAGATTTTAAGTTTTCAGTTGATATATAATTTCTGATTATTTCTAAAGTGTGATAGAGAAAAATTAATGAAAAAGACTTTTTCTGACAAAGGTCAGAACTCCTGTTATGATGTAGATTTTTGAGGGTGCACTTTTGTCATAAATTAAACTATTACTTTTCCTACATAATTTTTAACAAAAAACACTGGTAAAATATCTATTTAGGAGTCTTAAACCTTTCCAACGATATATAGTTTGTCATGATTAGATTAGGTTTTAATTGTAATATAGTGAAGTAAATTTAGGCGTCCCGTATACGGGACAGTGACAGTTATTAACTCAAGTCAATTATTGATGTCTATATGTTTATTTATTTGTTACTGAAGCTTTATAATAAGTGCAATAACCAGCAGGTCATTATAATAAAAAATACCTTTGTGCTTTTTGTTGGGGAACGGAACACCTTGACTTTACTGTAATGACTATGCATTATCCCTTACGTAATGACTACATAATAGTTGCCATTCTTTATAAAGGACAAAAAAGCACAAAGCAATATTATGAAATTAGTTCAAAGGACTTGTTTGCTATTATACAAGTTGTCTGGAGCAAAACAAACTTTTATCCATAAAATCTGATAATCTTAAATCTCAAATCAAATATGGCACCTATGGTGATGCAATATTTTTAATGTGAAAAATATTTGTTATGTGTGTTCCACATAAAAAAATAATAATAATAATAATATTGTACGTGTTTGGAATGACATGAGGGAGAATTAATTCTGTCAGAGTGATCCCTTTAAAGCTTGAAAATGAAATAGTTGGCATCATTACACTCCATGTCTTTCGATAACATCTGCGCTATTGCTTATACATTGAAGCAGAACTAACAGCATCGGGCATCACGTTAAGATACTACCACTATGCGAGCCAATTTCAGGTCAAAATGTGTGCCTTTGATTGACAAGTTCTTATTCCCTAAATCCTCTTGATGTTAACCACACATTAATCTGTTTTGAAAGGTGGCGTCAGTCCCATCTTTCAGACCAATATTCATTCTCCCTAAGGGATTGTTTCAGTTATTATTGGCAGTAAAGTATCAGCAGGAGAGGGGACAATCCTTCTCATGTGCTGGAGTGTAATTTACTATGGCAAAGATAGAGAAGCCATTAAATCTGGTCATTCAGGCTTCCTCTCACAGACAGAAGAGTTATTGAGGAACTGACGCTCTCCAGAGCGCGTATAACACAGGACCACTAATCCAACATTTATCACTTCTTAAACAACAGCGACAAGCCTAGCAAAAATCAATTACACATCCACTCAGGATGGAGATGCAGGCAGGCTGGGGTGCAGAGAACCTTTCAGCGTAATGGCACCAATCTGCCTGGATCTCTGAATGTCACTGACTGAACATCTCGCCCCGCATGCGTATGCATATGCATGTGAGCCCGCATGTGGGCAGTTGTTCAAGCGTGGTTCTTTTGCAACCATTCAGATGCTTAAATTGCGAAATCTCACTCTTTGTGGTCTGTGTGGGCTCGAAGTTCCATTCCATTGATGAGCCCATGGGGATGTATGATCTTTTCAGAGATGCTATGTGCTTCTAATACCATCCGTCACATGTGCCAAGCTCCTCTTGTTTGGGATCCGAAGTGAAAGCAGTTTCAGAGGCTTTCAGCTGCCATTTTAAAGGAAAAAAAAGGAGCTTCTTTCTTAATCGCTACAGAAGGTTGCTGCTGTGCTCTCATCAAATAGCCTGAGACGTTTAAGACTACTTAGCTGTATTCTTCTGTTATCTGCCAGGGAATATAATACACTCTCAATAGAGAAACAAACCTCTGGTGATGGATACCCATAATCCTTCTCATGTGGCTTCTCCAAGTATGGAGGAAGCACTCTCGGTTTCTATGATAGTAATACACTTGTTCTCACCCCTGTGCAGGCGTGTGATAGTGTTCAGGGTGGAGGAGATCCAGATGGCTGTGCTTGTTTGAAGCCCAGCACACCGTAACAAACCCCTTGGCCAGCTGCTCCACTCATCCACGGCTGCTGCAGGATTTAGACCGGGTCCTGGGAGCCCACTCGAGCGCCACACATACCCACACACCAATGGACAAATAAACACATGCATACATAGACATTGAGCCATCGTTTAGCTTGTTAGATTTGCTTTTATTAATTACAGCTGTCACATTGTGTGCTTTTTGGGTACTTTCATTTAGACATTACCAGCTTGAGAGAGCATTTTGATAGTCTGGACAAGACTGTCACCATTTATTATGACAGTTTATTGTTTTGTGTAATTAAATCACTTTTATAGTAACTATTGAAAATACTGTCACCGTGTACTTGCCCTCATGCCATTCCAACCTGTGTGATTTTCTTTCTTTTGAGGAATTCAAAAGCAGATGCTTTTCCCCCATACAACAGGATGAATGGAGACTGCACTTGTCAAGCTGCAAAAATTATGAAAAAAGTCCCACAAAGCATCATTAAAGTAGTCCATATGTTCCATGCCCAGAAATTTAAGTCTTCTGATGCTTCTACGCCTCAGCTGTAGCTTTCAAATCTCAATCTTGTGCATTCAAACCAATTAGGCTGGTTATTGATGCAGAATTCTTATTATTTTGATTCAGAAGGACACATTAAACGCTGTTCTTTTTAACATTCTATTTATCAAAGCTCAAAGAATGCTAAAAAAAAATCTGACAGTTTTAACAAAAATATTAACTAGCACAACTGGTATAACACAACGCATTTTTTATTTTTTTTTTTAAATCTGATAATAATAAGAAATGTTACTTGAACACAAAATCAGCATATTAGAATATTTCTTGAGGACTGTGTGACACTGAAGACTGGAGTAATGGTAGATAAAAATTCAGCTTTGCCACCACAGAAAAAAATTATAAAAAAAGAAAAGAAAACAACTATTTTAAATTGTAACAATATTTCACCATTTTACTTTTTTATTGTTTTTATATCAAATAATAAATCATGATATCAAATCAAGGCAGCCTTGGTGAGCATATGAGAGAAAAAAATCATTTTAATTGTAGAGTGTATTTTCTTTAACAAGTTTATTTATTTATTTTTTTATTTATTGCATGTGATTCCACTATTTAAACTCAGTAAAAGCACATTGTTTTTGATACAGTAAAGCAGGTGGAAATGTCAACATGCAGTCTTCACATCACTTGTTTTAATTAATTAACACTTACAAACATGACATATACTGTATGTAGTCTAGACATATTTGCATATTAATGCAAATTACTTTAGTTTTTTGTTTTCATCAGGAAACTTCAGCTCCAGCACTGGGAATGGAGCCAGTTGTATTTCATTCTTGCATCACCTTTGTAATGTAAAATGGTGACACAGACATATTATCATGAAAAGACCTGATTTGCTTTCATTCCTCGCTGACAGATGATATCAGCACTTGTTTTTCTCAGTTGCAGAGTGTCTGACATATTAGGAGCCATTGTTGTCCCCGCAGTAAGTCACAATCGTCCATGCAGTCATCACGTTCGGTAATCGCCAATGATGACTGGCCCCTTCCTGAGTCTATGAATTATCATCAGGCTCTATCATATTTCCTCATCAGCATGAACTATTAGCCTGGTCTCTAATGCATTGATAGCCTCAAATACAAAGGAAAGAGCAACAAAAGCTTTTACGACGTTGATGATAATAGCAGGGCCTCTCTCGGAGAACAAGATGGTGTAAGAAAATATAATTTTTGATTTGTTATTTTTGTAACAGAAAAGCTTTAATGTGTTGTTGCATTTACAAGTGCAGTCATAATCAAGCTACACTGGGTTTGTACGTAGTCAAGCTACAGTCTGTCTGTCCCAATATACATGACACAATGCGCAATCATATTTTTCCAGGATTAAATACACATTGCATATCACAACATATCACTGCTGTCAAGCTCACAAGAGCGAGGCCAATTGTAGTCTAGTTAACATGTACATACTGGATGACGCTTCAAAAAAATGTTTTGACTTCAAGTGTTTGCACTACATTTTCAAAGAGGAATTATTGCTTTAGTCTAGTAGAAATCAAACTTTTAAACCCATGCCTACTTTGGATGTACATGAGTCTTTGTTTGCATCACTTATTTCAGATAAAAAAAGTGAAGGTCAAATTATTGTTCTTGAAATTCAATTGCAATTTAATTATTGCCAGTAACTCCATTATGTTTACTTCAATGGCAAGTCAATTTTGTTTATATTAAGTGTTAATTATAAACCCTATCCATATGCAGTAACTCAAAATGTACATTTACACAGAATGATTATGTTTCCAGCAACTAATTACCATCTAATTATTTATCAGATAGCCATTCTACCCACAACACTAATAAAAATAAAAATAAAAAAATCAGGCGTTTTATTTGGTTTATTGACATAATGCATAAATAATCTTCCCCAGGAGCTCCCAAATGTCATCTGTGGCCCCAGTTAAGATTTGCTTGGTCCTTCACAACTGAACATTCAAAATGAAGCAAAGGTGCTCAAGCAACACAACACATGCAAATAAACAGTAAGCACATTTTTTTATGAATTCCCTCCCTTAGTGTTATAGTGGCAAGAGGTTTAAATTGTCCAGCAACTCTTTATTGTTGATGTTTGGGTGTTTCTAACCATGTCTATGCCCAGTGGTTCAGTTTCCACCTCACACTTTAACCTGCACAAAATTCAATTCTTTAAGAACAATATTAGGAGGGAGAAAAATAATCAGAGGGCTTTATGTGGAAAGTGTTTTATTCTCTGTAGCTCAAACAGATGTGAATGCATAAATCTGCCTTTGTGCTTCATATCTGCTGGGAATATACACATGCACAACACACATTCTCCAAAATACACCCATTTACGTCTCCTCTTTGCAGTCAGAAGCATAGCCTGGGATCTCTGGTGCCCTGGTCTATAATTATTACAAATGTACATGTTAAATGGTTAAGTGATAATCAAAAAACAAGTGAGTTTTACGTCTGTCTCCAAGTGATGGCAGTTCAGGTTGTAGTGTGATGGAAAAGGCCATTAACAGCAAACCGCTTTTTTCAGATTGACTGGTGCGTGAAAACTACATGTTGTATTGGCAGTGAAAATTATGAAATATTATATATATATATATATATATATATATATATATATATATATATATATATATATATATATATATATATATATATATATATATATATATACGATGGAGCTCATTAAAAGCATATTACAGTTTTAACCTTTCCCGTGCTTGAGAATTGCTTTGTACAAACCTGAAGTTTGCACAAAAGAAAGTTGAACGTTTCCACCCACAATAGAAATATAAAAAGATAATGTAGTAGATAATTTTCAGAAATTTATTGAACTCACTATCTTCCCCAACAAAAACGTACATTTGCTCTTTGTGTAAACAGGAAGTTACACAGCGCAGATCTGCTCTAGAGACAAACTCTGAAAATCGCATTTTCTGAATATCTGACCATCAATCTCTCTCAACCTTATTTGCCTAGAAATTGCTCCTCTATCTCTTTCCATTTGAGAATCTTCTCGCTCAAGGCTGCCGTCGACTCCAACATATTGACGACCGGTTTGCCTCCCCAGACGAATGCATTAGTAATCTGCAGGCGAGGCTGCATTGAGGAGATGGAGAAAGCATCTCATTGCACTCTGCAAACATCAACAGGCCTGTACCATATTCATCGACCTTATCAGAGTGGTGCTCATCAGGGGCTTGGGCTCTTATGCCCCTCAGCCTGGCTCCAGCAGTCCCACTCTGCCTTATTAGAGTGCCAGTGAGGCCTTCTTATCACCATGGCAATCTGCTGCTCATAAACAATGCAGCAGCCATGGGAGATCCACCTGGACCAGAGGAGACAGAGTGATTAAGTCATGGAGGACATGTACACACTCACACTAATATACAGGAATAGATACAGTTATCCTCATACTAATCAAGGAATTGACAAATGTTGCAGCATCCCTTTGAATTCTTTTTTTTCCCCCTGTAGAGGAATAGATACAGTTATCCTCATACTAATATAGGTATTGGTATGTGTTTAATATTTTATTTGATATACATATACAGTGTTCATTATATATATATATATATATATATATATATATGTGTGTGTGTGTGTGTGTGTGTGTGTGTGTGTGTGTGTGTGTGTGTGTGTGTGTGATCATATATTGGAAGTCATTGGTAACCAGAACATTCTTTTGGTTATCAGCATTCTTCAAAATATCTTTTTTTTTTTTTACACCCGCAATCGAAAGCAAGAGCACCCTCAACTGAAACTGTAATAATAGATATTGGTGAAACAGATCTGGCAAATGCGTATTTGTGTTCTGGAGGCTCAGATTTCTATTTTTTTGCAGCGTTGAATAATGTAATGTAGCCACAGACATATCTGACATCTGCATTTAGATTTGTTTCACTTTCCAAATCGCAATGATTGAAATATTGAAAACCATAACAATAGATGAGACAAAAATGCATGTCATCCTGATGTGCATTAAGACTAGAGCACCCTCACTCATTTCAGAAACACGCTCAGTGATTTGATTCTGGTGCTGTGCTGAATAGAGGTATAGTAGAAGTGTTAGAGGTGTGTTAGAAGTGATCTGAAGTGATGTGGTCCATTTTACTTCACATAAGCCCGCATTAGCTAAACATTCCAATACTGCACAGATGTGTACAGTATGTTAGGTTAAGTTTGGAATGATCTTAGCTCTCTTATCTGATTAACTAGAGCAAAAGGTCTAACATTAAATTGCACAGTGACTCAACGTTCGTAAAACGATGGTAAACCACTTACTTCACACTGGACGAGAAGTGTCAAGCCATCGCGTTCTCGTGTTCAAGGCGACAGTCCAAAATCTAATCAGCGAATCCAATCACCATATAGGCACAATGTGGCATGGATTCGATTTTGAACAATCATCAAACTGCCAGTAGCAAATGAATGTTGTGGTGGCCAATCAGATGTCATAGGTGTCCAGTGTCTGGTTGGATCTACAGGAGGTAACATTTAACCTACTTAGCTTAGTCTTAGCACAGTGCTAACTGGTTAACCTGTTAGAATAGTGGTAACTGATTATTCTGCTAATCAGTTATTTACAAACTTTACTTGTTGTAACAGAGATTCAATACAGCTACAAGAAGCAACCCCTGCTACAATCAGAAAGGCTATTTTGATTAGAAGAGCATAACATGATAACTAAGTAGATCAGGGTTTACATACAATAACCCTTTGGGGTCCAAGGAGAACTGAATTTCACATGAAAGAACAGAATAACAACATACTAGCAATGCGCATCATGAGTTCACGATGTGGAGAACACTAAGAACTGTCTGTTAATTATTTAGAAGCACTGAAGATGCAAATAGAGGATGCAAACAGCAGCATATAAGGGGTGCACTAATGTATCGGCAATAGCAATACAATGTAAATGAATTTCCTCAGGTCATTGATATTTAAAAGCTTAAGGGCTCTGGCAGTGTTGGTGGGATATCATCACTTTGGCTTTTCAGTAACACAAGTGGCTGAGCGATTTGAATTACTAACACAGTTAATGAATTTATTCATTTTAAACCATTTAGCCAGATAATGAAAAAAGCCATTTAGAGCTCAACACTCACCACTCACATTGTAATTGCTGCATACGTCTGTGGAAACAGAAAACGCCTGTGTCACTTATTCACGGTAGATCTGCAGAAAATGGCCATCTGCCACAGCATGGCCTCTTTGAGCATGATTCTTATCCTGAGTATTAATGTTCTTTCTAAACACACCATCCAGAACTAAAGGGATATTGCCTTGGGTGTATTACTTCCTGCCATCTGTTTTTTTTCCCCATTTTCCCTTTTCCTTTCAACATGCAAGGGAATATCAGACAAAGATGCTGAGTCATTCCCAGATCAATTCAAATTAATGCCGTTCGGGCGTGAGGTGCAGATTTTAGCACTCCAGAAATGGGGTTTGACTGTGTGCCTTTCTTCCAATTCCTTTTTTATACAAATAATGTAAAAATCAATAGCTGCGGTCAGCATATGCACTTGGACCGGTGGGATTTCGATTTCGACAGGGGTGTTGGAAAGTAAGGAAAGGCCGAACATCCGTCTGGACCGCTGAGCGAGACTGGCTAGCTACGGTATTCTACGAGTAGTGCTAACCACGCACACTGCTTTTTTTATCAGTCAATTCATCATGTTACTTAGCCAATAACAGAGTCCCTCACACAAAAGATAATGGATGTTCCTCTCGGTTGCCGTGGGATCTGCTGCAGTGGTAATGTAGATTAATTCACTGCAAACTGATTGATTTTTCCTTCTCTGTCGGAGTCATTTGTTTTTTCCTCATCGCTGTGGTCAACTACTGTAACTGCCCACCTGTGTGATGAGGCATTGGCTACTAAGGCAAATAAGTAACTAAAGGCATTGAAATTAGTGCTGCCCTACAATCCCTTGCTCTGCTTCGTCTTCCTCCTTGTGCATCGGCCTTGTCGACCCTCCATCACTGTCAGTCAGCACTTCTGTGAGGTCAGGGCTAAGGCATCACAGAGCATCCAATTAAAGATACAAGGCAAAATAAAACACTAAAAAGAAAATAAGAAGCTGGAAAGCAGAGGCCACACACCTCTATCTGTCACTTCAGCCTACCGCCTGAGAGGATGGGAGGACAGTGTGAAAAGCAGAAAAGTTTCTGGAACCAAGAAGACTCCTGCAGGCAAAGTTTCTCTTAGAACTGGTATTAGAGTCACTGTGGAATCATTTATACTTGCTGTATTGTTTCATCAGAGTGTTTATGGTAGCCGCTGCTACACATTCACACTTTGATGTAAGGTGCTTTAAAAGGGTGAGCGGCATGAAAGAGTGCGGGAATCAGAACAGATCACACGTCTGAGTTCAGTAACGTGCCTTCCACAGCCCAGATTTGCTTCAACGTGGAGCTTTGTTTGGATGCTGCTTGGGTTTTCCTCTGAGATTGATGACTATTGGAATGCAAACAGAATTCAGCAAACTGATTGATTTCTCAATCCCTGTCAGAATTATTTATTAGAAACTGTGGGGGGAATGCAGAACAGTTTGAAAGATTTCACTAATTTAATACTAAGCAAATTATTTATCTAAAGGAATATTCCAGGATCAGTGCAAGTTAAACAATTGACAGCAAGTGTGACGTAACATTGATTACCACATAAGCAAGAATGCATTTCAGTCAGCTCCTTAGTTCAGTAGTCAGGGCACTGATCAGGGAGTTGGCCATTTTAAGGATTGTCTCAATTGCAAAATCCTTCCAGTGCACTGGAACCTTTGCTCCTTGAAAAATCCCACAATGCACTGCAAAAACTAGGGAGCATCGATGCTCACTATGCTCCCTTACTGGAAATTAAGTCACATTTCAGAAACAATGTTTACAAAAATTTAAAATAAAATCATATTGGCCTCAATATTTTGAAAGGTTGGGTCATATACTCTGTGTGTGTGTGTGTGTGTGTGTGCATGTGTGTGGATTTAACACATTAAATTAATTTATTAGTCATGGATAAACAAAAAAATTATTTGCATGCCCTGCCCCAGACCTACATGTCATTGATTGGTTAGTTGATTGGTGATGAATATGATGCAGGGCAACAACTCACAGTGTGAAGTAGCCTATAGAATCAGAGGGGTGTCCAGTAGTGGCACTAGACACCCCAGACATCTGTTTGCCACTTATTTGCTACTGGCAGTTTGATGAATGACATTTCCTTTCACCTCTTGAGAAAGTATTTATTTTGACATGCACATTGTTAATATATTAACATTAATATTAAGAGGGAGAAGAATAAGAAGAATAAGTTGGACACAAGCTGTACAAGATGTGCAGTGCTGTTCAAAATCCTGCCGTGCCGCTCACATATTTTTCCATTAAATTACATTATATTTGTCTCACATCGTTGTTAATGCACATAATGACTTCACCCTAGGCTGGAAGAGTGTGTATAAATTTTTTTTCAATAATGCATTTGTCTGTCTGTGGACTGAGTAAAGTCCATACTGCATATGGAGAGATAAGATAGATTGCCCTTACCATTTCCATTTGCATTGTTTATATAACAAATCTCATTGACCCCCATTTTTTCATTCTTGAAGTGAAGTTTGCGCCTGTATGATGATTAGATTCAGTGAATAAATTTTAGACTGTCACTTGTAACATGAGAACATGGCAGCTTGGAGCTTCTTGTCCGATGTGCATGGTTTACCATCTTTCTAAGGTTTCCTGAACAACTCCTGCAAAAGTTGAGTCACGGTGTGGTGCGGGAGAGAAGCACCTAAACGAAAAAGATTACAATAAACAGTCTTTAATAATCCACAGAAGGGTAATCCACAGCAGGGAAATAGCATTCACACACACACCAGGGTTACACAGGCGCATCCATAGACGTGACCAGGCAACCAAACACTGAACAGAATGCAACTTATATAGGGAACGTAAATGAGGATAATTACTAGACTCATCTGATAATAATGACACAATAAACAGGAGACAGAAACTAGGTCACACAGAGAACATGGGGCATGAAAAACACAACAAAACATCTGTAACTGTGACAGTAAGCTAACATTAGTCCTTTTGCTCCATTACAGTTAATGTCATTCTTTATTTTGGGGTAAATAAAGAAAAAAGTATACAGTTTATTAATGAAACAAAGCCACATATTTTTATTAAACATTCAGACTAGAAAAAAGAAATACTCTGAACCCCAAGTAAATTTACATAAACTGAAAAAGTCAAAAAGCTCTCCCAACACATTAGTTTCCGTCATGGCATGGACCCTCTTTATTAGCCTTGGCCACCTCCTTGCCACCCTACAGTATGTTATTTAAAAGACATTTATTTGCATGTTTTAAATGACTACATTCATCATAAAGTGATTTTCTGTCATTTGTAAACAGGCACCTAAAAGAGTATCCATAAATATCTTTTTTGGACCAAGGAGACTACATTTGAAATGAGAGCCAAATCGTCCCAGTTCTTTTAGCCTCTCTGCCCATGTTTAATGGCTCCCCCGGTCTCTGTCACACCCTCATTACCTCCCCGCATCCCGGATCTCCCGAACGGATGTCAAAATCACTCCCGAACAGTTTGCCTTCTCCTGAAACCACAGTCAGTTTTACAGCCATTCCACAGAGGCTGGTAGATGGATGGAAGAGGAGCAGTAGCATGTTGAGTTCAAGGCTTGCTCTACTCTCTTCTCCCATCGAGTCCAGCAGCGGAGATCTAATTACAGAATCCGAACAGAGGTAGAGGGTCAATAATGAATGTTAATGTGCAGTATTTCAGCCTCGCCGCCATTGTGAGCTTTTTATCTGCGTGGGTGTGCGCTCAGAGAAATCGGCCTTGTCAAAGATGACATGGCAGCCTGTCTGGCATCTGCCCTGGCACCTCTGATGAAGGTCACTCAGCGGCGGTGACAGCGATGAATGTAGCCCTACTGATTGTGCTCTGAGTCTGATGATTAAGAGAAGTTTAAATGAGGTTTGGCTCAGCTTGCTGTGGAGTTTGCATTGACACTCTTTATACAGGGGTATTAAAGAGCTGTTCTCTGAATGTCCTCGGGGTCCTTTGTAAGGAATGATGAAAAATGAAAATGAATCTTTCATGAGATTTGGCGCAGTTGACTGGACCATATATTTTGTTGTGATTTGCAATAACATAAAAGCAGAATGACATTTTCCTGCCTTGTGAAAATTTATATTGTGATTAAAATGGGTATATGGATTTTTTGCCTCGTGTTAAAGAAGATCAAAGGCCATCTAATGACATGGGCCCTGAAAAATGGCTTCAGTAGGTCAAAATGTCATTAACCTTTAGAGTCAGAGCAGTCCTGGTGTCCACAGCTCCTCCCTCTTCTCATGCAAATACCATGAAACCAAAAGCAACAGACACAAAGATGCAACTCAAAGGAGGGTAAGACAATGCGGAATTTATCAGTGCTGTCAAAAAGATTAATTTTTCATCCTGACAATGTATGATGCTTGTAGCACAGAGTTCACTGTGTAGTGGGTGTAGCGATATCATATGAACTTGCATTCAGTACATTCTGATTCTGAATTGTGATTCTTAATTGCATTCGGATTCTGATTTTAAGAATCAATATCAGGGTTATCAATACCTATATTTTTGACTATCCTTAATCTCTGTGTTTGTTTTCCCAATATGATGTCAGCAAAGACTGTAAGAAAATTCAATAGTTTTGTTTCAATAATTTCAATATGTACTTTTTGTTGGAACTCATTTGGAAACCATGAGGTATGTAAAAACCATTTCCCATTAATCCTGCATCAGAAAGAGCCCCGAGCTCACCTGAAGGACATAAATACTCATCCTCCTCCAGTCGGTCTCCATGTTTGGGCTGATAGCTCAGGCTGCATTATCGCCTGCTGACTTGAAGCTGACCACCCAAACAGTATTGTTTCGAGTCTTTTCGGTCCCTTATGTGGGATATGTATGTCAGTTTCCGTGTGTGTGCGTTGTGTGCCATGCATGGGTGGTTTGCTCCTGCACTCCAGCTACACTTTTCGCTGACTGTGCAGCGTCATAGAGATGAGGCTCCCCCACAGTGGGACAGTGGGAAAATGAATGCTGTCATTCCTGCATTGGCTGACTGCCGTTGGATTTATGGTGGTACAGAAAAATGATGTGATTGATTTATTCTCCAACAGGGTGCATGGCCATTATGATGCATACCAATCAGTCAGTATCTCAATTTTAAGAATAAACCCATCACTCACCTCTGCATATATTTGCCTTTAAAATGCATCGCAGAGTACCTCTGTTTCTGATGTCCAGTTGTTCCCTGGTGTGAGATGCATGCATAGGAAAATCAATAAAGCACATTTAAGTAACTCCTGTTATAAATATTACATGAACTACATCCCTTGTTCATTTTGTCCTTCCTTATTCAGTGTTGCTAATCTAAATGGATGGGATTGCAATATCACTTGCCAAAGCACAGAACAGCTGAGAGCATTTTAAGGGAAATTGCCATCATTTGGCTCTCAACCATGACACATGGAAAGTGGAGGTCAGAGGAGTAATTTGTAGAAATTGGCAGACTATGTCAGGTGCTGCTGTATGTGCAGGTCCTAATTCTGGCCAGAGATGGCAGCAGCGAACCCTGTTGTATTGACTGCTACGTTCTCCTCTCAGCCTTCTACTAAATGATCTTGGCTGGCTTTTGAAGTGTCACCATCTTCGTGTTTACAGTAATGCTATTAAAGAGGATGGAGAGGCATAAATTGAAGGAAAAAAGCAATGTTAGATGAAAACAACAACAACAACACATTATTTCAGTATTTGGGAGAGTGTTGTAGTGCCCGTTTTGATTTCTCTGCTAACTTTGACTCTATGAAAGATTAATTACTACTGAGCATTAAATGCTCTCTCAGCCAAGCCAGACAATCAAGAACCTCCCATCTTTAATGATAGCATCCAAAAGGATAATGTGTGAGTGTGAGTATGTGAGCTAAGGACAGGCAGTAATTTGGCTTTTATTCAAAGCAGCCACATCCAATTTCACCATGCTTCAGGGAGCAAGGGACAGAAATTACTTTAAAGAACAATAACAGATGTAAGCAAGGGTATTGTTAAAGGTTCATCATGCACTAAATAGGTTTGGTGGCCCACTGCATGGAGTGACTATACGAGTCATGTTCGTAGTCCTGTGTTTAAAGAGCAGGCGACGAGTGCCTCAGGATAAACATGTCGCTGACTGGCATCACTCAAACCTAACTCTGCGATTTTTGTGTGCTGCTGTGAGCCGAGCCGAGCCTGGTCTGCAGGGAAATGCACAGTATGATCTAATCTGCCACGTGATGCGTGTCCTGATGTGATTCTGTGTACATGTTTGTATGGTTCAACACATAATTCATGTACAGTGAATTCACATGGGAAGATTTACATCATAAGGTGAGAGTAATGACTTATGTCTGATTTATTCTGAGTAAATACAGTGGGGTTCAAAAAGCCACAGTCAGAAGATTTAAAGATGTAGAATTGAATTTTAACCTGAAACTGACCCTGAATAGGTCAAATTTTATTCTGTTGAATATTTAACATAATTCATTTTTAGATTTGTGTGTGTGTGTGTGTGTGTGTGTGTGTGTGTGTGTGTGTGTAATACTAAAAAGTATCCAAATATAGTAAATAAAAATAACATAATAGTAAAAAAAAGCAATATCAGTCTGTATATAAGTTGATATTGAGCTGTTCAATTGTGCATGCTTATTTGCCCTTTTTTAAATTTAGATTACTTTTATATATAATATAACATAATTTATATAATTATATATTTATATAATATAATCAACTATGTAATATAAATCACATATCATATAAAATAATTTTATACCATTAATCCATTTTTCACAATGTATATTATAATGGTGTGATACCTAAATTCTTTTGTTTTTGTGTATTTTTTGTTTTAGGTTTTTATTTGGTGGTTCTTGGTGCTATGTGAATTTGGTTTTATTTTTTTGTAATTTATTTTTTATTTTCTGTTTCTTTATTTTTATTTTTTTCTCTGCTCCTTTTTGATAGTTAAATTAAATTGTATTTACCAAAAAGCATGTCTAATTAACTAAAAGCATGAAACACATACATTTTTCACATCAATTTATTAAAAGTTTAACAAAAATTACATGTTTAGGGCCCTATGAAAGTTTTATTTTTTCTCACCACATTTTTTATTGTTGATAAATTCTATGTTTTAGCATGTATAATTATTTGAATGCATAAAACAACTTAATTTTTTTTTCTTAAAGTAGCCTTATGAATTTTTGTTTTCCCTCAGAAATTCTGTGTTGTGTATTTAAAATTTTCTGGTTATCAGAGGAAAGAATAAAACATTAATTAAATTTATCTTTTAAGTACTGATAATAATAAATATTATTGCAAACAATTTTTTTTTGTCAAACAAAGTGGATTTAATATTAAAATTAAAACATGGAAGAAATGTTGTGTGGTTATTCCTTAAAAAAAGAATGTTTGTTTCATTTTAGTAGTAGTAGTAGGCTATGTACATTCTACTGAAAAATAGTAATAGGCACAATGTCTTTAAATCATAACAGACTTTTATTTTGAAGGATTGCCATTAGTACCATTACAGTTCTGTGTATGTGATATGACGCTAGTTTTACTCAAATTAAATTGTCACATGCTCATGAAGTGGCTCTCAGAGCAGTTTGGAGATGTTGTTCATGTGTTTCATTGTTTGTCCTCATTTTGTGAGTCGGCAGACGCTGAAATGTGTAGTAAATGAAACCGCGCGTCTGCACCATTTATTAACAGAGACGCACAGAACATGCAGGATTCATATTTAAATTGACTTTTAAGGCTTAATATTTACATATACTAGTCCATATTGTGATTTGGTTTAAGTGTAATGACCTACTTTTGATTAATTCATTCAAAATTTGACAAATTCTGTAACATTCCACGTTAAACTGTGAATTCACAGAAAAATCATAGGGCCTTAATTCTTTTGTAGCATTTAAGATGATTCATTTTAGTGTTTTTATTTTTAAATTTAATTTACCTTTATACATAATATATAAAAAAATATATATTACAAAATAATATATCATATAAAATAATTTTGATAACAATAATTAATTTTCAGACTATATATTTGGATGTGATGCCTAAATTCATTTGTAGCATTTAAGATTATTGATTTTAATTTGTATAGTTTTCAAATGACTTTTGCTATCATTTTATGCTCATATAAAGTTAATTTTTAATAGCAATTGATTTTTAAAACTGTACATTATAGTACTGTGATGTCTAAATGAATATGTAGCTTTTAAGATGATTGATTTTAAGTTTTAAGTGTCTTAACTGAAATGTATTTATGTAAAATAGTGTAGAAATGTAATATCCCTTTATTGCTTATCAGCTATAATTTGAAAAAGGCGCAAAAGGGTGACATACCAAATTCAAAATTCATTTTCAGTTCATCTTTGCAGAAATTATGCACATAATATATTTTGACATTTTAAAAACAGCATTAAATGAATAAAAAATTCAAAACCGAAGCATTTTCACAAATAGGCTTTTGAAGCCCACTGCATTGTGTCTGAAAACATCTCCATTGGAGACTAGAGCTGCTGGTGGTTGGCATTTTCAAAGCTCTGGCCACCGAACCATGTAACCTCTCTGTGAGCACTGCCTTAGCTCCGTCCCAGATCACTTTCATCACTACGCTAGTGTCTAATCAATCAAGTGGAAAAAGAGTCACAGTCAGCAGTGATATCGCCATGAAGTACTGTCTGGATGCAGGATGAAAACCCACATACTGGCGCACTTGTAAAATTAAATCAGTTGATTTCCCATGGATTTGCCGGTTTTACATGTGCTATTACATTAAGCACCTCATTGATCCCATCCGAACCAGTTGTACCAGCAAATTCCTACCTGTGAGTCCAGCCGTTGCCAGAATCAGCATTCAGAGCTACCACCCACCACTGCAGGATTTGGATTCAGGCTGTCCCACACGTCGTTGCTTTTTAACGTCCATCTTGTGCGCGTAGTTGAATTAGATGTGCTCTGATCCATGTCATGGCTAATGTAATAAGGTGCACCCTGACACAAGAAAGAGAGGCGTGATTAGATAAGCATTCAGAGCAACTGCACCATGTGACACACCCTGACACTCAGCAGGCGTCACAACTTGCGTGCCACGACTATAAATCGATCCATCCTTTAACATATTTTTTGATGTAACAGCTCATAAAATTGACATGAAACAGTGACAGTTGTGCTCACTATGTGAAAGAGCCGTGAAGGCATTACTCACTTGTGATGTCTTTATGTCCCGCAACATTCAGTTCCATTAGACAAGGTCTGAACTCATAAAAGGAATTGGGTCTAATAGCACTGATACGAATGCCACGCTATACACAGTCTCCGAAAGAGCGCTCAATTATTCACCTAGTTGTCAACTGCCTGGCGCCTAAATGCCTGCCCATCTGTGTGACACGAACCACGCAACATATGATTATACTAATGTATAATTATATAACCATGCGTACATACATATAGCTTGGTAGACTACAAATGCTGCGATTCCAGCTGTGCTAACGTCAAAAACATTAGTGTTGAGGTATTGTTTGGACACGAAGGCAGAGTGAGGTTTGTTTCAGAACCTGTCTGAGCACTAAAGAACGTGTCAGTGTCTGTGAGGGAAGCTGGCAGACATTTATAGCTGTTGAGTGATGCGATTGTGGACTGATGGAGAAGAGGGCTAGGCTCCTCTAGAGCCCGCAGGCATGTTCAGTAATCAATGCACACTTAAAAAAAGGAGGATAAACGGGAGAAAAACGAGGTGGCTAGGCAGAAAACAGTCCAACGACTGCAATCTAGTGATGCTGAGTATCATAAAGCTGGTTACTGAGATGTCATGGGGTGTACAGTAACAAAGCTCAGCCTAGATTTGTGTTTTTCCCGTTCTTCTTTATTTAACTTTAGGCTTACTTTCTTCTTAAGACCCTGAACTAGCTCTGTCTTTCCCACAGAACTCCCTACGCATGTTGAATCATTGCCTATGGCCACACATTGACTCGACTCTCGGTTTGTGGTATAAAAAAAATAAATAAAAAAAACTTGCTTTGGAAAGTGAGTGAGATGGATAGTGGTCAGACAGAGGAGATTATTCAAGTCTTCGTGTTGCAGGTTATCCTCTGGCACTTAAAATTCAGTTTTTGTCATGATTAGTAACAACACCAGTGAGATTCACTTCGCAGGTCATTGTCCAGACAGACTACTCTGATGCTAGCATCACACTTCTACATGGGGAGGAATGATTGACGGCTGTTTGAATAATAGACAAGCACCCTGCATGGTTAACCGTGGGATTCTATCTGCTGCTCACATTTTCATTAGCAATTAATTCTTCCAGGGAGCACAGCAACACACGGGATGCCTCTAATTCATGTTTACTGATGTGTAAATTCTCTGTAATCTGAATAGCTTTGTAAAAATGTCAGGGATGCTATTTTGTCTGGCGCCATCCACAGATATTGCTGCCAATTTGCTCATTTACAATTTTTATTTATAGATGTTTAACAAAAAGCTATATGGCAGGCTAATCAACATCACAAAAGAGAATTAAATTTGCTTATAAACAATTTTAAATTGTTCTGATTGTCTAGTGGTGCACTGATGTTATAGATGGAAATTCTTTACTATTTTACCTGAATATTTAAAAAATAAAACAATATTAAAAACAATTCCAAAATCAATCTGATGTACATTATATAAAAAAACGGAATATTTATTTCTTGTAATATTAATAAAAATATCTAGTTTGTGAATTGCTAAAGAGTGTTGCTGGAGGGAGTGGGGGTTAGATGGATTTGATACTGCAGTGTCCAGTACTGAAGCTTGTTAGTTATCTTTTTAGATGACAGCGACCAGCATCCACCATCTTTGACCTTGGAATTTCAGTAGCTTGAAAATGGATCTTGTTTCGATCACTTTCAGCCTGCATGCGTACAGTGTGAGCATCCTTCATTTGCTGTCTAATGTTGACAAGACTATGAGGTGTAGGCCTTTGGCTGTCATGAGACACTATCTGTCACTCAAATGTGCTTTGACTCATTTCCTCTCTCCATAGCTGGTTTTTCCTCTTCGTCTCTGATGACTTCATTAGATTTGGGCATGCTCTCTCAATCAAAACACCATACGGCCATGTCAAGAGAGAGTGCAGAGCCACTCCCTCCCTGTTTTGTTCTGCTAAAATATATCCATCTTCTGACATAATCTCCGGTTTCTCTCGGGACATGGATCATCTGGGTTTGGTGGGCGATTTTATTTATAACTCTTATTAACCCATTCCTCTCCTGTCCTCAGGTCATTACGCTCACCTCATCTGTCCGGCACCTACTCTCGGTTTGTTTGTGAACTCTCTTCCCCTCCTTGAGCTGCGGGTCTTGCCAGGGCCTCTTTGATTGCGGTGTTTAATGAGAGGCAGCCACCACAGAGAGAGAGAGACAGGAAATCCATAACCCAGAGAACAGTAAACCCTGCCAGCCATTAATCACTGACAGCAGTGCTCCTCCATGGCCTTCACCGCTGACAAAACCCTCCCTTTTTCATCCTCCCTGGGAATGTGCACCAGTCCTGCACATAACACATAGCAGACTAGACACACTTGGCCTGTTAAACACCCCACAACCAGTCAGTGCAACCGACCCATCCAGTGCGCATCCCTAAACCAACCCATCACATGCACACACAGCCCCGAGGGGACATTCGAGCACTGATCCGGCCTTTAACAGTGAATGTGACTGCCTTAGAGAGTTAAATCAATGCGCTCAACTGTCCCTTTGCATGAGTCTCAGCAATCTATATGAACACAGCTGATCCAGCAGGCTGCTCTTGAATGCCACTTGTGGCTGATGGTAGTGTAGGACCCACACACAAAAGCTTATAAATGTTATGTAATGATCTGAGACGTGCTTGTTGGAGGCACCTTTGTGTGTCCTAACATAACCGGCCTATAAAGCGATAAAAGCACCCTCTTTATGTAAATTTGAGCTTTTGTCCAAACATTTCACTGTCTATTTATTTGGCCCTGCCCACTGTCAAATCTGATTGGTCTAAAATCCTGCTTCTCGTAACTTTATATTAGACATCAAATATCATATTTGCAAATGCTGTTCTGTATGCTTTTAAACCAGTTAGTCTATTTAATTAATAGTCTAATTAATTTATTATAATATTTTATTCTTAAATAATTATTTTATTTTTAATTATTAATTATTATATGTGTAATTTTATTTATAAACATAAATACAATTCCAATATGTAATCATAATTATATAATTATATACTAGTTGCAATAATAATAAAGTAAAAATAAAATAAGAAGACGAAGAAGAAAAAGAAGAAAAAGAATGAAACATTTGGGAAAAATATAACACTGTTATAACACATTTTAATTATATTTATTATGATAATTACATTAATGCATGAAGTAGTAATAATAATAATAATAAAAATAATTCATCTGAAACATTTGGGAAAAAGTAACTTGTTGTAATAACACATTTTATTTATTTAATTATAATTAAATAGATTTATCACGTGTATTCATTAAATTCCTTCTCTCAGGTTTTCTGTGCACAGGTGCTCTATAGCTATAAGACTTTCTGAGGTGTTTGGGAGAATGTTGTTTGTAATTAGTTCACCTGTGCTGAATCACAAGTCATCGTCTCTTGAGATGCTTGACACAAATTTTCAAAGACCTTTGAACCATGCAACAACACAAGAAGGTATGTTTGCTCACCATTCAACTGGAATGAGTTATTAGTGGCTAAATTTCTTCATCTTTTGCATGTCAGGGTACATTTCTGTATCTACTTTGGGGTCCAAAATACACTTGTGATTTTTTTTCTTCACCTTTTCTACATTTTCATTACAAATTAATAGCATTTAACAACTGATTGAAATTGTTATGCTGATAAAATGATTTCTAATGAAAACATAGAACATCTGAAAAATGCAACACAAAAAAATTGTTATTGAACACAGAAAAAAGCTTGAAAAAGTTGAACAGAAAAATGAGCATGCATTTGTTTTCAGTTTAGTAAAGAAAAGTTTTTCACTCTTGTTCACAGTAACAGCACAGGCAGTATGGTTGCGAGGGAGTTGACGCAGCCGACAGGATGCCAGTCTTGGAGAAACAAGAAACATCTCCCCACTGCAATCGCTGAGGGATCGCTGCCCAATCTGATTACTGCATTCGTCAACCTGCCACCCTGTTCTGCAGCTAAACAAAGCCAACACCAGATAAGACCCTGCTGACTCCTTCAACACTGCTTGAGACAATTCCTCACTAATGTAAATTTACCCCCTCCCCCCACCCCCACACTCCAACCTAATGCACACAGGGAAGGGAACACATTGGAAAATAGTGGAAATGCTTTCAGTTCTGTTTATCTGATGGACAGAAGACAAAGGTCTACATTACAATCAAGCTCTAATGCACTGCATTACACATGCCACATCCTCAAAAGACTTCTGGTCATGTCCCAGTGGCTACCCTGAAAGACTTCAACTGTAGCTCAGTGTTTGTGGGTTTTTCTATTACAAGACTGTCCCAGCTATTTATTTTTCAGTTTGTTTTATTGCTCGTTCCTAAAGGCTCAATTCTAGAGTGATGGCTGACTATAGTTCTTGAAGCCTAGATTGGGTTTATACCAGTATGTCTTGTAATGCTCCCCAGTGAATGTCTTATTGGGAGCTTAACAGTCTGACATTCCTTATCAGGACCTGATGGTGGTAAATGGCACGAGAAGTGTAATCTTCTCAACCTATGGTTACATCATCATGAAAATAATTTTTCTAATCTGAATAGAATCTCATGTTTCTGGATTCAAATCAAGAAAAGGCTGTGTTGCACCTGCTTAGAAATGGTAAGCTTCCTCATAGTGCCTGTATCAATTGTTCATTTTATGCTCATAATTAATAACAGATGGTCAGTTTCTATTCCCACATCATTTTCTTTTAAATTTCAATTTATGAACCATTGATTCCTTATTATTTCAGTAACACTTTAGTTTTGGGGACCAGTTCTCACTATTAACAAACTATTAACTATGACTTTTGCCTCAATAAACTCTTACTTTGCTGCTTATAGTTAGTAAGGTCGTTGTTAAGTTAAGGTATATGATTAAAGTATCTAAAATGGTCATGCAGAATAAGGCATTAATATGTGCTTTATAAGTACTAATAAACATGCATGCTAATAAGCAGCTAGTTAATAGTGAGAATTGGTCCCTAAACTAAAGTGTTAGGCTTATTTCTAATTATTATTATTATTATTATTATTTGTATTTATAAATAAAATAAGATCTGTATTACCATTACCTGAAGAGTCTTTCACATTTTCTTTTACTACATAAAAGATGGTGTTACATTTTCAAATAAGATTCTTAGTCAAATTAACATTAACATTTTTATTAATATTATTATTAAAATGAATTTTAACCATGGTCTCATCTGGTGTAATTATTATTATTATTACACATATTTTTTATATAGTGGTTAAAAAAATTGTAACTCGTGTCTCTTCAAGTAATGTTGTATTTTATTCATGTATCCTAAACCACTATTTTAAAAACCCATTAGAAATTCCTGAGGGAAAACTATTGCGAATTATTCTTCCGGTTTGACATCATAACTGAAGGGCTCTATTGCAATAAAGAATAATTTGCAGTCTGTGAACAGCGTGACATAATTAGTGCCTCCTCAACGTCATGAAAATGATGCCCTGAACTATATAGAGCCAAACAGACACAATACTGTGTTGAAGCTTATTAGAAATATATGATCCTATAACAGAAGTTTGAGGATACAGTACTTAATCATTCATTTACATTATTCAATAACTATGCATTTAGAGCGGATATGAGTGTGTTTAAATTGAGCTATTCCTGCAACTTTCATTTACACTATGGTCCAAACCAGGCCATGTCATCAGTTAAAATACAAATTCCTTATAAATGTTTAATACCATGATTTTAAATGAGGGCCACAGGGCAATATTGGGATGCAACATTCTTTCAACTCTGCTTTCGAAAGACAAATGAACAGCAGGGATATAGTAAGGCCCATTGTGAATATGTCTGAAGACACATCTTTTGCATTTGATTGTGTTACAGTAATCATACTTTCATAAATTCTCTCTCATGTACCTTTAAAAGCCAAAGAACGAACAGAGCATGAGGCTTTGGAAGAGAAATCATAATGCTCAGACTGAATACGCTGCACATCTGACAAAATTATGTTGTATGTTGTAAGTGGTTATATAAATCATTTGGGATGTAAATACATAAGTGAATATAATGTTATGATTTGTAATGGGAAGCCCCATTAAAATGCTGTCTTAACATAATCTTGTATTGAGTAATGACTTTGAATTTTCAAAGTCTAAATGAGGAAATAATTACTTTGCTGAAATTAGAAAGAACTCTGGGGAACTCATAAAATGGAATCAAGATACAGGTCCATCAAAAAGGAAAAGGAATAGGAAAGGAAAACACACACACACACACTCACACACACACACACACACACACACACACACACACACACACACACACACACACACACACACACACACAAAACTGATAATTATAGTAGTAAGTAATCATGAAGTTTCTGTGAAAAAAATCCTTAAAAATGTATTGTACCCATTTTATGATCTTTTTCCCAATGCCAAAGAAGACCAAAACAGCTGATTCATTCTAGCCTCTTTCACAGGAGACAGGTACCCTAAATTAGATTTTATTTTCATCCCAAACAACATCCGTGATGATGAAGACACATAAACAAAGAGCAAAGCTTTCCCCAGAAAGCATGCATGTCATCTCACGCCTCACCATAAGTGCCTGAGGAGCTCACACCTTGTGTATTAAAACACCTCCGGTTTCACACGTGTAGCGACTGGGCCTGTTACCAATGCAATGTTTTGACGTGGAGGGACGAGCCATTGAACCATGCAACTATTGAGTACAAAGCTGGAGGTTCCCAAGGGAGCTTTGGCCCACTTTTCTTGTCAAAAGATAATAGCCAACTGAGCAGAAGAGGGGACATCGAACATATGAGTTTCTGAGCATCCTGTTTAGTGTTCCTCTCTGAGAAAATCCCATACCCACAAGATGGTGCCCAAACTGCTATTTACAGATGAATTTGAATAAATTTAATTGGACCCACATTCTATTAGTTATCTCTAACTACTATGCACAGCACATGTATTAAAATTGATTACAGTGTACATGTTGGGTACTTATGTGTTGTTGTTAAAATGCATAACATGACAGTAAAGACTACAAACAATGCAGAAAAGAATGAGGTGGTGGATGGCTACATGGTAGTGAACTTCTTGCAAGGTTTGCATGCAGTATTCATACACTATTCATAGACAGTCCTGTGGTGACCCTACCCATGATGCTTACCTTAACCTTTGTAGGCGCAAATGTGAATCTAGTTGTTCACAATGTGTTATATTTACATCAAATGCTTGAAAAGAATATGTTAGGTTTAATGTAAAAGCAGGAATGCAAAGCTTTTTATTTTTATAACAGCATTTATAACTGCACATTAATTCTTCCCTTAAAAACGTGTGTACAGTTTGATCTGTAAAGCAGTTTGTCTTTTTTGTTTGTTTGTTTATGGCATTGCATTGTCACGGCAAAGTCATTTTCACAATGAAATTGTATTAACATGCATATTATTAACATCTTTTTTATTTAGTTGTATGTACTGTAGGCTACATAATATACTTCACTTAATATAAATCATAGCTATTTTCTGTTTAATCACCAGGTAAAATAGTTTTTTAAAAAGTATTTATTTATTTTTTTGGTTATTATTTATTTATTATATAATACGATACAAAAAACAATAACAATTGTTGTAACAATAAAGATTGTATCCCAGAAGAATACAGCTATGACCAAAACAAAATGAGAGGGATAAGTATTTTTTTTTTCTGCAGCAAAAATGTATTTATTTATTTTGTACGTTGTGATTCAATAACAACAAGATTTCTCAGGCTGGAGTTTCTCTCATTAGGAGTTCTCAAAAGAAAAGTGGAGATATAACCTCTTGTGAAAAAGAAGTGCGCTTAAGTATACTTTTATAAAGTGTACTTGTTGCAGAAATAATATACTTTAAAAAAACACACATAAGTGCAAATTAAATATGTTATTTTGGACGTTTGAATGTATTGTATTTGTAATTAACTTCAAATGTTTCACATTTTAAAGAGATATTAAATGCAATTAGTGAACTTTTGAGTAATTTTTTAAACCACTTAAGTGGGACTTTTTAGTACATCTTTATATGTATTTTCATAATTGCTTCTAGTGTCTTTAAAATACGGTTATAGTGTACTACTAATGTACTTGCAAGCAATTAATGTTAACTAAAATATAATTTAATGTCAGTTAACAATACACTTAAGCATGAATTGAATGTAATGTTTTTGACCACCTAAATGCATGTTATTTGTAATTGATTTTAAATATATTAGTTTAAAATTACATTAAATGCATTTAGTTGAACTTTTGAGTGATATATTTGAACCACTTAAGTGGGACTTTAGTACATTTTATGTGTACTTTGAAATATAGTAAATATTTACTTCTGAATAAGCAATTCACGTGAACTAAAATATACTTATAATATGTAATTTCAATGTATTTATTACCTAGTTACAATCAACACAAACACAAAATTGAAAACCCTCTACATTTATTGACAAAACAATCAATAAAACAAATACACAAAAAGGCTTTTTGCTGATGCACAAGAAAAATCCAACACTATACACAGTTGCAACACTTTAACTCACTTATTAGAAAGAGTCTGGAGAACAATGCAAAATCACTTACATACTTGCATACCAAAGTACCTAATCTCACCATCACAGAAAACATAATTCTGTATGATCTATAAGCCTGTTTCCTCAATGTCCACAAAGTCAATACAATTTACTGGTATTACTATCCTTGTGGAGTCATTTGGCCCCGATAACGTATAGGATTACTAACACACAAACTTAATACAAATAAAATAAAATAAAAAAAAAATCAAGAAAATTATCATTCCATGTAGAGTAAATGAGACCTTATTGTAAAATATTGCCAAAGTGTGTTAATGGTAGCCCGGGTTTCACAGACAAGGCTTAAGACCAGCCCCGGACTAAAATGTAATTCTGTAATTATGCTTTGGCAATACTGTGCAAGTCATGCCAATGAAGCTCATATGAATTGAATTAAATATAATTCTGAGCTGTTTCAACTGAAAGAAACTTGCACAGACTGATCTTTAAAAATATCTGTGCCTTTGTTTTATCTCAAGATGCACACCAGTAATGTTTTTTTCTAAGGCATGTTAATGAAAATGACTTAAATGTCCTTATTGAACTATGATCCTGGCTTAGTCTAAGCCCTGTCTGTGAAACCAGGCCATAAATTCTCAAACCTTTACTAGCACCAACATTAAACAGGACCGAAAGTTTTCTTCTAAAATCTTACTCCAGCATTAGTGAATGCAAGTTTGACTAAATAAATAATAAAAAAGAACTCCAAATTAACTTGTTGGGAAGTGCTGTTTGTCAGTGTCCCAGAAGCTCTCCATCGGCAGTAAACTCTCCAATCTCTCCACAGTCTCTGTGAACGGAAATGTTCCAAAGAAAAAAAAAATTCCTTGAGGAAAGAAAGAAGAACAATTGTTATAAAACATATCCAGTTATTATAAATGGTTCAGTTGAGTGAAATCAATAGACACAGTTGCAGTATAAAGTTTTTATACACCTTGCAGTCTCTGCAAAATGGTAATAATTTAAGCAGTAAGAGGGTAGAGGGGTAGAATCATTAAATAATTGCAATTTCTGCTCTGATGCAGCAGTTTATTCTGCAAGGTATATGTAAACTTTTGACCACATCTGCATCACCTAAGAGGTGAATTACCTCAACATCAGGGCAATGTCGTAGTAGATTACTGGTAGATGTTCCTTCAGCCATAAATACCAGATTTCCTGATCACACCATCTTCACTGACACTGGGCTTTAAAAATAGATAACATTTTTAAAAACATTTTTTATTCCTACTTTACAGGGAATAAAACATAACTTTATCAATTACCCAAATGTAGATAAATATCCCAAAATCTATGAAAATGAAGAAAGGTACCTTTAATTTTTTCCCTCATCTTGCCTTGCAAGCTTCTCTGGCACACGTTCATGAAGGATGTTCCTGTGTTTACTACGACTGATACAGCAAAGCTGCTGTCCTCTTCCTCTGGTTTGTTACATTTAAAATATATGATGATTAGAGGGGGTCTGTAAATGCACAGGTGAGAATATATTACTTGCAAATAGAAAAGTTTCAAAGCATTTAGAATCCATAGGGATACTGACTTAATATAGCACTTTTAGCTTGTCATGTGTGATTAGGGCGAGCTGACAGGGCAACAATTCATTAAAAACTTCTAACATCACCTCTTCAGTACTGGTCTCCACACTGTATCTCCAGTAACAAATCTGTACTGATCCTGCAAAATGAATAACTCCAGATAAGTACAAAAATATACCATATTACAAACACAACCAGTAACGTAATATCTCGCTATTCAAATACAAAAAGAAGAGAGAGAGAGAGAGAGAGAGAGAGAGAGAGAGAGAGAGAGAGAGGGAGAGAGAAAAACCCACAACATTTTATTATTTCTAGAGGTGGCTGATATATTGATTTTCACTGGTGGTTATCGATTATAAACATTACAAGATCGGATCTTTGCATTTTGTTCAGTAGCGTTAAATTTCATTTTAAATCGTTTAGTTAAAACATATATATTATATTTTGAGCAGCCAAATTTCTTGGTCCACGCATGCGATAACATTCAGACATCAGAATGCATTCATAGATAAATTATAGGACAGGATTAAATCCCCTCCTGAGTCAATATAGCAAAAACTGCCGTTGAAAGCCGCAGGACTAAATTAAGAATAAAGAAAGATATATCAAGATGTACTTACTTGATTCATTATCTGCAGTACATAAAGTCTCATAATCATCCAAACGTGCTGCTCCTCTTTTCTCGTTTGATCAGCGAAGCTCCTTCACGCGTCACGGCTCCAGAAACATGGATTTTTCTGCATTTTTCAAACTCTGCTGAAGTAGCGCGCGGCATGACGTAGGATTTTTGGCGCAGGCGCATACAACAAAAGAGATACTTATTAGTGCGTGGTTACATGTTATTTCAGGCTTTTCATTTCAGTTCAAGTTCAAGTTGTCCTAACTCACTGTGTAGTTAGACCAAAGATTTGGTAGACTCATTCATGACTCACTGACACAACTAAAAGTCAGTCATTTTTTTTTTTTTTACAGTGCAGTGTAGCCAAGTCTAATTAAAATCAAATGTATTTTAATGCAAATTAATTTTGTTTAGATCTGTTAAACTTTTGCTTGCAATTAATGCAATTAAATGTGTTTAAGTGACTTAGAACAAAATAATGATATTGAAAGTATTCTGTACACAAATGTAAAGTACAGTATTACATAAAAATACAATACTCTCATAAATGACACTGTATGTCAAATAGTATGTCGAAAATTAAACTTCGTAGAGTTCATAGTGCAAGAGCTGGTGATGAAAATTTCAACAATAAGTTTTATTGGAGTATACTGTATAAGAAAGTGTATTTAAGTTTAGAAGAAATATACATTTCAAGTGCATTAATGCACATAGTATATATTATAGACTAAATACATTAACAAATATAATTTTGGAGAACACACTTAAGTTGAAATTAGAATCAACTATTTTACATGTGCTTTAGTATAATGATAAATATATCAAAATAAGTGTACTTACTTAAAACACAATAAAATCATAATTATGTCAAATGTATGTTTAAATAATACTTAATTAGACATTATTATAAAGTGCATTTTTATAAATATGTTAAGACCTATTGTAATTAAAGTGTACCCTCTTTAAATACACTTGAGTGGCATTTAATTTAAATTATATTATATTATCTGCAAGTGTACTTTTTAAAAAGTATAATTTTAATAATTGAACTACACAAAAAGTACACTTTTACTACAATTAAGCACACTTCTTTTTCACAAGGGACGCTTTCAACCGGAAACAGAAATCTGTCACTCTGCTCCACTCACATACACTATTCCAGACCGTCTTTTAGTCTTGGTGTTGCTTGGCGACAAACACAGCTTGACATTTCTTTTGGAACTAATTTAGTTGGTGGAAAACAAATATACTGACTAATCAGTTTGGAACGTAAGTTACTTGATATTAATTGCTGTACTTGTTTAAAGAATTGTTCAGCATTTCAGCAGCACTGAATATCAGCATTGCTGTTATTACCTGTGGGCTCCTGCCTACGGCCAAATCACAGCCATGCTGATGTTGTTCTTCCATATTATTTTATATAAATGCACACTGACAGTTTACATTACAGTGCCCATGTTACACGTATATGGTGCAAGTATAATTAAACGTTTAATTAAATAACGATAGCTTATCAATGACTATTTTATTATCAAAAACAGATTTATAAAATATATTACAAATAAACAGCATGCACTCAAATGACTCCTTAACTGACGATATTACTTATCAACATGCACACTGTAATGTTAAGAGTAAGCAAATGCTTTTATTCGTGGCGGACACGATCACGGCTAAAGCTGTTTCTTCATCTTGTGTGTGGAGTTGTTAATAACAGTCAG